>NW_004567107.1:41859855-41954063 GCF_000260355.1 Condylura cristata | reverse complement strand
TTTCTTAATGGCAGCTCCATGCTCTTCTCTGTAATTTTGCTTATTCCTGCTATTCTTCAGACAGACTTGGTGACTACAGATACTTTGGATGATGTCAAGACAGCCATAGGAAAAGAGGTTGTGCATGTCAGAGGAACAAAATACAAGAATCCTGTTTTGCTTTCACTATAGAGTAACAACCTGCATTAAATCACCTACCTCCAGATCATAAACAGAGAAAAAAACTTCAAACTTGACCCTCCTTGAATTACAAGCACATTTTCCCTCTGATTAGGCATCTAAGGGTCAAGAAATTTATGCTGCCATTCTTTATCTGAAAATATCTTAATGAATCCCCCTCTCTAGAATCTGCATCTTAATTGGAGACTTTTCTGAGCAAAAGAAGGAGGAGGAGAAAAATCCATTTTAATAGCTAGAATTTTCTATGTATTATAGATTGCAAAAGCAACTGATTACTCTGCTAGTTCTTAAGACTGTGTTATTTGGGGAATAGTTAACACCATGAAAATGGGAAGAAAATTTAATTGAGGGTCACATAGTCTAGGGTAATAGTGGTACTTTGCTGAACTCCTTTGACAAACAATTAGTTAATAGCAATTCTGTTATCTATTTTTAATATAGTAAAGTTATATTTCATTTTTAAATTGTATCCTTTTTATTGAGAAAAATTAGTTGAAAATGCCATATATGATTTAGAAAGGTAAGTTCACACCTCTTCAGATGTATGTTACTACACCATACCTATTATCAAAGAATTTCACAGCTTTTGTGATTCTGTTGGATAAAAGAAAGAAACTGTACTTCATTAAGCCTCCTAGCACAATAACAGTGATGTAATGATAGTGATAATATAGTGGCAGTGAGGTTTGAACAGAGGATAGACCATTTCCTTCAGACTGTTTTTTCAATGTTAAAGAAAAAAGTGGGTTGGTAGAAATAAATAATGTTAGTATTAGATGTTAGAAAAAGTCTGACATGATTCACCTGATCCTTAAATAACATATTTTAATAGATCTCCATCAACTGCAGGTGATAAGTCACTCAAAACCTCCACGGACCTCCATCTCTCCCTAGACTTTTCCCACTTCCACTTTCACAATTTTTCATCAATAACATAAGTTGCTTGTAATTTTCATCAATAATACAAGTTGCTTATATTTTTATTGCATTTGTATTTTTAAAAAAAATATTTATTTATGCATACAAGAACTGGGGTACAGGACAGAGGTGCAGGGCATGAGAGGATTCACCAGAGATAGAGTGAAAGACAACAGGCAGATATACCGAGGGGAGCAGTGGTCTACTGCACCATGTGGCTCATTTCCATGGCCAGGGATTGAACTTGAGCTACAGTGGCTAGGGATAGGCTCATAGTGTTGGGCTTAACCCCTTGTGCCAACAGGGAGGCTCCTGTATCCTCTTCTGTCTGCTTCTATGTTACTATATCGGAGTTACTTTATTAAATATTGATTTAGGAATTGGGACTAAGACAAAATACTAAACAGTGAAATCCCCTGTCTTGGCTTCATCCCTTTTATCACAATGTCCCTTTCTGAATGGCTTCATGCCCTCTCCAACCTGCCTTTGCCTGAAGAATGCCTACTCATTCTTTGATATTCAGTTCAAATATCATCTCCAGGAAAACTTTTCCTTTATCTTCTTCCAACCTTAAGGTGACATAAGTATCCCTTCTAGGTAATTCCAATATACCTCCACTGCATTTAACCACTTCTAGAAATTCCTTTGTACTCTATGTCAGTCTATTCTTTTGCTGCAGGCTCCTTGAAAATAAGGACTAGTTTTTTTGTTTGTTTGTTTGTTTGTTTAAGTCTCAACACCATAATAGAAAATAAATGTTCATTGAGTGAATAAAGAATGAAGGATTATTGAGTCTAACAACCTGAGGGGAAAATTGTGATTCACAGAGGCAAAATGGTTTTTCTAAAACATAATATCCAGTTCTTCGACTTCAAGTCATTAGACTTTCCCAACAAACAACTGCTAGAGATAATTATTAATAAGGAAGTGGTTGCTATTTGCTTGAAAAGATGATAAAACCAAAGAAAATTTACTGAGATATATCATTAAGGTAAATAAGTATGTTTTCACTTTAAGAAAATTAAGAAGTGGTCCTTTGACTTTATTTGCCATTCCATTGCTTCAGTGGTAAAATACTGAATCTATCATCTTTGGTATTCAGATTTGTGAGTGGTAAATTTATTTATAAAATTAAAGATAAACAAGCTCATTAAAGAGTGTCAAAAGCTTGTCAAACATCAAATAACTTCTAAAACAACATTTTGGAGTCTAGGTTATTATATATACAGATTGCATTTCCATTTTTAAAAATTTCATGTTCTAAAAATTAAGGGAAAATTACCACTTAGGTTTTTCCAACTTTACACAATTTAAAAGTGTTTAGAAGCATTTGTGTATTCTCAAAACCTAGCTGGAGATAGTATACATAATAATATTGTTAGTATGACTAAAATTATTACTGGCACATTTGCAAAGGGGAAAACCAGATGGGCAAAGAGTGTTGAACTCTTTTAGTAGTTGTTTAAAAGTAAAGATTTGTTTAAAAAACTAATTTTCTAAAGATAACATTTTCATTCCATCCAACTTCCAATTAAACACAGCTCTGTAGGTTATCCACATAACATGGATTCCCCTGTTCCCAGGAGTAACCTAATTTCCATTTATATATCGTGATTAATTCCCTGACCTGAAGCCATGTGTTTCAGAAGTATTTCATCCCCCGATATTCAATGGTTAGGATTTAGACAAAATACTGACCAATTCAATCAAGGTGATTTTCTGGAAAAAGTTTTACTACTGTTTAGTGAAAGCCATAGGAAGAGGTTGTTACCTTTTCATGAAGGTAGAAAAGGGAGAACCCAAAGAGCCACCTCTGAGACAGAATGCTTATTGTCTGATTAAGCCTACTCTGATGTCTTCACAAGTCTTAGACTTGTGTTTATTTAAGGTAATGCATTTCATTATTATTTAAATTACTTGAGTTTCTATACTTACATTGGAGAGACTCCCTATTAATAAATAGCAAAAGTAGTGATTTCATTTTAGTGACTAAAATATCTCATGTAAAATTCTAAGAAGTTATTTTACATTGAACTTCTGTCTCTGGTGAATCCTCTCTCTGCCCCTGTACCTCTGACTTGTACCCCAGTTCTGTATGCATTTTACATTGAACTTCATTATATTTTTAGGAATCTCTATCCCTTAACCTCTCACTCTGATTGTCATCTATTTATTTCAGTATTTTAATTAATAATCTCATAAAAATCTGAGGTTTGCTTCCTGTGTTTTTAAAATCATGGTCCCACTAGCCAGTGGTGAATATATTAATCTTACACAGTAAAAATTTGTGGACCTGATGAGATCCTCAGAGTATTAAATCATTTAAGTATCTAATAAAATTTTGTATAATCTTATAGACTATCAGTATATATAAACCCTGAGATCTTGGAACTACTCCCATTGGTGCTTTTTGTGGCCTAGACATTCAAAGGATCCAATATTGGGAAGTTAATTATGAATTCATAATATATTAAAAATCAAAATATAGTGGTATATTTTTTATCAGGTGGGGAAAATTACTTTTGTGATCCTATTTTCTTGATTAAAAGATATTTCACCATGAATCTGGCAGACTACAATGCTTTTGAATTAAATTATTAGAGGGAGCCTAAATGATACAGCTTTCATGCTGAGATTTTATGTAACAGTAGTAAATATAGTAACAGTTCAGATTTGTTATATGCCTGAACCAAAGCAATATACTCAACTCTTACTATGTTATCTCAGTTACCCTACATAACAACTCTGTGCAACAGGTTTAAGTATTTTTTACACTTTACAAATGAGAAAACCGAGGCTTAGTGAAATTAATTATTCACAAGATCTCCAGATCTAGTGTTTTTAACTACTAGAGTTGGCAGTCAACTTCCAATCTAGAGAATTAATTCTAAGTAATTAACCTCTGTTCCAACAGTCTGTAAACTACTCTGACTAGTCAAAAATGTGATCAAGTTTCTAAAAAGGCAATATGGGGGCCCTCCCTGGTGGTGCAGTTGGTTAAAGCACAGCACTAAAAAGCTAAGGCCACTTCAGCATGAGTTCAATCCCCACCCCAGAGGTGATCCACGTGGTATGGCAGATCTCTCCTGATCCACCCGCTGTTCCCCTCAGCAGTATACTTCTTCAGTCGGCCTGTTCTGCTCCCCACTCCGACTCTGGTGAATCCTCTCACTGCCCCGGCACGTCTGGCCTGTACCCCAGTTACCCCAGTTCTGTATGCATAAATAAATAAATCTTTAAAAAAAAAAAAGCAATATGGTTTTCAGTTGCCTTAATAGGAGCAGTTAGCAGTTAGCAGTTAGTTGGACCAGTAAGGTTACACTTGAGGCAAATAACTGGTTATCATATTTCTAAAAGGATAATGACAAAGAAAAGGTCAACCAGGGGAACATGACAAGTATGATAGGATTCCGGTAAACTTATTTATTTCAATCATGAAATTTTGCCAGGTTTGCCAGTTTTAAAAACTTGTTCATTATAAAGATAGTGCATGATGTGCATTATGGAAAAATAGAAAATACAAAGGAGAAAAGGAGAACAGTATGTGATTGACATTAGTGATTGACACTGTTAGCATCGCAGTGTATATTGTTTGAAATATGTATCCCTTAAATCTCTTTTAATCTAGAATAGTTGACGTTTTTGACAGTTATAAATGTGAGGTAGGTTGACCTACACAGTATATCACTTCCTTGGGTTTATCTGGTTACATGCACTTTTACTTTAGAGCTTGTATAAATAATGTTATTTGATGGATTTAATGCTTCACTTGTGTTCAAGTGAAGCACCTTGGGGAGAAGAGTATAGTTGCTATGTACTTCATTTTTGTTGCATCACCTCAGAAGGCACAGAACTTCTACTTCATCTGTCATTAATTTGTTAAATCTGAAATTCATTATAGTGATGGTGTTCTGAACCCTTTGTTCTGCAATTTTATTTTACCTCTTGTGATTCAAAAAAATTTCTTTAGGCATTAACTTGGCACCAAATGAATATCCAGGTCCCACAAACCATTTACCTTAAGGTTTTAGTCTTAATAAGATTTTTCTGAATCAATAATTAACTAGAATTTGTGAAATGATATTTTCCTAATTTTGCCACTTATTCTAAATTTATTAACTGGTGTTTAAAGTTGTTTCCCTTATTAATTGACCTGTGTTTTAGTTATTTTCTTGTGTCATTATTAAATTGCCTCAATCATGTGTATGAACTATTAAATCTTGGTAATACACAAAAGAATATATAAGGTTATTAGATATGTTTATAATAAAAAAATAGTACATAGGTGTCTTTATGTAATTAGTTCTCTGGAAACAAAAGTACATCTGTTATGCATTGTTCTGGAGGGGAGTTTTAAAATAGAAAATACTAACAGAGAGAATAAATTTCTTGTGGCTGAAGATACCTAGTAATAAAGATTTTCCTAACAAACTTATAAAAGAAATATTTGTCTTTGGAAATATTCAGAGGCTGGAGCCATCATGGTTTTTAAATCCTTAAACCCATTCTCCTCATTTGAAATATTAGTAGAACAGAGAAACACGAAGATCCACTGAAGAATGGAAAATTCAGTAGAAATAGTGCTTAATCTTATAGCTGAAGTCATGCTAGCAAATCAACAAAATCCTAGTAAGGCATAGTAATCTGAGTGAATGTCAAGAGTTACAGACTGAGTGGGTATTCTTATTTTTGTATTATTCCTGCATTGGGAAGGGTAAAAATTGGTGAAATGAGAAAGTAAACAGGGATATGACTTTGAGAGGGAATGAAAGTTTTAGGACCAGTCACTGAATTGTGGATCTTAGCTTTTCCCTTTCACTCAGCATCAGTTTATATCCCCAAATGAGGCAAATTGAATCCTGGCATAGCACAGTCAATAAATGTGCTAATAAATGTGCTTCTAATGCTATCCACTCCTCCCTCGCCACTTATTGTTCTTCCTTGCTTCCCATGTCCCTCCTATTCTTATACATATCCCAACTCCTTTAGGCCATGGAAAATCACCAATCCTAAAACTAAAACCGTCTTGAATGTGGTAAGAATGTAAGCCACCTGGTGTAATGCCATTTATCACAGCCAATAGAGTGTCTGAAAATGAAGCATCCTCCACACCCTAGCTACTAACCTCGCTAGTACATGACTCTACACCAGAACACATGTCCCATGCAAGTTAAAATATTGCTAGGAATGACTAATTTGGAATTCATCCAAAGTGACTTTCACATCGTAAATTACCAAACCAAAATTACATGAGATAAAGTACCCAATTGAGTAGGATAGGCCTCCTTAATATCTTCTGTTCTTTCTCATGAGGTTTCTTTTAATCTGGTGACCATAATGAAATATAAAATCGGCCAGGCTAATGGACACAGTTCCGTTGGATGGTGTCTTTTATACTCTTTGGGATGGTAGAAGGTACATTAGTTTCGTAAAGAAATTCTGTGCATGTTTCCATGTTGTAGTTTTACTGTGGCATTGAGCTTACCTGATTTTTTTTTAGTACAGTACTTCTGGCCATGGCCTACCACACTTATACAGAAAAGGGGACCCTTAAAGGAAACATTACTCAGTGTACCAAGAAAAAGACTGGTGACCCTCCCTGGTGACACAGTGGGTTAAAGCGCAGGACTGCAAGGGAGCCACAGCCGCTTCAGTGCTAGTTCGTTCGGGCCCATAGGTGACCCACATGGCGCGGCAGACCTCTCCTGTCTTCCCTGCTGCTCCCTCAGCAGTGTACTTTGTCAGTCTACCTGTTCTGCTCCCCACTTCTTTGGTGAATCCTCTCACCATCCCTGCACCTCTGGCCTGTACACCAGTTCTGTATGCATAAATAAATAAATCTTTAAAAGAAAAAAAGAAAAAGACTGGTGCTGCCAAGGCCCACTTTGTAGTAATACATGTACTCATGTGCACACACACATGCATGTATTTTTTATTAGATTAGGTGTAGAGTTTGTGTTGTTTTCATTTACTGTGGGTTCAACGCCATTGAAACATTTTCTGGACTTTATAAAAAGGTAACATTTTGTGATCTTTCCAGGTATTGCTAGTCACAACAATCCAGAACAGGGTAAGCAGCCTCTTATTGAAGTTGATTTCTTTCTGTGTGATACTGTTATGAATGCATTAGACAGTGTGTCAATGTTCTATATGTAAAGCGAGTTAGTAAATCTGTACACTTAAAAATGTGTGATTACATTTTGGATAGGAGTATGTTAACAACAACAAAAGTACACAACAACAAAAAGATTTTTAATTTGGAAACTTCCTCAAGAAGCTATGATATTCAGTTACAACTAAAACTATTCTATAATGAAACTAAGTAATACACAATTTACATATAGTACTCCAGAATAGTTGCTCCCTTCAATAGCATAGGATCTCAAAGATCTGATAGCACAATTGGTTCAATAATTACCCATTCTGTCACACAGATACTTATCTAGGACGTTGAGTCACCTGAATTCTCCAGTTTGAGGATATGAAATATTGACTAAGTTTTTAACTAAATATGTTGATTATTTTCCACTTGTAAATGTCTCTAAATTACTCAATTTGCTTAGATAATGAGCATAATTTAGTAGAATAAGAGTAATGTTTAGAATCAGAACTAATTTCCTGTGCTACCTATGCCATTTACCAGATGTATGATTTGGGAAAGTTATTTAACCTCTCTGAGTCTCAATCTCTTCATCTATAATGGAAATACGATTACACCTTACATAATTAGCTTAGTAATCGCTGTAGAATGTAATCGATACATCCTAGTTCCTTTCTTGCTTTCTTAAAATCCATCGTAAAGGTCATTATCATCGATTAAGATGCTGACAATCCATGGACCATTAGTATCCCAAACAGTAAGGAACATCAGAGCTTGTTTTAAGCAATTGATTTATTAATTTCAAATTGCTTAAATAAAAAACAAGAACAGGGCTCTAAATCTACATGCAAAGCCTCCAAGCAAGTTAAGCTTATGAGCCATTTTACTTATGCCTTCCCATTGATAAGTCTCATAAAATCAGAAGGGAAGCTATACTAAAAAATGAAAGGGTAGATAGGAAAAATGGGGTTATACAAATATAATCACAAATATTTTAAATTTGCCTAATTCAAAATGACCCAGTGTGTATATTTCTTGCTGTGTTTACCTCTTATGTAAGTCATGTGATTCCAAATCCACATTTACATTTACCCAAAACATGAACCAAAAAACATATTCATTAGCATTTTATAGTTAGGACCCTGCGGGGAAGATACCACTAAATGATGTACTGTCCTATACCACAAGCTATTAGGAAGGGACTAAAACTGTTATATATTGAGAAGGATGGGAGAGAAGATGACATTATATCATCATTTGCCTTTTAATTTGAAAAAAATAAAGTCATTTTTACTTAACAAAATAAATATAGCGAAGACCTAGAAAATTCTCTTGACCTTCTTAGAGAATGAAATTTAGTTTTTTCTTAGAAAAAGGAGATGTACTTTCTTTGGGAATCTGATCTGTCTCCACTGTGGCCTTTCTATTGCTGTTCCTGTGTTCTAGCTCTCCTTTGAATTGCATGTCTGAAAATACAACTGCTGGGGGAGTTGTAAAAAGCAGGAAAAAAATTGAGGTTCACCAAGATCATTTCAGCTGGATGTGATGGGGGCAAATACATAGATGACTTAATTATTCTACAGGAATATTATTTTTTGTTGGTGTGTTCTTTAAATTAAACAGAAATGTTTTACAAATCTCTTTTCAGTCACAAACACGTAAAAGTCACTCTCTTTTCCAAAAATGTAACCTCTGCTTTCTAGCTGCAATGAAAAACTCAGTTGAAAATAATAAGATTTAGATGAAATAGCATTTTAGAATGTAGATTTCTCCAAACCAATGTGCAAAACAATGCTGGACTGACTGGTAACACTCACCTGGGGAACATTTAAACATACATTTTCCCAAACTCTGGCCCATAAATATTGATTTTGTGGGTCATTGAGAGGGCTCAGAAACATATTTTGGGAGAAAAAAAAATCCTTCCAGGTAGACTAGTTAAACAACTTATGGTGTGTGCATATGATACTGACAGTGCATATGCAAAAAGAATGTTTGGGTATTGGCCAATATTCAAAATGTTTTATTAAGCAGAAAATACAAGAGTTGTATAATTTGCTACCAGTGCTGTTCAAAAGACGGATGAGCACACATATTTGCTTATATATGCATGAACTGTCTATGGAGGGTTACACAAAAAGCTGATAATACTGGGTTTTGTCTATATAGCGAGGAATTGAGTGGTTGGCAATAGGAGTGGGAAAGGGATTTTCCAAGTATAACCCTCTGTGCCTTTTGAAATTTGAGCCAAGTAAAAATATTATGCATTCAGAAATGACTGAAAAAGATTATTTCAATAGTACTCATGACAAAACATAGTTTATAAATAACTCTCCAGGCAATTCTGATGTTCAGCCAGAATTTTAACTACTGACTAAGAAATAATGTCATATGTAACATATTCTTGTGATCATAGGTAAATATGTATTATGCCTCAAATATTTGTCTCGTAAGAGGTTAAAGATTTCTCCTGTGAAGAAAGAGTGCCAAAGAACAGTTTCCAATTAATGTGAATAGTATGTTCCTGGACATC
Organism: Condylura cristata; assembly: GCF_000260355.1. Taxonomy (NCBI): domain Eukaryota; kingdom Metazoa; phylum Chordata; class Mammalia; order Eulipotyphla; family Talpidae; genus Condylura; species Condylura cristata. The sequence continues at coordinate 41,944,332 of NW_004567107.1, read as the reverse complement.
TCACTTACATCTAGCTTTTATAGTTTCAGAATAAGTTTAAGTAGATCTGACAACGGATGGTTAGTCTGTTTGCCAACTAACTTCCACCTCCTAACAAAAATTATAATGACACAATTTACAATTTATTCAGTTAACTTTAAAGTATGTAAATCTTAATTATTTTTTGTAATTGGAAGTGATGTGAATTATTTCAAAATATATATGTAGAGCTTTTACTAATGTTTTCTACCATGCTACTTCAAATTAGTACAGGCACTGGGCCTTTTTTTTTTTTTTTTTTGCAGTTGGCACCTGAATTGTAAATTGTCCAATCAGGTTTGAGTTCAATGGACCCCAATTAGTTTCATTCATGGTGATGAGTTCATTATACAGATTGAAAAATAGACATCAACTGAGTGGTGCTGATACGGGTGTACAATGTTACCACCATTACAGTGGCTGCTGCAGCTACTGCTTTCACCCTGGTAGTCACCATGAGTTCTTGTCTCATGAAGCCATAAAAAAGGAATTCATAGAATTTTCAGATAAGTAAGCAGAGAGAAGCAAACTTTGACTTGAGAGTAAAATTTATTTCTGAAAAAGGACAAGGAGCAAAGACTCCCAGGTACCTGGGAGGGGCAAGGAAGCCATTGTGGAGTCTTGCTTCAGGAATATGAACTTATTTTCCCTCCTTACTCTAAAGTTCCATCCGTCTCTCTGTGATTGGTTAGTTCTTGGTGGTCTCACTTAATCTGATACTGTGCTAGGTATCTTCCTGCATCATATCCCTTATCTTTTAGCATACTTTTTCTTCTGTCATCCTTGATCTAGAATGTGCTGTTACCCCTAGTCCTGGGGTGTTCGACTAACCCTCTTCCCTTAACACTGGATCTTTCCTTATTCCTCTAGTTGCCCTTATCTCTGAAACTTCTTTAACTCTCCCAAAATCCCTACCTGGACTGTCCCTGAAGCTTTCTGATATCCTAGCATGCTCCTGCTCTATGACTCAGTGATAATCATCACCAATCAGATGTTTAGGGTTGAAAATGGCCCAGTCAGACTTGTAAGGTTGGGGAATTCTGAAAGAGAATATAAGCAGAGCAACAGCCAGCTTAATTCATTCTGTTTATGGCCTCTAAAGAGGATTCTTCTTCCAGTCTTTTCACCATCAAGCTAAAATGTCTGTGAGCTTCAGCAGACCTCTGTAGACCTTTGTAGTGATTTGGCCACCACACCTACTCCTGGCCCTGCTTCTGACATTGCCTGCAAAAGATCATTGCTGACCCAGTCAGAGCCATTTGCTATTGGCTTGTGCCAATGTCTCACAAAGATATTATTGTTGATGAAGGACAACTTACAGAGAGCCATAACACCAGCGTTTCTGACACTGACTCCTGGTGACCAGTGGTGACCAGCACCACTGACTGATGCTAACCAGCACTGCTGACAGGTGGCTGGCACTCTGTGTCTGGCCACCTTTGAAAGCTGTCCACTGTTTCTAATTGTCCAGCACTATGTCCTAGTGATGTTTCCTCCATTGCTATTTGCTCTCGTGTCTGGTGCTGTCCAGCTCTGCCTTCAGACTGTTCCTCAGTGGCCCCACTACACCCAGATGCTACCATGAGTTGGATGCTGGTACACTGCTGACTAATGTACCACAAGCTCCATGCCCTCATTGCTGGGACAGTACCATCTTCCACAAATAAATCAGCCTTTGTTTGAGACTACTAGATACTGCAGACATTATCTGAGGTAAGATAGCTGGCCACTTCTGCCCTTAGAATCTTTGTTTCCCCAATATCCTGTTTGTTAAAAAATCTCCCTGTTGTCATTCCCTGAGCCTGAATAGTCTTACAATTGTAAGAGTATGGGTGAGAACCCACAGTAACTTCTCCCCACCCTGGTATTGTCTTTTAGCATTGTTTTGCACACCGTTTTAATTCTGGAAGAACTAATAGGTTTGACTCATTCTTACCATTATAATGAAGCTTTGGCAACCAAACAAATTCTTTGGACTTTCCCTAATTTTCCTCTTGGTTTAAGACCCTGAATAGACTCAGCTGAGAGAAATATCAGTTCTCTGGTACACTATTCAGACCATAAGATAAACCTGCTTTTTCTATTCTAGGATGGAAAAATAGTGTGTCTCATAACAACTGCTGAATGTAAAGTGGTAAAACCACTTTGGAAAGCAGGCTGGCAGTTCCCCAAAAGGTTGACTATAGAAGTGTTAGTTTTCCATTTGTCCACCTTAACTGATAACTTCAGATGTTAGTCAGTGAATAAATTATGGAGAAGAGATAGCTTGATTCACATTCTTAAATCAAGGGTCATCTGGAATAGACAGTAATTATAGTGAATTCTATTTTATTGTCTCTACTTCCTTCTGTTTTATACTTATGCCTCTTTTTATAGGTATATTATGTACTCAACATTTTAACTCAAATAATATTTTACCTTGTTAAAAAATAACATAACATTTAATGAGAATTACAAAAAGTTTTTTTTTAATTAGCCTAATAACCAAAACTTACCATGTTAATATCTTGATACTTTATGCTTCTCCACAGGGTATATTTAGATACATATATGTAAAGTAAAAGTAGGCACAAACATCCAAAATTTTCCTAACCTAATTTTTCCAATTTCATGAAATGTTCAGCTGCAGTGTCATTCTCATGGCTAGAATATATTTCATCAAATTAATATATACCATGTGCTTTTTTTTTAATCAGCTGTTACTGAAAAGGTTCTACAAAAGAGATTTGTATTAAATACATTTTATTGATGAGTGCCCTTAGGATCAACCCTTATCAACTATGCATATAACCAACTAAAGGAAGTAGAATAAGGTTGTGGGAAGAGTGAAACTGCAGTGAAGTTGCAGTAACAACTTTTGTAGCTCTAGAGCTGGAATGGCCCTTCAGAGTTGTCCCTTTTTGAGGCAAAGTGGCTGCAAAATTCAAGCCGTTATTATCAATAGTTGTGCCCCACAGGCAGGTGTGAACTTGGACAAGGCAGTGCTGTTCAGCTGAGGGCAATAGATATTTATATAGAAATTCATATGAGACCCCAAGAAATTCAGCTGAGAGTCCATTCACCATCAATACTACCAGCAACAGGGGTAATGAATTCCTCAGTTCTGACAGGGAGATCTGGGCAACATAAAATAATATTTCCTACAATTTAGCTTCTAGGCCACTTGAATTCCCTTTTATAATTTGCTATTCTCATTGTATCTTTTCTCTACTATTTAGTCTAGATTCCATTCACTCTTGGCTAACATCTCTGCTTAGCTAGCAAAGTGTCCAAGGCTTTCATCTCTTATGGGAATGAGCCCTTGGTCACCTGGACTTTCTCAAGCCATTATTGCTGCAATTACCCAAGCATTTTCAAAATTGTACAATGTAGTATTTCAAGAGATTCCCCAGTGGATTGTATGGACATCAAAACTTATTTTCCCATACCCTTATTATAAAGCAGCAGCCCTATTCTGCCTGCTCATAAGACTCAAGCACCTGTGCCAGAAAGGCGACCCATTCCTTATGTGCTACTCTCTTCTCTTTCTTCTTGTCAGTAACACCCCAAATTGACAGCAGTGGTTTTAGTTTAAAGTTCAATATAAATCTTGTGGTTATAGTGGAACGTCCCCTATTTAGGGAGCAGAATGTCTGCATCAGCATTGTCTGGAGATACAGAAATGAAAAATACAAACTTTATGTGTTGGTCAGATTGAGCTACTGCTACTTCCTTCTCTTGGGTTCCAGATGTATTCATTCTACCTGGTGACATAGCATCTTGCAAGGATCATTGATTTAGAGTATAATTAGACTCTGGAACATAAGCATTCCTTTCTTACGATATTATTGCATCTGGGATGGTGCCTCAATTTATTTTTGAAAGGCTAGTCTATTATCTCACTGGCAACTTATGGGTGGTACACTATGTGACCAATCCAGTAGATCTCTAGTTATACGTTCACTGGTGTATCTTATATCTTCTTTGTTGTCAAGTGAGTCTCAGTGTGCTGCAATGTTGTGCAAGGTGTTATGTCAGTGGAACAAACGCTTTGTAAGCCTTTGGCTAGTATGAAAGACATACCTATACCTGAAAATGTGTCAATTTAACCAACATGTACTTCTGCTTCTTGTAGAGTGGAAAGGGCTTCAGAGTGGTCAGTTTGTCAAGAAGTTGGTGTCCTTGAGGATTATGCCATATTAGAACATAGCTTTCATCTCTGTTGCTGGGATACTTGGCATTGCAGTACTAGCTTTAATGGGTGGGAGTCATATTGATTGGTCCATGCATAGCTTCTATCCCTGCCTCAGTCACTTCTCTGTTAATAGTGACTACTCTATTTCCAGTGTTTTATAAAGCCTACTATCCATTATTCCAGCGTTTAGGTGACTTCTGAAGAGACTACTTGATAGCAATAGGTCATCCAATCTATACTGTTGGTTGTTTAGTGCCTCTTACATAAAGAATGATGAAGGCGAGAAGGATACTCTCTCTAGGTATCAATATGTGCACAAAGAAACTCCTGGGCTTTTTCTCATAGGCCTTCCCACATAAATCTTCCCCAGATGCTGTTGTCAATCTTATTTTTCCACATCCCAGAAAAACCACTTAAATTATTTTTCCTCTGCTCATGAAGTGATGTGTATTGTTACTTTGGTCCTCCATATTTTCTATGCAAGGTCGATGGCCACAGGCAGTGCCTGGAGCTCTGTCTATTGTGAGAGTTTCTCTTTGCAGGTTTTTTTCATCAACACCCTTGAGTTGGGACTGCAGAAGCAGTCCATTTTCAGCTTACATCTCATATCAGAGTGACCTGTCTGTGAACCACTGGTCGGACTTCTCTCTCGGTAAGCATATCATCAGGGACCCCTCACGTAGCCAGAGAGACATGCTGAGGGGTGTAGATGCTGAATTACTGTGAGGTGCATGAGTCACTATGACTCCATCCCTGCTCATGTTCGACTCTGTGTTTAACAACTCCATCTTCTCATGTACTACTGAGGTGTCTACCTGAACTGCTCAGTTCACAATGCCCAGAGAAGGACTCAGCTAAGAGCCACATGCTGCCAGCACCCCAGAAACTGGAGGAATGAATCCCTTAACTCATCCCTGAGAAAGAAATTTCAGTTCTCTGACACTAAGAACTTCAGGTGTCCTTTGTTTTATTGCTTGCTTTTTAAGGCAATGTTTTGCTATTTTAAGTGATGCCACTTTAATACTTCTTATTAAAAGCAGTTAGTTCATAAAAATTAGAAAAAGTCTGTATCTCCAAAAATGGAGAATGAAATGATGAGAAGTGAAACCAGGACACTTGGGTACTAGTCCTAGCTTCTCTATTATCTTTGAATTTTATATTTGACTAATCATTTCACTTCTCAGAGCCTTAATTGCCTTATCTGCAGTATGAGACAGTTGAATGAGATCAATTTTTTCCAATCTAGAATCTACTGAAAATGTAATAAAAATTCAAGAGCTATTTCCAGTGTTTCAGAAAGCCTAATGAAAATAATTTATCTATCCTTGATAAGGTTACAAAGGGATCAGGTGGGGGACACTGCATTGACAATTCAAGCAAGCAGAAGGAAAAATCTCAGATTAGTACTGTAAAATAAAGGAATCCTCGAACATCACTCTGTGATAGATATTTCCAAGGTTATCTGGTCCAACTCACAAACAAATGCATAAATTCTTATTATAAGTCATTGTGAGCCTTTCATTGAGTACTTCCAGTTCATGAATTAACCTATCCCTTTTCAGTTGCTTTTCTGTTTGTTTGTAATCTAATAGTTACATTGCCTAAAGATACATTCTCCTGCCAGTAGTTTTCTTTCTTTCCTCACCTCACCTCAGCTTATTTGAACTGAGTTTCAGTGTATCATCCCCTGGGACCACCAAATCCAATGGTCTCTATTTTGTTCTTACCTTACCTCACTGCTCACTTCTCAATAGCATTGCATACAATTGACTGCTCCCTTTTTGGGGTTTTTTTTTTTTTTTTTTAATCTTGGCTTCCTGGTTTCTTCTACCTTTTCTCCTAAATGACTGTTGATCATTCAGGATTGTACTCTGGCTCCTCCCCTTCCCCAGTTTCTGAATGTCCAAGTACCCATGGCTCAGTAATTTGACACTGTTTTCTTAAGTCAGTCACTCATTCTCATGACTTTCCATGGTCATATTCAGATATGTAACCCTATACTTGACAGCTCTTCTTGAATGGCTTGTAGTCATCTACAACTTAATTTGTCCACAAGACAGCTTATTTTTCCACCCAAACACATTTCTTCCCTAAGCTCACAAATACATGAAAATGGCACCACTTCTACTAGGCTCAGTTCAGAAACTTAGAATGCATCAATAATTAAGTTCTTTCTCTCTCTAATTTATACCTATATTCTATCACTTCTTAATCCAAATGTCTCCTCAAATCTATTTTTCTCTATGCCCATTACCCCATCTCCTCCCAAGTCATCTCCATTTCTTGCCTAGACTGTTGCTGTAACATTCCAACTGGTCATCTTCCTTGCACTCTTACATTCTATAATTTGTTCTTCATGTTGCTTCAAGAGCAGTTTACTTGGCATATAATCAGTTTGCATCACTATATTACTTAAATCCCATTAAATGCCAGATGTCTGATTGTAGCTAAAATCCCAATTTCTTACTTGTCCTAGACAATTGATCCTAACTTTGCATCTCTGAATTTCCCATAAATATTATCTAGTTTGTCAACAACCTTTCAGTCAAACCAGTCTTCTCTTACCTTAGGATTTTTGTTAGCTATTGCCTTTTCTTGGAGTTATTTTTTTCTTGATCCTCAAAGTTTTGGGTGCTTATTGTTATGTTTCAATTGCGATATCAGATCCTTAGAGAGGACTCTTTGACCACTCTATCCAAAGTAACCATTTGGTCTTTCCTATCAGTATGCCCTATTTGATTTTCTACTAAGAGTTAATTAACACTTTGTGGAAATTTTCTTTCTTTCTTTTTTTAAAATTTACTGTGTCTTCTCACTAGAACTCTGAAATCAGTGACATTGCCAGCCTTGTTTCTGTTCTTTTCTCAGAGTTGAGAAAATAGTGTGGTACAAAGTAAATGTTCAATAAAGATTTGGAAAAGCAATGAAGGAATCAGTAGATTCAGCAGTTGAGAGTCTTCTAAGATACTAGGCAAAATGTTCAGGATTCAATTGAGTCCATTGTTCTCAAATTGGTACCTTGTTTTGAAACCTAAAATCTTATATAAAAATACTTTTACATAAAATAAATTTCACTTACTTGAAGACAGCTGTTAAATGTTATCCAACGCTTTGTCAAATAAAAAGCTACTATTTCTAAAATTTATTATTTTGGAGAACAAGATTTAGAAAAACAGCACAGTGGGCAAGAAATGTCAATTGCCCAGAGATGTGATAACATTTACTTCATAATAGAAGCATTTCATTTCTATACACATATTTTCCTGATTTATTATAATGGGCAACCTCTGTTCATGGTAAACTTAGAAACAACTCATAATAATTTTGAGAGAAATATTCTCAACAGGGTTTACTGTCTTGGTTTTTTTAAGCAAAGTACCAAAAGTTTGCCCAGGCCTGCTAGATTATCTTCTTTGGCATCCAGTTTTTAATAACTCAGTAACAATCAGTTTGTGTTTCATCTTGCTGGGCTACAGAGCTCTGAAATTTATTTTTTAAGATTTTTATTTATTTATGCATACAGAACTGGGGTATAGGCCAGAGGTGTGCAGGGGCAGTGGAAGGATTCACCAGAGACAGAGTGGGAAGCAGAACAGGCAGATTGACAAAGTACACTGCTGAGGGGAGCAGCAGGTGAGACAGGAGAGGTCTGCCGTGCCATGTGGATCATCTGGTAGGGTAGGGGGAAGACAGAATACAACTTGCACTGAAGTGACTGCAGCTAGTTTTCAGTGCTGAGCTTTAACCCATTGCATCATCAGGGAGGGCCTACCTAAATATTTTAAAATATCCTAACATTGGTAGGATAACATTGGCAATTATGATACATTTCTCTTCAGCTAAATTTATTCCATGATAAGCACAGGCAAAAATTATCAAAACCAACCATAGTCATTTTCTCCCTCCCATCATTTCCTCTTCTGTTCATTAAAAGTTTAATCATTAGTTTATGCTGTCCAACAAGTTAAATATTTTATAGTGCATTATAAATGACTAAGATGTGTCAAGTGTTTAGCATACATCAACAAACGTTCTCTATGTTTTACATATCAATTCGTTTAATCCTGATGGCACGTGTACTATTAATTTTACCATCATACAGAAGGGTTCTGTTGCATAGAACAGGTAATAAATGTGAGTAAGACTAAACAGTTAATAAGCAGTGGCCTTCCTAGGATTTGGCAGTATATAGACAATTAATAAGTAGTGGACTTTCTAATATATGACAGAGAATGGGGCATGTACCCAGCTCCTAGAACATGTGCTTTCAGCTTCTGCAAGCCTCTCCATTGAGAAAACATCGACTTTTCCTGATGATTTTGTAGTCTATCATACTCCAGTCACTTCTGTCATTTGACAAATAGTGACTAATATGCTCTTCAGGAAAAAAAAAATCCCATTTTCATCAAGAGTTCATCATATTATGTGTTTCCAAGTGTCTTCATTACCCAGGTCTTCTCTGGAAATACAGAGGCATTTAGTCAGCATCATAAAGTGTTATAAACATTTCTCCATATGTAGGTTTAGCTATATAGAGAGTGATGATTATTTCTTTTTCATATAGTGATTTTTTTTATTTATTATTTATTCATATAGAACTGGGGTACAGGCCAGAGATGCGGAGGGCAAGAGGATCCACCAGAGACAGAGTAGGGAGCAGAACAGGCAGATCAACGAAGTACACTGCTGAGGGAAGCAGCGGGCGGGTCAGAGAGGTCTGCCACGCCATGTGGTCACCTCCGGGGCAGGCGGGAATCGAACTCATGCGGAAGTGGCTTAAGCTTCTTAGTGCAGTGCTTTAACCCGCTGCGCCACCAGGGAGGGCCCTCATATAGTGATTTTTTAAAATGTAGTAACAACTTACCTTAGCTTATGTGGTAGCAATTTCAGACTCTCTTTACTCATCCTTCTAACTACTGTATTTTTTGCAAGATTCAAACCTCTTTAGATCAAGTGCTTATATTTCCCCAAACACCTTCCAAAACAAGCACAAAAGTAGGCTTGGTCTAACTGCTATCGTGTGCAGATAGGCTTCCTTTAACATCATGGGACAAATGCATATTCAAGTCCAGAATCCTTTAAAGTGGTACATGTATGAGAAGATGGATTTAAGTAAAAATATTTTACTCCTTTAATTATTGAAATAATAAATCAAAAACATTGTTCACTACAAATGGTACTTGAGGTCTGTTTATGGGCAGGTAAGGACAATCATGTAAGCTCTCAGTAGTTGGAGGTCTTCTACAACACCTGTAAGAGGAGAGAAAAGGTAGTGTGTGCATGAGAAAGAACATGTGAAAGAGTTTATTTTGATGATTTTTTCTAAGCTTTTCTAAGCTTCACACTCACTGACTCTCTGCCATTTCCTCCCCATTTTACTCTCTGAATTTAGCTTTAGCACTTTTTTGACTTATTTTTTCCAGCTGTGAATTTGGAACTTTCCAAGTAAACAGCTCAGTGATCTAGTCTTAAGCATCATTCTTTTACAGTATTTCCTAGGTAAAATACTTTTTCCTGGTATCACTGAATTTGCCTTGGCCACATGAGAAGGAACTGTTGATTAACTGTTATCTCTTCTTGTTTTCTACATATTATATTGGGTAAATTTTTAAAAACATAAACGACTGATTTTGCATGTTTTTCTAATATGCAGCATCTTATTTCATTCAACCCATGCTAAGATTTTTAGGGAATCCAACCAGATTTCATGTCATCCATATATTTGATAACATGTCACATGTTTTTTAGTCAAATTGTTCATGAAAATCTTAACCAATATAATATATAGGTCAAGGATGAGATTATGGGATAAGTTCACTGGAAATTTCTTTCCCAGTAAACAATGATGCATTAATCAGTGCTTTGTGAAACGATCATTGTATCATTTATGAATCACCCCAAATGTACCATCATCTAGTTCAGCTTTTTCTATCTTGTTGCCATAGACATAATTCAGGCATATCATTTCAATACTAATCTTGGGATACACCCATCCTGTACTCTTTATTGGCATTAGTATAGAAATTGAATGTGACTAAATTGCTCAGATACATGTTCTTTTAGTGTTTGGGTCTTGTTCTAGTAATTACCCTAAATCTTTTAGCTAGCCTGTAAAATGGAGACCAATAAATACTTAAAATCAGTTGACAAAATACATATAAGCATTTCATCAGGAGACTAACATCAGGAAAGTACTAAAGAAATATTATTTCTTCCTATCTGTGATGATTAAACTAGCCAAAAACAAACAAACAAAACACAGGTTAATGTGGGATGGTTTAATCTTTATGAGCCCTTGCTGAGACTAAGTAGGAATGTACATGCTCTCATTTTACGTTATTTGAAAACACATGCATGTTAATATTCATTCTTAATTTTGCACAGGTATTCATGTCAAGCTCATTGATTTAAAGTCATAGAATTTGCTGTTTTTACTTACTGAAAACTCACACTATATTTGCTTCTTTCCAGTCATGTAACACCTCTCCCCTTCTTCACCACTCCTCAGAAGTTAACAGCTGCTGTTTCAGAAGTTTCATTCCCCAGTCACACAGTGAGGTTCATATCAGCCAGGGCACTTGCTGTTCTGTCTCTTCCCTCCTATCTTTGACATCAGTTCCCTCTTTAGAGTTTGTTCTCCCATCTCTCCTCTGAAGATCATTGTCTCTGACGCAGACTACAGGCAGAACAGGAACGAAGTGGCCCTGCTTTCTTTTTGTCATCTGTTATCACCATCTGTCTCAAGCAGAGGGCCTACCCCTTCCTGTTTGTTCCTCTTGCTCATTAGTATAACTTAAGATTTCCTACTTTTGCGTTACTATTCCTTTTTATAAAAACACTTTAGCTCCCTGAGAGTGTATTTCTTAAAGTATTCTAAAGGTCCATAAGATTAGTTTGAATTTACCTATTCCTCTCTCTGCTTGATGTCTGCTTTTCGAGTATAAGCTCAAACATTTCCAGGTGAAAACGGCATTTGAAATATTTTCTCCTAGTTTCTACCTACAATATCCTTGAAGAGCAAAATGAGATAGTGCTTTAAATATGTCTAGAATCACAAATCGGGGAAGTTTAAGTCACTACCAAATTTAAATCACATGAGTTTTATCAGTTTTAATTGACAATTGTTCAGGAAACACAAAGTGATTAGTTGATGTGGAGTAAAGTAATAGCTGTGAACATAGTACTAAGAGGATAGATGCAGGACATACTGACAGTGGCACCAATAGCACTTACCAATGTGCTGGATCTAGGATTTTATTTTTTGCGATATATCAAAAGGGAAGGTTTATTGTATAAAAAGGAAAAAGAGAAAAGGATGCTTGCAGAGACATAAGTGGGCAGAAAGAGTTGCCCTTGAAAAGCTCAGGTTTGTTAAGAGAGAGGTCTGCCTAGTTACAGGCGGGCAGACTTGGGAGAACTGTCTGTTGCTTTGCAAAGGGAGAAGGTTGGTGAAGAGAAGTACCTACATAGCCACAGTGGACAGGAGAGCTGCTGCCTGAATCTAGGTTATGAGAGTGTAAACAATCAAGGTTCCTTAGACCTACCCAAGTTTTTGTTCGAGCAATTTAAGGAGATAGTGAATCTGTTTTGGTGAATTAAAAACTCCCACAGCAAATTGAAAGTGAGTATTAATAATACTCTTTGGCCACACTTACGTTTTCTTTTAGACACCCAAATTGAAATGTCAGATAGAAAAAGGAGTTTAAAAGTGAGGGCTAGGTTAGAAATATAAATTTCTAAGAATGATATTTAGAGCTCTAGGACTAGCTAAACTACCCAGATGAGATCTTAGAGGTGAAAAGAGAGCACTGGGTCACCAAAACATTTAGAGGTCTGGGGGAAAATGGAAACGAAATTAAAAGTAAGCTGCCAAAAAAATGAAAGAAAAGCCAAGGAAGTATGCTATCCTGGAAGCCAAGTGAAGAATATGTGTCAAGAAAGAAGGATAATGCATGATCTCAAATGTTAAGAGCTCATGTAAAATGATCTCAGGGAAGTGAACATTAGAGTTAGCAAGATGAAGTCATTTGTAAGATAAGGTCCATTTTGTTAGAGAAATGAAAACAAATACACACTTAGAATGACTTGAAGAGAAAAATAGATGAAGAAGTAAAGGATGTGAGTATAGACAATACTTTCTTTCCCTGTGAAGAAAACAGAAAAATGGGCAGTAGCTGGAACAGGCTGCTTATATTTGTTTTTGTTCTGATAGGTATTTTCAAGCATTCTTCAGTTTGAATGGGAAGGGTCAAATGGAGAAGGAGAAATTAATTATGTAGTAGTAAAAGAAAATATGTAGTAAATATTTCTTTTAAAAAAATGTAAGGGATTGGGCTGAGAGTGGTGACTCTTATGTCATATTTAGGAGGGAGGCCAATATGTGTGTACAGACACAAGTAGGTTGGTAGATTATCTGTAGAAGGATGAGGTAATTCTTATTAGGCTGGAAATATTTTTACAAGTAAAGGGGGAAAGAGGATGTTAAAAATTTGAAATTATCTACTGAGAAATTGGTTAAGTAAATTTTACCAGATAACTGGTATAGGTTTGTTTGCCAGTGTTGTAACAATTGCAAAGGTGTGGCTTTAGATGTGAATTATTAACACTAGTCAGTGCTACTATAATTTCCTCCAGTAACATTGAAGTCCTGGGAATGATTGCAGAGACAGTAGTTTGTATAAGGAAAGGTTTGTTTACTTTTTCCTGGTTATTTGCAAGAAAACATGCCAAGTAATTAATGACAGATATAGGGAAATTATAGTTTTGATATTAAACAATGGAATCTATCCTAGATAAAGGGAGAAGTGAGGAATTGAGAGTTGTCAGTATTTCAGTATTTTCTTTCTTCAGTTTGCTTTGGTTTCTCTCTTTCTCTCTCCTAATTTTCTGAGTCCTCTCCTCTTTATCAGTGTAGTGCTATACATTCCCTAACACCACCAATTTAACAGTTTCCATTTCTTAATGTGTGGTATATTTTCTTTTGTATTTATTTCTGTATATTTATTGAATTAAACTATAGTATTTTTTCACCTAAAAAACAAGCAACCCAGAATTGAGATTAAACTTCCAGTTATCCCTAATAAAACTTTGATTCATTATTCTAATGTGTGTTACTTAATTTCTCAGTATTTGGAGATTTTCCTCTTATATTTCTATTATCAATTTCTAATTACTCCAGTAAGGTCAGACAATATAATTTGTATTATTTCATTTATTTTAAAGTTATTGAGCATTGTTTTATTACCCAAAATATGATCTATTTTTCATAAACATTCCACAGATACTTGAAAAACGTATGTTCTGCTGTAGAGGGAGAATTGTTCTATGTGTGTAAGTTTTCTATTAGCTAATTGTTTTATGTATGTCTTCCATCCTTGTTGATTTTCTTTTAGCTTTATTGCTTGCTAGGAGAGTTACTAGAGACCCAACAATACTTGTAAACTTCTCTGTTTCTCTTTTCAGTTCCTTTTGATTTCCATCTCATGTAATTATGAGATTTTACCTTAATTTATATACATTAGGATTGTTAAATTTTATTTGTTAATTGGTCCCTTCATAATTTTTTTAACATGCTTTCTTACCTCTAATAATATTTGTTTCTATCAAGTCTATGTTATCAGATATTAACATAGTCACTGCTATTCTGTGAGAAGATATCTACTACTTATATGGTATCATAATCCATTTTAAGTGAGGTTTTGTAAATAGCATGGAGATGGATTGTGGGTTTTTTAAAAAATCAATATTTAATTGGTGTATTTAGATACTTGTAGTGCTGTTAGAACTTTAATCTGTCTTTTCTTGTTTGTTTCCTCTTGTTCATATGATTCTCTTATCTAGCTGCAGATTACTTACTCATTTTTTTCAGCATGCCATCTTGTTTTATATAGTGTTTTTTATGTAACTATATAATTTTCATGATATTTCCTTTGAGCATTATAAAATACATATGATATATAAAAAGTTAATAATATCAACATTTGATTACTTTGGATTAATGTGGAATTGTTTTTCCATTTTAGAACCTTTACCCATATGTATATAGTATTGTTAATTTATGTATGCAAGAACTGGGGTGCAAGTCAGAGGAGTGGGGAATGAGGTGAGAAGATTCATCAGCGACAAAGTGGGAAAGGAACAGGCAGGTCTACTAAAATACATGGTGCAGGGGAGCAGTAGGCATGACAGGAGAGGCCTGCAGTGTCTGCCTCAGCTCCCTGGCCAGGGATCAAACTGGTGTTGCAGTGACTGGTGATAGCTTGATAGTTCCAAAACTTTAACTCCTGCATCACCAAGGATGCTCCCAGCCCATTCTCTTTCTTGTCTTTTTCTAGAATTCCAATAATACAAATGCTGGCTTTGTGTTATTGTCGCAAATTTCTCTTAAGCCTCTGTTCCCTGTTTTTGTGCATGCCTTTTTTCTCTCCAGATGTCCAGATTGGGTAAATTTTATTAACCTTTCCTCAAGTTCATTGACACTGTATTTTTCATCTGCACTCTAATACTAAGTCACCCATGAAATTTTATTTCTATTATTGTATTTCAGATCTATACTTTCTGCATCATTCTTTATTTCATATATATGCATCATTTCTATTCTCTTCCATGACTTTATATTCTTTCATTTCTTTGAACAGCATTTGTAATTGCTTATGAAAGCATTTTAAGGTAGGTGCTTTTAAAATCCTTTTTGGATAATTCCCGTATTTTAATCATTTGGGATTCACTGTCAGTTTATTATACTTTTTTATTCAAGTTGTGATTTTCCTGGTTCTTCATGTAGCAGTTAATGTTTGAAAATTACATCTTGAACATTTTTAATAGTATCTTAGAAGAATCTGGCACTCTTAAATATTTTACATTAACAGCAAATCACCTATGTACTTTAGCATCCATATCCTGATATACTTTAATGGGCTGTGGACTCAATAGCAACTTAAATTTTGAATTTTCATGTTATTGTTTTCATCTACTTAATTTATCTTATGCCATGACAAGGTGCGGGTGGGGAGGGGCATTGTTCCAAAGTTTGATGATGATACTGATTGAAAAGGCCTTCCCAGGGCAAGGCTTCCTGGTGTCTCTCTTTAGAGGAGGGGATTCTGACCCGCAGAGAGAAAGCTTTCTAGGCTAGAAGTTAGTTGTAATAGGTTTTCCCTTCCTCATACCACCCTGCCACCTGGTTCTAAGTAAATGGCATGAACCTCAAACAAGGAAATGTTTTTGCTCAAGGGTTTGGCTTGTATTACTCAAGTCAGAAAACTGAAATCATATATGATTCTTCTTTCTGTCAAACAGAAGTGAATTTACCACAACTGAATGACATTTAGATTTTAGTGTGCCTAATTTACAGATATCACTTCAGAGACATGGGAACTAATATAGTCACATGACCACTTGTTTTTGGAATTGAAAAAGCAGCATATTTTAAACTGCAGTTGTTTAAAACTTTTTTCTCCCTTTTACCAGCCCCTTTTCACATTTTCCTCTTATAACTGTCACAGGTACTGTTAAGATTTGGCTGTGAGGATATTGTGTTGAGGATACATTTAGTATTGATATAGTTTACAACTTATGCTGTCCACAAATACACCCATGTAAAGTTCTTGCTAGTTGTTCTTGCATGGGGTGACTTTAGGAAAACAAAAGTTCTATTTCCCACAAATGTACTCATTAATAATGTAATAATAAATGGCCTACATGTTTTAGATGGACATTTCATGAAATAGAATTTATCAGAATTTTTAATACAGACTACAAACTTTAAGCTGTACTAGAAGCAATAAGTATATTTCTACATGAGGTAACATGTCTTATGTATACCAGTTCTCAATAACATAAAAACAAAAGTCGATCTATCATGCTTAAACACAAACTATTTCTATATTTTTATTTACAAAATGATCTTACAAAATCATTGTCGTATTAAAAGGCTGTATCAAAGAGTTTGCTGCCAAATATTTCAAGTCATTTATTGACTAAGAATAGTATGCTTTTTAAAAATTTGGTAATGTTCATAGTATTTGGCAGCTTTTAGAATTTGTGATTTGTTATGGCTTCTTATTCTAAAGTAACATTCACTTGTATCTAATTTGGTGTGAGTAATTTTGTATGTTTCCCTTAAAAGTGATCTCATACGAGTTGGATGTAATTCTACTTTCTTTCCACTATCAACCACATTACCCCATTACTATCCTGTTATCATCATGATACATACATAAAATCTGTTATTGTCCTCCATTTCCATTCCTATCACTGCTGCATTTTGCCTTTCACCTGAATGATGGCTATAGCTTCTCTGTCACAGACAGAAACCTTTTAATTTAGTATAAAATATCTGCTTCTGTTTATGTTTTCTAGATTTTATTGCCTTGCTTTCTCCATTCCAAGTTTTAAAATAAATCTCTAACTTACCTTTTGAGATTTTTGTGATTTTTTTTTTTACACTTACATCTTCAGCTGTTGTAGACTACTGTTAGGTTTCTTCAGATTACTAATGTGGAGTATAACATAATTTAAAAATAAAAAAATGAAATCAAAATGTCAAGTTTATCATTTATGTTCAATTTATGTTTTATGCCAATTATCTATCTTTTACTAGAATAATACATTTTGATTATAGTAGATTTATACTTTAAAATCTAATAGTGTTAAGTCCAACCTTGATTTCAGATTTTTAAAATGGAAAGTTACCCATACTTTCTTTTCCCATACGAATTTTAAACTTAATTAACCAGTTGGGGAAAAAATTATGTTGAGATTCTACTTGGAACTGTAATAAACTTATGTATTAATATAAGAAGGACTAGTTCTCCAATTTCTGAGCTTGTTTTATGTTCTTCAATAAAATATTATCATTTTCTTCATTTAGAACCAATTCGAATCTTCTCAGATTTAGTTTGCATAATTTATCTTTTTTTATCGTACTTATGAATAGGATACTTCCTATTCAGATATCTAATTGCATAATATTAGTGGAAAGAAAAATTATTAATTTTGTATCTGAGCAGTCACATTACTAAATTCTTTTATTAACTGTAATAGATATTTAGCAGATTATCTTGTATTTTCTAAATATATAGCCATATACTGAAAATAGATAGTGTAATCTTTTCATTTCCTATGTTTAAACTGCCTCTTTAATTTTCTAGCCTTATCAATCTCCAAAATGGGGAGAGTAGCAATATCATCAAAAATCCCTGTCTTGTTACTGATTTTAATTAAAAATTGAATATAATGTGGATGTTGCCTATATATTTTTTAAATATTGTTTTGATAGGGTTGTGGACTAAATTGTGTCACCCCAACATTCTTAGGTTGTATATCTAATCCATATTTTGCTGTATTTCAGAAAAGACTTTTAAAGAGGTGGTTAAGTTCACATGCAGTCATGTGGTAGAGTCCTGTCTAAAGGACCCATGTCCTTGAATAATTATTTTTATTCATTTATACATATAAGAACTGGGTTTAAGCCAGAGGTATGGGAGTGAGACGATTCAACAGAGACAGTATGGGGAGCAGAACAGGCATATCTACCGAAACACACTGCTGAGGGGAGCAGTGGGCAAGATGGGAGAGGTCTGCTGTGTCATGTGAGTCAGCTTCCTGGCTAGGATTCAACTCAGGCAGCAGTGACTGGTGATAGTTTGATAGTACTGAGATTTCAACCCCAGTGCCACCAGGGATGTCAAGACTCATGTCCTTAAAAGGAAAGAGAGAGTCAAATTTGCTTGCTATCTACCATATTAGAACACTGGGTATCCATCTACAAACCAGGAAGATAGTCTTCCTCAAAACCCAACCCACACCGGTACCCTGATCTCAGACTTCACTACAAGAAATCAAAGTTCCATGTTTTGTTTATTCAGCCGGAACTGACTAAAAAATATAATTTCCCCTTTCTCCTCCCAACTGAGAATATATTGGTATAGGTGCAACCAGATGAAGCCATAAGTTGTGATAAGCATAGACATGACATGACATCTACTCCAGTACTTCTTAACTGCAGTGATTTTATTCCTTGAAGGAATTTTATCAATGTTTAGAAGTATTTTTGGTCATCACCACTGGGGGAAGTTGTATGCTAGTGGCATGGAGGGGATGAAGTCCAGGGGTGCTGTCAAGTATCCAAATTTTTTGTGGACAGTGCCAAAAAGAAAGACATTATTTTTAAGTGTCAGTAGTTCTAAAGTTAAGTGTCTGCCTAATCCTAGTTCCTTAGAGGGAAGGAAAAGGAAGAGAAGGCTGCAAATCTATTAGTAAAGCAGCCTATCTCCTGGGCCAAGGAGGCTTGCCAGGATGGATTGAGATGAGAGTAGTGAAGGACCCAGCCTTAGAACATCAGTAGTTGGTGGAATAGGACTGTTCATTCTGCCTAACCTTGGGGGAGAGGTCAATAGTAGGTGGTGGAATTGGGAGCATGCCATTGGTACTGAGGGCACCTCACTGTTGATACTGGCAGGGTTCCCTCAGGTAGAACACAGTCTGGGCAAGTAAAGAAACCAGTCCTTTTGTAGCAATGGGTGAACTCTCTCCATAGGTCTCCTTGCTGATGAGACCTTCCAATGGAACTTTCTTTTATTCCTGTTTTACTTAAGAGCTGTTCTTAGGAATAGCTAATGAATTTTAGCATTTGCCTTGATGGCAGTCATTAAATAATCATTGGGCTTATCTCCTGTAATGTTCAGTATGTAGGATTACTTTGATGGATACTTTCATTAAAAAAAAAACTACAAAAACTTGGTTTTGGTTACTTTGATGATGTCTTTTATTAGGGCTATTCTAACTTTACTTAGGCTTTCATCTTTTTCCATAGATTAACATTGGCAGACTGAAAATAATTATGTACCCATTGGTTTTTAATCTCTGAAGAATTAGAAAGAATTAATCTCCAAAACTTCCTGTTTCTAAGGCCTTTTCAAAAAATTGCCATGCTTTAACCTTTGTGATTTGTGATTTGTTCTATTGTTACCTTCACTAGTGGTATTTATTTATTTATTTTTGGTGATTTCTATTTTTTCATATTTTTTTGATTTGTCTTGCCCTTTCTGGCTGGTATTCTAATGGTGAGAGAAATGCTTATAGTGAGAGAAATGCTTATAAAATGAAGATTTAATCCTGTCACTACTCTGTTTAAAATCATATTCAATTCAAAATATAATTTGAACCCATTACTAAGCTTTTCAAGATCCAATTACCTGTCTTATCCATTACCACCCCTTTTTGTGCCACACTTTGCTTTAATGTCTTATTTCAGAAACACTGATGAACTGTCCATTTCTCAACTACAGGAACCTCTTTCCTCAAGTTCTTTTTATGGCTCTCCACCTTTGCTTGGGAAGTTCTTCTTTCTCTCCAAATTCCACAATGGTTGTTTCCGTTTTGCTTCACACATTTTTTTTTTTTTTTTTTTGCTACCTTGCAGGTGTTTCCTGATCACCCTAGTGAAATAGATTTTCTTCTGCCCCAATACACACCCTATGTAGGGAGAGATTTTCCCTTTCCTGGAAGTCACAAATGTTGAGTGTGTTTGCCAGTAGCCTTTCAAATATATTTTCTCCTCAAGGAGATTTGTCAGAAAGTTACCATGTTGTCCACTAAGAGAATTATCTCCCCACTTTCCTTACTCTGGGAAAAAAAAGCACGTTGTTCCTAATGGTTATAATATAATACTAAATTTCTAAAACTAATTTCTGCCACTGAGAATTTTTCAATTCTTTTTAATTCTTTAAAGACAAATATTTATTTGAAATTAAAAATAAATGCCAGGAATGTTTTAAAATTATATTCATATAGGAATTAATATGTAAACAAGAATACTAATGTTGAGAAAACGGAAAAGGGTGAAATTACATATGTACATATAATATAAAATTTCACCCTTTCCTTAACATTAATTCCTACATGAATATATATATTACATATTATTTACACACACACACATATATGTATGTATTATGTATTTTAAATCAAGGTAGCAACTACTTAAAAAAAATGTCTCTCCAAATGGCTTGCTGAGAAATACTATTTGGCAAGCTACTTCTCATTCTGGCTTATGTTACCTATTGTAATTTTACTAAGCCCAGTATTAGCATTTTTTAAAAAAATATATTCCCAAAGATCCTTAATGATAGATGCATTTTTTTACAAAAAATCAAAAAGTACATGTTACAAAAAATGGACCACTAGAGGAATGCAAAAAATTGGAAGACAAAAATTCTGAGTATGAGCAATGAAAAGACAAACTCATGTGTCATTGCTAACTGATAATTCTATTGAAAATTACTTTATTTACTAGCTTTAACATCAAAGTATTATAAAATTCAGTAAATGTGTCTCTTCACAATTTAAATTTTTTGAAAATAAAGCCCACCCTCCTTATCAAGTTTTTACATATAAATGTCAAGACTCGAATAAGTATGTGAATGTAAGAGAAGCCAGGTGAGGAGTCTTATCTGTGGACTTGCATTGTTTGTGTGCATAGTATTTACTGACATCTACCAACTAAATAATAGTCATTTGAGAGTTCTCTGGGTATAAGTGTAAAAGCTCTGATTCTAGATTCCCTTTATATCACCTCAGAATCTGGCAATATTTTTGCTTTTAAAATGATGAAATTTGCGTCTTGGTGAACTTCAAAAGAGGAAGAGTTTTCCTGCAGCAGATGCTCTCCTGCTAACTCAAAATCATTCATGGGAATTGTCAATTTGCTCTTCCAAAATTACCAAGTAAGATGAGAAGAAAGCAAATGTTTTTGCTATCAAGACATAGACATTTGGTCAGAGCAATAAAATAGCCTCAAATGCCAAAAAATAATAAAGAAAATGTGGAATGAGTAACTTCCAAAGTTATGGAAATAATTTGACTGTGTCTTACTACATGATAAAAATTGACACAATTCCTAAGTACCCACAGATGGAAATACTACTCTGACAATGTGTTCATGTGGAGTCATGATTGCAGGCCTTATTATAATCACAGTGTAGCCAGGAATTTTGTCTGTTTCAAAACAATTATCAACGTATATGAAATGCGTAGGCATGTGTGGATAATTTTCTAATGGTGGTGGTTCGTTTGCTTTAAGTTAATACAAATTTTTTGATAGTAAATGTCACATGTCTAAAGCATGGCTGAATAAAGCCTCAAGTGAAATTCATGAACATAACTTTTTCTGATCTGTTTGTGTTTAACTGGCCTATATAGTTAAAGGGGCAAAACTCTTATTTTAAATTTAGCATCATAAATCACATTGACATTCACAGTGTGCTTCTCTCTCTCTCTCTCTCTCTCTCTCTCTCTCACACACACACACACACACACACAGACACACACACAAGCTCCTATTTTATTTTAACTGCAAATGGGAATTAGGAAAATCATAGGTGATATGCATAGAAATCCCACAATATGCAGATTTAATTTTTATTTACACACAGTTAAATCAGTTTGGAAAGTAGTATGATGAAATGATATAGATAAAATTGGAGAAACTGAGGGGAAAGTGAAAGGGGTGGGGGAGCATAGCCCAGTGCAACTGTGGTGAAAAGGTATGGACCTCAGTTAGACAGACCTAGGCTTGAATCTTGTTTCGTTAGGTAAGACCTCTGTGACCCTGAGCAAGTATCTTCATTTAAATTTCCTACTTTATAAAATTACAATAAGAAAATTTCAGAAGGTTGTGATACGAGTTGAGGAGGAAATGATGCTCAAGTAGATGCTCAGTCCATGAAAAAGTACATTTATTGAGTACCTTTTACATGGTGGCTGCTTTCTATGCGTTGTCTCATTTAAACCTTAGAAATTTAATTACACTACTTTACAGCGGAAGCACTTTTAGAAACTTAAAAATTGTTGATACCTTGTACCCATCCTTTGATATTCTTACATGTAACCCGCACTTCACAATATTAAAATGCTTTCCAGGCGATTCTCATGCACAGCAAAGTTGAGGAACATTTAAGCAGTAAGCTAAGTATTGACGTAACCTTTTAGAGTAAGATAATAGAACTGGGGGTTGAGAAAATGGTCTTCATTTGTTAATTTATAACAATGGTATGCCAGCAAAATAAATAAAATTTACAAAATGGTATATAAGAGCTCAGTGCTAATCTCGATGTGTTATTAAAAGTGTAGTGAGATACAAATATGATGTATATTTACAAAATCTTTTTTTGGGATAGGATTAAGAGTAAGTTTTGTTTGAGTATTTGCCCTGTGAAGATTTTTTGAAACATTCAAAACTTTGTTACTTTTTAAAGGGGGGAACACATGTTATTTCTTCTAAAATCAGGTATCCAGGTCCTTCTTTAAAACTCAGCTCAAAGTCTAAGTTCTCCACGAAAGCCTCCTTTCTTAGTCCATTTGCAATGACCACAACTCCGTGCAAATTTCACACTTTTTTGGTATGAGTTGATTTTTGTGCATGGTGTGAGATAGTAATCTACCTTTGTTATAAATTAACAAATGAAGACCATTTTCTCAACCCCCAATTCTATTATCTTACTCTAAAAAGTTATGTCAATACTTAGTTTACTGCTTAAATGTTCCTCAACTTTGTTGTGCATGAGAATTGCCTGGAAAGCATTTTAATATTGTGAAGTGCGCATTACATGTAAGAATGTCAAAGGGTGGGTACAAGATAATAATCATTCTTTTGTGTATGGAAATCCAACTTTGTCAGCACCATTTGCTGAAAAGGCCTTCCCGTTCAATAGTATATTCTTTGTTTTTTTTTTTTTTCATACACTAGTTGACCATATATCTCTGGTTTTATTCCTGGGCTTTCAATTCTCTTCCATTGATCTGCATACTTTTTCAAATCAATATTCTTTAGTCAATTAGTTGTTGAAGAAAAGATACCAATAGAAGGACGCACTTTTGGTGGATAATCAACATGCACTGTCATGTGAGAGCAGAATTTTGGGACCACAATGGAATGGGCACTGAAACTTAGTGTCAGCAAGAGGACGAATCTGGCAGCAGAGAGCTGATCGTTAATAGGCCAATACTTTGGGATTCTATTCAGTAGGCTATAGAGAGATCATGCTGGGAATTGCCTTTTCTCAAAGCCCTAAAAAATAGGCCTGCACCAAGCTTCTGTGCTTTAGACACAACTACTGGGCAAGGCTGCTGTTAGCCTCTGCTGCTGTTGCCCTTTGCGTAAGTCCACAACAGGAGACAGCCCTGGAGGAGACTAAAATTCTCTCTCAAGATGCATGAGTGATACTTGGAAGCATATCAGGGAGGAGAGTGGCTGTGTTTATGTTTATGGGGCCATGAGAATATCTCCTGACTTTGGGAAAGAACTGTGTCCTGTTATTTACACCCAACACTGGGTAGATCAGGGATTGGCAAACCTTTTCTATAAAATGTCAGTCAGCTGTGTCTTCAACTCTGTGAGCCACTTACAGCCTGTCACACATTCTTCTCTATTCTGTTGTTTTTTGTAATCTAAATAAATATAAAAACCAACACTTTAACATTCAGTCCATCTAAAAACGAACCAAGGGCTGTAGTTTGCCAAGGATACTGTAGAGGAACACCTCAGTTACATTGTGACCATTTGCTTTTCCAGTAAATTAAGAGCCATTCAGGGAAGAAATGATTCTTTGTACCCACCAGTTTCTAGCATAACCTCTTATAAGTAGAAGGCTCAACAAATACTGGTTTGTCAATATGTTCATTTATTAGAAAGGGAATTTTCAAGTATTTTAAGCAAGGTGGTACTTTAATGAATTAGTTTTAGGATCTAACTTTCTTACAGTTTTCTGCAAATCCATGGTCTTAGTAACTCTTCAAATAATAATAATAACAGGACTCAATATTTGTTGCCTGACAAGATAGAGTTTGTAGAAAGCCTTTTCTGGTTGAGAAGTCAAAAAGAGAAGAGCTAGTTTCTTTTTCCCTGTGTAAGGGATCAGAGTAGTCATGTAGAGAAGAGATATAAAGAAATGATAATGATATTTGTGTTTCATGTAAAGAACAAAGAAGAAAAGCACTAAACATGTGTAAAAACACTAGAGTTGAGTTGATAGTTTGGTTTGTTTTTTAAAGTTTTAATTATTTATCTATACAGAACTGGAGTACAGGCCAGTAGTGCAGGGGCGGTGAGAAGGTTCACCAGAGACAGAGCAGGGAGCCGAACAGGCCAACTGATAAAGTACACTGCTGAGGGGATCAGCGGGCAGGTCAGGAGAGGTCTGGCACCAGATGTGGGTCACCCTCCCTGCCTCTCAGTGCTGTGCTTTAACCTGCTGTGCCACCAGGGAGGGCCAAGTTGTTGTTGTGTGTGTGTTGTTTTGTTTGTTTGTTTTTAATGCCCCAAGTTTAGAGTACAACAATTGGGTAAATCTGACTTTTATAAAAATAGAATATATTCCTACTTAGCATATTTTTGATACACTCTGTTTATTAGATGTCTACTTTAAAGAAAATTTTACAGAGCCCCTAGGTTTCTAGTACAAAATAAAAAACTCCAACAAAGAGCTTGAGAGCAAAATTTAATCTCTAGGTCAATAAAGTAATTTCTGCTTCATAAATCTACTTTATTTAGTTTATGCTTTTGCTGCCCTTATGTCATTCATGCTCTAGAACTCTATAATGAAAAGTAATGTTCTCCGTTTTCTAGGCTACCAGTGTTTCCACTGTCCTGATTGGAATTTACTATTGGCAGAGTAGATAGGTATTTATATAAAAGAATCCCCCTCCAAAGACACTGTGATAAAACTCCCCCAAAAACTAACTTCAAAATATTTCATTATTAGCACGCAAGTGATAATAGTATATTCATTTGCATTCAAGCATAGAATCTACCATAGTATGGAACACCTTGTCAGAATTAATGGTTCAGTGATTAATCCATTATCATTAAATAAGAACCCATGATGGATATGTTTTTCAGGCCACTGACCCTCCACTGGTCAGCAAAAGCCCTCAGAGCATATGATTTGATAGTTAAAATGTTTAGATGGCCCAATACCTGTAGGCAAAGAGGACCTGGGTAAGAAGTGGGGACTCTGGGAAGTAAATGGAGATGAAAGGGAGATGTAGCTTAGGAGAGATGGAAAAGAATAATGTACCAGGAGAAACAAGGGCATACAAGATATATACAGACTTCCTTTATAAAGTTAGTCTTCTAAATCACAATTCATTAAAGAGAGTAAACATTCCATGGGGCCCTCTCTGGTGGCGCAGCAGGTTAAAGCACAGCACTAATAAGCTAAAGTCACTTCAGCATGAGTTTTATCCCCACCCCGGAGGTGATCCACAATGCGCAGCAGACCTCTCCTGACCCACCTGCTGCTCCCCTCAGCAGTGTACTTTGTCAGTTGGCCTGTTCTGCTCCCCACTCTGTCTCTGGTGAATCCTCTCACCACCCCTGCACCTCTGGCCTGTACCCCAGTTCTGTATGCATAAATAAATCTTAAAGAAAAAACTACACTAGACCATTAAAAAAAAAAGAATAAGCTAGTTTCTGAATAGCTCCTTTAGAGCTCTAAGTAGCTATTGTAAATATTGTACTATTTTAGGTGTTATTAGAGGTGAGGGGGAGAAAGAAACCAACATGTTCTGAGCATGTACTCTGTGTTCTTTTGATTAGTCACTTCATTTAATCCTTACAACCACTCTGTGAAAGAAGTAGTAATTGCTTCAGATTACAGATGAAAAAAATCAGCATCAAACAGCCTGTGTCACTTACACAAACTGTGAAGTTTAGAAGTCAACAATACTTGGTATCAAACACAGTGCTGAAAATGTATTTACATCTCTTATTTAAATATCTAAACAGCCTATGGAATGATAGGTTTGTTTTTTTGTTTGTTTTCCATAGAGTAACTGGGGTATAGGCCAAATGTGCAGGGGGTGAGCGATTCACAGGAGAAAGAGTGGGGAGCAGAACAAGTGGGGTGACTGAAATACACTGCTACGGAGAGCAGCTGGGGAGAAAGGAGAGGTCTGCTGCCCCATGTCAGTCAGCTCCCTGACTGGGATCACACTCAGGTCATAGTGATAACAGGGCTGAGACTTAACCTCTAGGCCACAAAGGAGGTTTTAAATAACAGAAGTTTTATGTGTATGTAGATAAATAATCTGCTCAGCTATATTAATTAATTTGTTCAAAGTCAGTGAAGATGCTGGGATTCAAACACAAAGGGCCTGAGTCTGTTAACTTGGTAGATTGTATTGCCTATGAATGAGAAGTCCTGTTTTTGGCCCTTTGGGTAATATTTCACATCTTACTACACCACATTGTAGTCTATCAAATAGGTTAAATAATGTAACCCAAATAGTGGAATGAAATGCAAGAAACTTTCCCCTTTAAATTGTCTCTAGCTCCTCCTCCTTCTCCTCTTCCACCTTTTCCTTTCCTCATTCCCCTCTTTCTTCTCCTCTTGTCTCCTCCTCCTTCTCTACTTCCTTCTCCTTTTTCATTTCACCTCCTCTTTCTCCTATATTTATACAAAATGAAAGCTACATATGTTTATAGCAGTATTATTTTCATAATTGCTAAAACTTGGAAACAACCAAGATGCCCATCAATAAGTGAGAAGATAAAAAAAGAAAACTTGTATATCCATATGTTGAAATGCTACCTATATTATCTATGATTAAAAGAACTACCTAGCCATGAAAAGACTTGAAATATCTTAAATATATATTGCTTAGTAAAAGAATGAAAGGTTACAAAAATTCCAACCATGTAACAGTCTGCAAAATGAAAAACTATGAAAACAGTAAGAAGCCAGTGAAAGTGCTATCTTTTACTTACCTGTACTAACTTTCAAGGAAAGGTACACATCCCTCATATTCCACATCTTTTTCTATCCTGGGTATTTGTCCCTCTCACCCTTCCTACCAAAGATGCGACTGTGACAACTGCCATCATATTAATAAGATGGATGTGTAGAAGTATGACACAGTCTTATTTCAGGTTATGCGTTAGCAAAGTAGCTGTAGCTATCTTACACAGAAGCAAATGATATGCATGTAAACTGGCATAATCAAACTTTTGATGCTCTTCTAAAATTGAAATATATGATGCATATAAAGCATACACTGCTATGTATATGTGTGTATGTATACATAATTTTATATTTGTGTGCATGTATATATATATGTGTGTGTGTGTGAATATATATAGATTGATGAATATTTGTAAAACAAGCAAGTAACCACCAACTATGTAAGTAAATGGAGTATTTCCACCATTTTGAAAGTTTCCATCCCCTCTCCTTGACTGTGACTCTCTTTCTATCCCCCAGAGGAAACCACTGTTCTGATATTTTGATAATCACTTCTCATTTCCTTGCTTTTTAATAATTAGGGAATTTTAAAGCTTGAAAAGTCTTATCAGTAATTTTGTCCTAGACGTATTTCAGATGCAGATTGCAGATTTTGATGTCAAGAGAGGTACTGTGTTTGCCAAAGCACACAAACTGGTGGTAGAGGGCAGAAAACTACTCTAACTTCCAATGTGTTTGGTATATATTATGAGTGCTTTAGGGCAGGTACTCAGTAGAGTGGGCAAGGTGTGTGTTAGGAAGTAGTGCAAATGCTGCATTTTACTCAGTGTTCACTGTGTCCCTTACAATAAAGCTATGTCCTATACCAGATTTTACCACCATCATGGGAAATTGATGAAGAAATAAAGACTCAGATATTAAGTAAGTGACCAAAACTTGATTAATATGTGGAAAATCTGAATTCTAATTCAGCTCTTTGGTGGAAGCCTGAACTCTTGTGTAATTTCTTTACATTTAAATAATTATTTCATTTCATTATTATAAAAGTAATGCATTCTAGCCCTCCCTGGTGGCGCAGTGGGTTAAAGCACTGCACTAAGAAACTTAAGCCACTTCCGCTTGAGTTCGATCCCCGCCTGCCCTGAGGAGATCCACATGGCGTGGCAGACCTCTCCTGACCCGCCCGCTGCTCCCCTCAGCAGTATACTTCGTCAGTCTGCCTGTTCTGCTCCCCACTCTGTCTCTGGTGAATCCTCTCACCCTCCACATCTCTGGCCTGTACCCCAGTTCTATATGAATAAATAAATAAATATTTTTTTTAAAAAAGTAATGCATTCTTATGGCTTTAAATGTTGCATCATTTGAGAATGTGTTTATCTACAGTAGCAGGAAATCTTTGCAACTAGTACTGAGAAATAGATGTTCATCTGACTCGTTGAGAAGATGGGGAAGGGGAAGTTGGAGGAGAAGACCTTTCATGGCAGTTCAGTATAATGTTAGAGACTGAGACCTTTGCCACTGTCTTCAGAATTGACATGTCAGGATAGCAAAATGTCATTATATCTCCAGGTATTATATCAACATTTTAGTGGAGAAGAAGAAAGCAAGGGGCTCTTTATAAAACAAACAAACATGACAGCTTTTTAAGAATCCTTAACTTAGGGCTCATTGTTCTGAATTTTATCACATGAGCACTATTAGCAGCATGGGAAGCTGGAGAAGTAGTTTCAGAAAAACACAGGCACTTTGAACAAAATTAAAATCCTGCTACTAAGCAAGAAGGCAGAATGCATTTAGGATAGGCAACTACATTGTCTTCTACAAACCTGACAAAAGGTTACCAGGTGAAACAAAAGGTCTTTCTACTACTTCTGATTCTCATAATCTCTCTTGCAGTGAATACAGTAGATTTTAAGGAGAATTCAGAAAAAGGCATGGAGATGGGTAGAAGAAACAAAATGTAAGAATTTTTGCTTGTGCAAAATGAATGATCAGGACTCAGCAAATAGAAAGGCATAAGATGTGAGTTGACAATGGGCCTTAAAGGTTTGGCTGCTTAACACAAAGACTAAGAAAACCACTGTAGATTTTGAACAGAAAAGAGATATTTCTTGCAACAAGAAAATACATACTTGTTTTCTTACTGAAATTCTTAATCTCTTTCCAAGTTGAGCCAATATAGTTATCAACATTTTTCTGTTTACCACCTCCAGAGCAACATGCCAGAGAATATGAATAGACCACTGGAGCATGATTCACCATTAATTAACAGTATTATTCTTTTTAGGCATTTATAAAAGATAAAGGAACAATTACTGTTGAACTAGAAATCTGTGTAGTTATGTATGGGTGGCTCTTGGATTTTAAGTTGGTTCTGCTATTATCATTTTATAGGTCAGATGGTCATGATTTCAGCCTTTGAATGATCACCTAATTCCATTCAGGTGCATTGTAAAAACCATTTAGAAAAAAAAATTCTTACCATTCATATGTCTCAGAGATTATCTACCTATCAATTTAATGGTAGGTAGTTTTTTTTTTTTTTAATTGTTAGAATTGTGACTGTCAGCAGGGGTGAACTTGTTAAAGATGACCCCACAAAGAGTTTATAGGACTTTTATGAAATATTTTGAGATAGTATTTAGTGACATTAGGAGCTTTCATTACTGAAGTCCATATACTCTTTGGAAAACCAAGAACTTGTTCCTTTTCATTTTTAAGCAATTTTCACACTTTCCAGTGTTCTGATATTTAGGGAAGTAACTTTTCTGTAATTTTGCCTGTCCTTGTCTTCTGTAATGACATAGCTTTGGTATATACTAAAGCTTGGCACCACCCCAACACACAAAAAATCTTAACTCATATACAAATTTTTTTCTATATTTTTTCTATTTCTTTGATTTTGGGTATTGCAATAGGAAGTCATGATGAATTTTAATTATGGAAGCATTTCTCTCCTGAAGTATTTTGTGCTTTGATAAAATTTTAAAATGAAAGTTAATTTTCATTTACAAAAGAAACTTATTTTTATCATTTAAACTTTATATTGTTTACTATAAGGATTAATTTAGTTCTCAAATATTTTTATCTTAGTGACCTTATATTGATAAATTTTGATAGTAATGGACTATATTATTAGCGATCAGATAATTTACATCCCACCAACCTATAATGCATGATAATTTGACCAAAGGCTGCACTGTATATTAAATACTTTGAACTATTTAGACAAAGTAAGTGTAAAAATAATAGAAATCTTATTTTAATGGAAATGTAATCTCTTTAGGAAAACACATTTTTGCTATTATAAAATTTTGATAATAGATTTAGTAACAGCTATTTCTATTTTAAAATATTCATAAAAACTTACTGGTAAGACTTAGTAAAAACCATGCAATCCTCCTTAATAGAAATAAAAACTAGAGAAAACAAACACTCCCCAAAATACATATAAAATAAAAACTAGAAATTTCATTGTTAGAGCTCAATGGGAAATCACCACTAGAGCAAAAAACTGGACTACATACCTAATTTTATCCTTCAGATTCATCCTTTTATTGATAGCTATGACTAATTAATACTACCACCAAAAATCTGGCCTCAGATGAGCTGTGAGAAGAGGGCTCTTCATAGTCTCAATTGGTATGTAATCATTCCTTTAATATTAGAAAACAGAGCTTAAGTAAATGCTCCATAAAAACTTTTAATATTTAAGGATAACCAAATGAAAGCTAAGTGATTTGTCCCAGGAAATAAAGTTTTTTTCTCTAGGTTTGCAAGCCTATCAATTCTCTGAAGTCTAATTAGATAAAGTAAATACGTCAGGGACTTGACTCAATATGAATATTTCCTGCTTTCCCAAGGCTCTTCACACTTTGCACTTTGATCATTTGCACACATCTTCCAACATTCCAAGGGCTTGTTGATTGGCTACATTATGGCAGATGAAGAAAAAAATTAGAGACTTCTCTTGTCCTTGGAGGCTGGAGGTGCAGTTATGAGCCATGGAATGGTTGTGATATAAAGTACTGGAGACAAAGGCAAGGACTCCCAGGCTGTTCTCTGTCTTGAAGGGAAATAAAGCCTGTAAGTTGTAGGTGACATCTATTCCATCCCACACTGGGCTCTCACTCCATCGACTTTCACACCTCAAAAACAGGTAAGCTCTCCTAGTGAAATCTGTGGTCTTGACTGAACAGCTTCTACTGTCCTTTTCTCCTTTCTTCCAGTAGAAATACTTTTTTTTTTTAATTTCTAAAGTATTTCTAAAAGGTTAGGCCGTTTCTTTATCTTTGCACCGTGATGTTATTTGTTTGGCCATACTGTTCTTTCTACTTGGGGTGGGGGGGAGCTTAACCAGCATTTGCCTGGATTAAATGTGGAAAAAATTATGGTAAAATTTCCTTGTAATCCTTCTGTTTTGGTTAAAAGAGAAGAAAAGCCCCTAAGGAGCTTCTCCTTTGCTAACAAGTTGATAGATCTTTTCATTTCTTTCATCTGAGTCTACAAGCATCTGTCTTAGCAAGACTGATGTTTAATTTTCTGGAGCTTAGTTGAAACAGAAACTACTTACTAGTGTATTTTTTTTTCTTTCTCCATTTTTCTTTTCTTTAGAAGCTTAAGGAGCATATATTGTTGGGCTGAAAGAAAATTCTGACCAAAATTATTTCAATTGTTTGAAAACATCTTTGGTCAAGCCATTGCTATTCTGAGTCTACTATAGTTGTGCTGCACTAAAGTAAAAGAGAACAAACTTTCCTTATAGGCTACTAAGTTATAAAACACAAAAGTTTGGGAAATAGTAAGGCAGTCATTCCTAAAGGTTCAGTTTGGATGCAGAATGGGAACGAATTAAGAAAAATATTAAATGCCTGTTTTATGAGTAGTTATCTTGAAATTATTAATGTCAGAAACAAATAATTACCATACAAAATTAAAACACAAAATATCATTATATCTATATCAAGTACTATTTATGTGAAAGAATATTCTGATTCTGGTTGACAGAACCTAGATTACTAAGGAAATATCCCAAAAGGACAAAAGATGATACAATAGGACACATTCAGTCAACATGTCTTGATACCTAGCATCCTTACATCCCAACATCTACTTGCTCCCTGGCAAGTAGAATTTCAATAAAGCAACATTTATTGAAATTCTACTTTTGTAGTAAATGTGTGACTGTTGATTTTTAGAAACTTCTCAATCACTGGGAATGACCAATAAATAAAAGACTATATTAGGGGGTGGTGTTCTGGTGATATATATGCAGATACACATGAAGAGGCATCTCAAAACCAACCAGGAGAATTGGTGAACGCCAATATGATACAGGTTCAAACTTTAAATCGGAATGTCTGGATTGAATTTCCTGTTCCATAATTTAATTGTTGTGTAACCTTTTGCAAATTGATTCACCTCTCCAAACATCAGTTTCTTAATGTGGAGCATGAAGAAAATAGATGCACCTTTCCTAATGAGGTTTAAATGAGATCATGTATTAAAGCATTTGGCATGGCGCCTGTAGATTGTAAATGGTCAATTTATGTGACTATTACTATTTACAGAAGAGATGATGCTTGAAATGAGTTTATGGAGTGAGTAGGAGTTAGAGAAGAGGCAAGTGAAAGAGAGCATTCAGGGAGAGGAGAGGCAATGGCATAGGATAGACACAGAGAAATGAAAAAAACATATCAACTTTCAGTAACAGCAAGTGGTTTATACCTTCCCTAATTTACTTTCATTAAATCCAGCTTGTCTTCACAGTTGGCATATAAATAACATTAAAAGTTTGCTGCAAATCTTTGTGATTCACCAGAGGAATTCCTTCACATGTACCTTCC
Organism: Condylura cristata; assembly: GCF_000260355.1. Lineage (NCBI taxonomy): Eukaryota > Metazoa > Chordata > Mammalia > Eulipotyphla > Talpidae > Condylura > Condylura cristata. Next base: position 41,911,552 of record NW_004567107.1, on the reverse strand, counting down.
CCCCAATACTACTCACTGCTTGGTTTGCCTGGTGTTTAAATTCAATTTGGCGGGCCCTCCCTGGTGGCGCAGCGGGTTAAAGCACAGCATTGAGAATCTAAAGCTGCTTTCGTATGAGTTTGATTCCCGCCTGCCCCGGAAGGGACCACATGGCGTGGCAGACCTCTCCTGACCCGCCTGCTGCTCCCCTCAGCAGTGTACTTCGTCGATCTGTTCTGTTCCCCACTCTGTCTCTGGTGAAGCCTCTCGCCGCTCCTGAACCTCTGGCCTATACCCCAGTTCTGTATGCACAAATAAATAAATCTTAAAAAAAAAAATTCAATTTGGCTTCCTACTTTGGTTTCTGCTTAATCTAATGCTCAGGTTTGGATTGTTTACTGCAACCACAGTCATTCCTGGCCATTGGCCTAAGATCCTTCCTAGCCTAGCCCGCCACTGAACCTTCACTAATCATTCTCTAGAGAGCTGTACCAATGCCAAACTATAATGCATAGTGTAGGATCAGTTTAGGAATCTGAACACTTTCCTAAATCTTTGGAGAAACACTAGAAAATCAGCAGTTTCTAGATATGAGATAGTAAAAACCATTGGGATGTCTATTCAGGTAATGCCAGTGAGGTGGGGCCTATTCTTAAAAAGTGATATTAGGCATAAAGGAAAAACAGTGAATATGAAAGATGTCATGGTGATAGAATAGCCTGGACTTGATGACTCATTGACTATGGGAAGTAAGAGAGAGGAGTTTATAATAACTACTATATTTCCAACTCAGGCAATTAGAAAAGTGGCGATGCCATTCACCAATATAAGGAATACAGGATAAAAAATAACACTTTAGGATAAGAATAATATCAAGTTTTCTGTAATTTGAGTTCATGGTGTTTGTGGGACTAAGATGTCCATAAGCCTAGAATTCTAGATTTCTTGAATATTCAAATTAATAATGAACACATGGAAAGAGATAGACTTAATAATGATTCCTGTCTTCATATTAGGTTTATATCTTGTGTCACTAAGTGAATAATCTGTTGGTTTTAAAAATCATTGCTCAGTGAGTTTAGGTACGTGATTAACTTCTAGAGGAGCCAATTATTATTTCATTAATTGATTAAAATATTCCAAGGGGTATAGTGATCATATATTTGACCCTTTGCCATTTTTAATAGGCATTTCCTTTAAAGGAATCTATTGTTTAAATTTAGACTTATTTATTTGAAAAAAAAAAAGTGTATTTTATCAGCTTCTATACTCATCAGTATCCTGGAGAGGCAAAACAGTGAATGCAAGCTTTTGGCAGAGTGTGTATGTTGATTCTTGGATCTTGGAAAAAATGATAACCTTGGGAAAATGATTTCAACTGTCTGAGCCTTATTTTTCTCAGTATGCAGAAAAGGGATTCTGAGTACCCATCTTTTCAGGGTTGTGAGGATTAAGTGAATTCACAGATGAGTAACTGACAGAAAACCCTCAGTAAGTGTTAGCTATCATTGCTTGCTATAATGAAACAAAACTTCATTGTAAAGCATTTCACTCAATTATGAATTAGTTTTAGTTTTACTTAAAATAAATCATATTCCTCATGAACAGAGAAATAAAACATGAGAAATTTATATACATGTTGATTTTATTAAAAATAATTATATATATATACATATATATATATATCATAATAATAAAAGTACACTGGGAAGCATCACCATGACTGTGATTAAAATGAAGATGTGTTAAGAGTATTTAAACACTATTTTGGATTTACACAGCACAAGAAGTCCAAAATCTTTGCAAGTCCAAATTTTTTCTAAACACTAGAAAAATGTAATCATGCTTCAAAATAGTTTCCCACTTCAGGAGCCTTCAGGAAATAGCTTGTCATGCTCAGTTTCACTGAAAACAGTGACAACAGCAAAAACCTGAAAGCACAGAACATGTAAACATACCTGGCTTTGTGAAACACTAACTAGATCAAGAAAGCCTACTTTAATGGTGAAAATGTGCTTTAATGAATAGTTGTTTCATCAGAAACCTTATTATGTAAGAATTTTTATAAAATGTTCAGAGTTTATGTAAATTCAACTTTTAACATTTCTATTGCAATCTTTTTGCATTCACATTTACTGATATACCATAGTTTTAAACATCTATTGAATTGATAAAACTGCCAAAAACTGGGCCCTCCCTGGTGGCGCAGCGGTTAAAGCACAGCACTGAGAATCTAAAGCCGCTCCGCATGAGTTCGAACCCCACCTGCCCAGGAGGTGACCACATGGCGTGGCAGACTTCTCCTGACCTGCCCGCTGCTCCCCTCAGCAGTGTACTTTGTCGATCTGCCTGTTCTGTTTCCCACTCTGTCTCTGGTGAATCCTCTCACCACCCCTGAGCCTCTGGCCTGTACCCCAGTTCTGTGTGAATAAATAAATAAATCTTAAAAAAAAAAACTGCCAAAAACTAAACTTCATTGAAAAATGTACATTTTTCCCTAAGGGCTGCATCAGTCTATATTCCCACCAACATGTGTAAGTGTTCCTTGGCAGGTGTGAAGAAAAAGGGACACTGGTGTGCTGTTGATGAGAATGTAGACTGGGTCAGGCCTATGGGAAACAGTGTTCGGGGTTCTCAAAATATTCAAAATAGATGTACCATATGATTCAGCATCTTATTTAATAGAAAGTGCCACCAATTTCAAGTCATTTTGGAGATGAGTAGTGAAATGTTAAATTTAGGATGTTTTAATACTATTACCACATTAATGTTAGAAAGAAGGTATTTTTGCATGAAGGTAACTGTTCTTCCAGTAAAAACTCCTCTCATTGGTATATTTCAGAAATGGAAAAAAAAAGTCACCTCATCATATAGCCTCCAAGTTCATTTAACAACTGACCTACAATATACAAAATACATACATTTGGAGTGAGATAAACTATAGCCCAATAGGAAATGAGAAATCAAGAGATTTTTCATACTTTCTGAGGAGAAAGTTATGAAACTAACAAATCAACTTGTAAAGAATTATAAGATTAAAAGGATTTCAAACTATGAATGCAAAAAATTGACATTTTAAATGAGCAAAGATTGAATTTGGTGATTTACAAGTTACAATTTAAAAATTTTATTTTTTAACTTTTCTAGTCCAAATTTATAGTTTTTGACAAACTTACTATTGTTAACCTCTTTGTCAAAGAGGTCATTAATCTATTTACCATTTCTATATGCAGAGAAAAGTAAAGAGAGATTTAAATCTGAAAAATAAAAACTCACTTTTTTAATACTTTCCTAAGTGTCGTATAATCTTTGGTTTGAGTCTATTAAAAAATTAAGCAATATTATTTTAACTCTTTTAACAAGCATAAAACACTTTAAATATCAAATTTAAATGTAGTTTGATACACATGAAGTTCTGTTCACAGAACACTTACATACAAAGGCTGTTAGCACCATTATTTATAATGCCAAAAAAGAGTGAAATCAAATGGTGGTATATCCATACAATGGAATACTACTTAGCCATAAAAATAAACAAATTACTGATAATCCCCAACAACCTAGGTGAATCTCAAAACATCCTGCAAAGGGAAAGAAGTCGAATAAAAAAAAAAAACTTTAAATATTGTATGTTTCCATTCTTGTGACATTCTAGTAAGGAAAAAAGCAATAGGTACAGCAGATCAATTACTTCCTAGGGAGAGGCATGGGAGTGAAGTTGAGGAGTATGAAAAAATTAACTGCAAAATCACAAAAATAATTTAATGCTCATAGAAATGTTCAGTGATAATTGTGGATACACTGACTTCATACCTTGCTGAATGACTCTATATATTTCTAGAATTTATTTAACTTTACACTTAATGTGTGTGAGTTTTACTCTATGGGAATCATGCTTCAATGAAACTGTTTTTGGAAAGGAAAATTCACTTATCTCTAACCCAATGTGGCATAATGCTGATTACAAATCTATTTTTCAAATGTCTTTGTTAGCCAGGAAAATTGTTTAGAAGGGGCAGAAATTAAAAACCACGGTAGGTACAGAGATAGATTCATTGCAAAATTCCATACTAATAAAGCTGTTCTTGAGGATCAGTACTATTTATACCCTGAAAGCAAACAGTGTGAGAGACATCATAACTCCTTTTCTTATGTTCTACCTTCAGACTTCTTACTACAAGTAGATAGATTATTTATTGCCTTATTTTCTTTACAGAATTATGGTGTGTTAATATACTCTGAGTAGATCCAATGGCTTCTGAAACCTTTTATGTGGCCAGATGGGAAGGGAATACAACAGTCTCCACTGATCTGTTTTTTTCTCTCATTCCAAACATTTAAAAAAAAATCACGGTGCCCTTAAAATCCTTTTTTCTCCTGTTTCTCTAAGAGAGGCCTTAACAAAGCCCAGTAACACTCTTAAAGCTCTCCTGCTGCTAAAGGAAGTGCAACAGAGACTGTCGCCATAAGGATTGACTCCTGGCTGAGAGCTGAGTCTTTCTCAAGAGAAATCTGACAATTAAGTGCAGAAGTTGCCCCTGGATTGCACCAAAGATTATCCCAGCTGGAGTTCTGAGAAGGACTCTGGCAGAATATGGCCAAGGGGAAGTCCCTTTGTGGCACACAGATCTAAAACACCTTCATCCCCAATGGGGCTGATCTCCGCCAGATAACTAGGAAACAAATACACTTTAGATTTATAGAACTTCACAAGGAGCTCTCCAAAGTTAAAGTTTTTATATGTTAAATTTAGAGATTTTATCAGTAATCAAAACTAGGAAACTTTATATTAAAATGTACTATAAAGTTTTTCATTTCATTTGCTTTTTCTCCTTTAGTAGACGTATAGCACTTAGTTACCTAAATGGTTCTCAGATCAGTCCCCAGACCTGTTTTTACTGACTCATGTGATTTATTTTCCATGTGCCTCTGCACTTTAATGTACCACTGAAATTTGCACTTTTATAAAACTATGCTTATTTAAAAATGTCCTTCCCCTTTCTAGTGTTCTGAGAGTAAGTGTAAGAAAACTATCCTTTTCTTATATTCATATTATACTCATAGTCTTGCGATACTGGTTTTTAATTTATTCTATTATTTTGTGCTTTCTTTTTCATGTAGTCTACTGTGGACTGAATTGGGTCCCACTGAAAAGATCTGGAAATCCTGGCCTCCCTGGTGGTGAAGGGGTTGAAGTCCAGCACTAGCAAGCTCTCACCAGCTACTGCAGTTTACATTCAATCTCTGGCCTGGAACTAACCCACATGGTGGCAGACCTCTCCTGATCTTGCCTGCTGCTCCCCTCCTCAGTGTATTTCAGTGTATCTGCCTGTTCTGTGCTCCTCTCACCTCCCATACCTCTGACCTACACTCCAGTTCTTACATGCATAAATAAATAAAATCTTAAAAAAGAAATCCTAACTTAAAACACCTCATGATGATTTTATCAAAGTGATAGGCTCTTTAAAGAGGTAATTTCATTAAAATGAGTTCTTTAGGATGGGTTCTAATCCAATAGCACCTGTCTATAAATAAGATTAAGAAAATGCACTTACTTTCACTATGGGAGGGAGGGGAAACCCACAGAGGAAAGAACTTATGGAAGACTGGGAAAAAAATGACTATTTCAGATGAAAGCCTGACAGTTGTGACAGAATTAATTTCTGTTGTTTAAGCTACCCATTTGGTGGTGCTTTGTTGTGGCAGCTCTAGCAAAGGCTGAGATCTTATTTGGTGCCATCAAAGTCCCAGTAAGAAATAGTTGCTATACTAGAAGGAGGGCATTTCAAGTGTTTAAAGTACATTTAAAATAAAGTGGGCTTATTGAATAAGATGTGAGTGTCCGGGAACCAAAATGATAGTGCATTAACCTAGGGAGCAGTGGAGCTGTTTCCACTCCTAAACTGAAGGGTGAGAGGGGAGGAGACCTTCAGAATCTTTATTACAAGGGTACAATCTTGAAGCAACATTGCAGAGGGAGGAGACAGGGTAATAAATATCTGACCTCAGGCACTCTCCTCCCTACCCCACCTCCTGCCAGTACTGCCCACTGATGGAAACCACCTGGCAGCCAGCAAGCATGGGAATACAATGATATGCTCCATGCAGGCCATCCTTCTAGAAAGGAGGCTAAAGAAGAAAGTGAGTAAATCTGAAGAAGCAAGTGAGATTGATTTCAGCCCTTTTGTCTCTTTCCCCTTCCCCTTTTCTCATTCCCCCCACCTCTGTGTGCCCACAAGTACTGTAACAAAGATGGGTCCTCAGTAAATATCGGGTATTTTCAAGTACTGTCAAATTTCCTTCATACTAGTTTTTAGAAGATGTTCTCTCACTATTTGTAGTTAGATGTTTTATCCAGATTTTATCTATACATTGTCTCTAGGACTACTACTTTATCTAGTTTCTTGTTGGTTCATTCTTCACAAGTGAGAAAACAAGCAAATGGAGCTATGAAACCAAAATAAAAGCACCTTAGTAACCATCTCGGTTGATTATATTTTCCAATTACATTTGCTCCTTCTGTCCCCTTTATATTGCTTCATTAAAGTTTATATTAGGTTAAGATTGTTTTGTGGACACTCTTTCCAAAAGTGTTACAACTTCTAGCTTACCTAGTTTGTTTGTGACAGGTAAGCATTCTATCTTTTGTAGTCTACAGGAAACTTTTAGGGTATTTATTTTCCAAAGATAGCTGCCAAGCGATGCTAATAAGTTGTAGTATTATGATTATATAACTAAATTCACAAAAAATATTCTTGTAAGAGTCACTCTTATATTGGACACTTTGTTTATACTCAGCAGTGACAATACCTACTTAGATAAAGCTCCATTTCAGACCCACTTATTTATGCATCATTCAGTTCTGCCATCTCTCTAGCTGGCTCTGTAGAAGCTGGTATGTTTTCTGGCTTGTTTAAAACATCATGCTTTTATTACATGGGTGGGTCAGTGAATCAGTGCTGGCTTGAAAGAAAATGATATATATATATATATTAAGATTTATTTATGCATATACAATTGGGGTGCAGACTAGAGGTACAGGGGCGGTGAGAGACGGAGTGGGGAGCAGAACAGGCAGACTGACTGAATTCATCGCTGATGGGACGGACAATGGGCAAGAGAAGAGAGATCTATTGCATCATGTGTATTTCCTTGGGCAGTGATCAAACTAGCACTGAAGCTGCTGCAGCTGGCTTGCAGTGCTGCATCCTAACCCGCTGCGCCACCAGGGAGGGCCAGACACAGTTATTTAATACAATTTTACTTTTTATTTGATATCAAGAACATATTAATCTTAAAAAGTTATTCATTTTCAAAACAGGCTTATTTAACTCTGAAAAATACCTTGTCAGACACTTTTATATATCTTTTTAAATTATTCACATTGACATTTCTTGCCTTTCATCAATCTTCAACACAAATTAGTGTTCTTTAAGGGTTATATCTTCTGGGTGAAAAATGATACCACATTTAACAAGTCTGTAATTATTGTGTCACACATTTGAAGGTACAAATAAGGTATCTCTGTAACGCAAATCCTATTGTCTATTTTTTTTATAATGTGCAATTTTATAATGAGGCAGAGATTGTAATGTCAAGTTAGAGTACTAAGTTCAAGTTCCTTAAGCTATCATCTTGGAAAATGATTTTTCTTATTTGTATTAGTTTTTCTGATCTTTGTGAAACTGGTATCCTAAGATTTTGTTATTTCATGGATTCCTATATTTTCCTGGCAATATATCTCTTCTCTCTCATAGGAAAAACAAACTGAGACAAATTGTTTAACATTCTGCTTTCCTACTGTTTCATAGGGCTTTTATTCATAAGCACTATATTCAGAATTTGTTTCTCAGGATTCTCTGAAAATGGTTGGGATCTGAAAAAAGGTTAACTTCAAAATATGAAAAGAAAGCTGCAAATCAAAATGAACAATTAGCTGTCTACCAAAGTTATCATTTTGTCATTTGTAAACTCAGTTCTTGGTTATGTATATTTCATGTGGTGTGTGGGTATATTTTAATGTTTCATATGATATAGGAAGAAAGCCCCTAAAAACAAATTCTAATACTTTCACATTAAGCCAGACTAATGAAAGTCTCAAAATGATTATTACTCTTTTGTGGAAAAAAGTACTAGATAAAATTTCAGTGTTTAAAGGTGTTTTAAACATTCTGCTCTGCATGTAAATATTTGTGTTCCCTGTCTCTCAAGTATTAAACAAAACAACAATTTGGGGAAAATATTCCATGTACCTAAATTTCCTTTTTCCAAAACTTCTCAGAAGTGACAAATTCATATTATTTGAATCAGTGATCTTTATTTTTTCACTATTAGTGGCTGAATTAAGTTGGCAAAAATATAAAAAAGTGAACAAATTTAGTCATATATTTTAACAGTTGACTCAACTTTTTTTTTTTTAAAGATTTATTTGTACATACAGAACTGGGGTACAGGCCAGAGGCTCAGGGGCAGTGAGAGGCTTCACCAGAGACAGAGTGGGGAGCAGAACAGGCAGAATGACGAAGTACACTGCTGAGGGGAGCAGCAGGCGGTTCAGGAGAGGTCTGCCACGCCATGTGGTGACCTCCCTGGGCAGGTGGGAATGGAACTCATGTGGGAGTGGCTTTAGCTTCTTAGTGCAGTGCTTCAACTCACTGGCCACCAGGGAGGGCCTGACTCAACTATTTAAAAAAAAAAAAAAAATGTAAGTTCTACAACATATTATAACGTTGGTAGAGGGGTAGTCAGTGATAAGATGTACTAGTGGGAAGACACCTATAGTTTACTTACAGCAGGAATAATGACCCTACAGGAACTTGGAAGTTTAATTTTCAGACCAAACTTTACAATAAAGGGGGGCAATGATGGGGAGAGCTAACTTGAATAGAATTTGTTGAAGACTGTGGATCAAATAAAATAATATTTTTGATAATTAGACATTTCAGTATATATTAACATTGTTGGTTATAAAAATTAATCTCAACATTTCATGTTGTCTTATAAAAATCTACATGACATTAACGAAACTCAGAAATGCTGTAAAAGAATCAACTTTATTTACCTTATTTATCCCCCAAATTTTCTAATTTTACAAAAGTATTACATGGAAATTTGTTTAAATTTTAAATCAAATCACTTGGTGAGTTCTCTCTGAAAACTCATGAATATGAGGACTCCCAAACAGATCCAAGTCAACCACTGATCTACAAATTTTTCCTTTCACTTCTGAAAGCCTTGAGTTCGTGAACAAAATTTCTTGTAATGTTACCTCAGCTGAAGGTTGTATGATTGCCACCATGTTTTAAGATATTGCAACTCCAGTAGGAAAAAATCTCCACTGTCATGTAGTTTACTGTAAACCCTCAAACACAATTTCTTGGTTTCCAGATGTATTCAGGATTATGAAGTTACAACACACACTTTTTTGAGCAACAAATCTGTATTATCTACTGCATGTTCACTTAACACTTCTGAAAATTTGCCAAGGATAACTTTACTAATTTTTACTCTTCCCTGTCTGTAGTGTCAATTACAAATATTGAAGGGAAAACTAAATTAAGAAGGTGATATAGTAATACTTCTATTAATAATTTTCAAGGTTTGTGGTTGTTATTGACATAAAATGCATACATAATGCATTGTATTACAGTTTTGACAACTGTAACACATATAAATACTAAAATAGTTATCTATCGGAACTTCAGTATTTGCACTGTTAACTTGGAAGCCACTACCAAAATGATGGAACACTTAGAATGTAGCTAGTATAACTTTCAAAATTAAATTTTAATTTACAATTGGACTTTAATAGCTGTATGTAACTACTGGGTATCCAGCTAGATAGCACTGAAAATTTCTATCACTCTAGATGGCCCTTTCATTTTTCTCTCTACTAAATTCTACTTCATTGCCCCCACAATCATAGGTAAATGCTAAATATAGTTTTTACTTGTTCAATTTTACATAAACGGATCCATGCAGTATGTATTCTTTGTGCCTGTCTGCTTTTGCTGAACATGTTTTTGAGATACAAGACCTTGTGTGTATCATTGGTCAGTTTATTTTAATCATCATTAGTATTCCCTTGTATGAATGTATCACAAGTTGGTTTTCAAGCTCTCTGCTGACAAACATTTGGGAAGTTTATAGTTACTTGGTTTTTACATAGAAAATACTGCATTTGACATTCTGCATTATTTGAAGATGGAAAACTATGTGTAAATTAAACATGTTAATCTTGAGGAAAGACAACTTGAGATTCTATTCTCATCTTTTTACCCTGGAGTAAAAACTTAATTGCAGGTTACATGTTAAGGATGGACATATGTCAAGATGACTGAGTAAAGATTTGCATTACGGAAAACACAATTAGAGATATATACGAGAAAAAAAAATATATTGTAATGTTTTCAAAACCAAAATATACTTTGGGTATGGGTGAATACAGTTGGGAGTACTCCAGAGAATGGAAAATTGTATGCAGTTTTGAACTATGTTGAACTTTACCACATTCTGTCATTATTGATAATTACATAGCCATAGAATTTTAGATCTAGCCAAAGGCTGTTGGTGATCCAGTGGTCTAATTCCCCAGGAGTCTGCTTATCATAAGTATTCAGTAAATGCTGAGATGAAACCATTCATTTTAATATGACTAAGACTGTAGGTCTCTCAAATGGAGGAAATTAGACATCAAGTGAAAAATTTTAAAACAGTTGTGATTTGTGCCTTATAAAAGAATTCACCATTTCTGTAGTAAGCTGTCACAGACCAATACATTAATTTTCAAATCTTTCATACATATAATTTTCCAATGCTATCACATAATAGTATTTTATCTTTTCATATGTATTTTTTCTTTTACAAGCATTAACATTACTAGTTCTTGAATAGGCAGTATATGTTTATGATAGAAACTAACTGATAATATTAAAAAGGATATTTACCCTGACTATAACAAAGTAATTTATAAAAGTATATAATCCATGCATAAAGAATCAAGGCTTCTTTTCATATGGATACAAATGTGTTAATCAGTGTTCCTGTGAATCATCCCAAGCTGAAATAAAAACAATCCAAGTTGAAAACATACATTTAAAGGCACAGATACTGAATTTGGGCATTTTATAGACAGGAAATTATACCTGGCCCACTTTAGATTCAACAAATAATGCATAGACAATTTATTAAATTTGTCAAGGATATAAATTTTTTTTTTTTTTGGTTAGGTGCCTTTTCTACAATGCAGTGCATTCCAGCAGGTGATAAATGTTAGGTACTGCTGTGTCTTTCCTGACTTCTTATCAATTTATTTCTGAAGTTTAGCACACTATATGTGAAGACACAATTGTGCAGCCTACAAATGGCCAAAAAAGGAGAACCTATCAGAACTGGCTACAGGCAATGGGTTTCTGAACCCTTTCATAAGTAATTATAGCTGTAAACAATACATATATGTGTCATCCAGCATGCTGCTGAAGCTGTAGCTTAAATTGCTTTTACGTTATTAACCTATTGTGGTTAGAAGTCATTATCATCAATTATGCTACAACAGGGGAAACTGTTTTAAGCCCTAAATTTTAAAGGAAATTTATCTATTCCTAATTCAGGGAAAGTTCAAATCGGGAAGCAGGTCTAAAAAAAAAAGTCTAAGCAGCTTAAAACTACAATGTCCTGGAACAAAGGTCATGCACTTTTGCTAAAAGGATAGTTCCTCAAAGTACCTATTTATACTCTTGAGGCACAGTTTTGCACAAGCTTCATTATGTGGTTTTCTTGCCTGCAGATTAAAAGCAGTAAATTAAAAGAGTGGGGAGGATAATGGAACTATGTTCACTGACAGCAGTAAGAAGCAACAGCTGACAGGGAAGAGACAGGCAAACTATAACAGACAATGGAACTAAAAAAGCAAAGCTATTCAGAGCTGTGCAGTGTGAGCAAACAGCTCCACACAGCATTACAGGAATAGGACTTTATCTGTAAATGTGATAAAATGAATATTCACAATGACTACCAGTTTTCATACAGCTGGAATGCATATCTTATTTCCCATGTGTATGTCAAAATTATCCTAGAGCTTAAGAGTATAACTGCTGTTGGTCACATTGTCATTTTTTCCCATGTAGATGGGCTTACGATCACCTCAGTCATGAAATCTTCTAGCTTCAGCACTGTCGTGCACTGTTACATTGCAACACATGATAATAACCTCAATAACTAACAAGACGACCCAAGGCAACATTACTTTCTTTTATCTATTGAGTTGGTTCCCTAAATACCCTTGCTAGTGACAGAGAGCCGTTAAATTGAACTAGTCTTTTAAGATCGTGTGCCTGTTTTCCCTACGATGAGAATACTTTGTACCTATAGTGATGTGAGGATTAAATGAGATAATGTAAAGACAACATGCAGTGTCTGGAATAGTGTTAGGAGCGCGGAAACAGGGTGCTACTATAATTTTAGTACGTCTCCCCAAATCCCTAATTTTGCAGGTGCAAAATTAAACCACCAGAGAGCTGATTCCCTAAGGCTCTACTTTTAATGTTATTGTCTTGGATAAGCAGCTTAGCCATGTCGGTTTGGACGGCACGAGGCATGTGCTGCAGGACTCCCGGCTGCAGTGTTTGAGCTGTGAGGCATAGTGGATGCGCGATTCCAGTGGGGGGGCTCGAGTAGAAGGAAGCCATTCGCCTATCTCAACACAGCCGCCAACTGCACGACCCCCAGCGACAGCAGGTGGTCGAGTAAGCCCAGCAAGGGGCAAGGTCCCTTACGGGATAGGGGCTGAGTTCAAACACTGGCTCGGTCAACTTTAACGAGGGACCAGCACGAAAAGGCTGAAGACAACCGGGAAGCAGAAACTGACGAGGCACTATCTCTCGCAAAGTGAGTTACCCCACCCCTCAACGCCTTTCACAGAGGGGGACCGCCTGGCGTTTTCGCATCCTCCCGGGAGAGCATCTCTCGCTCTTCACTGGCAGTGACTCTCCACCCAGTAGGCAGGGGGTGATGACTTCGCCTCATCGCTCTGGAGCGAGGACCAGACCAACGCGGAGCTTCACCTCTGCGCGCAAAGCCGCCGCTGGACCGCGGGAGGCCGGCGTGCTGCCCACTCGCGTCCGGATTCCCCATCTCTAAGATGGCGGCGGAGGCTTCTCGCTCACGCCCAGCCGCCCGCGCTCCCGGGAGTCGTAGCCTCAGGAGGTGGGAGAGGGCCTGAGCGCGAAAAGCAGCAGGGTGAAAGCGGCTCGGACTTCCAGCCCGGCGCAAGCCCGGAAGCCCTGAAGAATCCGGGAGCGCAAAAAGCTCGCAGGCGGTTGCAGCTGGGAACATCACCGGCGTCTCAGAAATCAAGAGGGAGGGGAAAAAAAAAAAAAAAAAAAAAAAGAGGGAAAAGGGGAAAAAAAAAAGCAACACATCCGGGACCATTCCTCTGTTCCGCCCCGGAAGTGACGTTAGGGTTGGGCTGGCGTAAGGTCGCTTTATAACGCGTATTCTCTCCTCACTGCTGCTAGTGTCGCCACAAAGTACCTGGAATTGCCCTCAACTCCTCACTCCCTGGGGTTACCCATTACTCTCTTACTCTCGCTGCGGGCCTAGGTTCCTATGCACAAAGCTGGCTGCTGAGATTGGCAGCTTTCGTTTCTTCCCAGAAAGTACCCATCCTGCCACGCCCCTCTACTGTCCCTATAGAATCGCTAAGCGAGTGCAGCAGCAGCGTCCCTTCGGGTGGACGCTCAGGTGACCTCAGACCCCCGAAACCTAAGAGTTGCGATCCGGACTCTCAGCCTGGCCTCGGGCCGCCCTGCTTCGGGGCTGTCACTCAAGGTGTTAGACCGCCCCTTCCGGCGGCTTGCTGGGCCCGCCTCCTCCCCTCTTCCCTCCCCCACCCCTCCCCGTGCGAGTGTCTCCCTCTCCCTCTTGCTCCCTCTCTCTCTCCCTCTCTCTCTCTTTTGTGAGTTATAGCAACCGTTGCCTTGTGAATCAAGCGCCATAGTCACCGTAGTCCTGGCGACTGTTACCCATCAACAACAACTACTCCTCTCCTCCTCCTCCTCCTCCTCTTCCTCCTCCTCCTCCCCACCACCACCATCTCCATCACCCACCAACAACACCACAATAATCCACAGCCAAGGTGAATATTCTTCGGTCTCTACATGTGTGTGGGAGCGTGTGGATGCGTGTGAACGCGTGTGTCCGTGCGTGTGTGTTCGTGTGTGCGAGCCCAGTGTGGCTGTGTGGGGGTCTCACTCCTGACACCGGGGGCTGCTGCAGTGGCGCCGTTGCCGAGGGGCTCTGTCCCCCGGGCTTGTTTACAATGGACCGTGCGCGCCGTGGCTGGGTCGGGGGTGTGGGCTCCGCGCTGCCCGCCGCCCGCCACCCGCCCGCCAGCCGGCCCTGGCCCTTGGCGGCAGCGCTTCAGGGATGGAGCGGGAGCTCGGGGGGCTGCAAGTCGAGCGGGAGAGGGAGCCACAGTTTTCCTAGGCGGATGGTGGAGCTCTCCCTTAGCTCTGGTCTGAGGAGGAGGGTCAGGTGAAGAGATAAGGGTTTTTTCCTTTCTTTACTTAATTTTCTTCTTTTCCAAAGCTGCTTGTTTCCTGCTGCTTTCAAACCCGAAATAGACAACAAGGTGCAGGGGGCTATCCAAAAGGTGGTGTTTTGTTTTTGTTGTTGTTCACTTGTGGGCCTTGTTATGTGTTTTGTTATTTTTATTCTCCTTCAATGGTGAACTTTTCCCACCGACTGTTCCCTTCATTTTTGCCCCTCTCTGCCTTGTGCTAAATGGGCTGCTCTTCTGTTACCATCATCAGCTGCACGGTTTTCTTTTTCTTTAAAAAACTGTGTTTTCTTTGTGCTGCAAACAATCTTAATATCCATTCAGCACTCTTCCCTCCCCCCCTTCCCCCCCCCCAACCTCTTGCACACATATTGAAACCCGGGCCTCTTCTCTGGACTCTTCTGCAGTGGGAAAGGGATTTTTTTTAAGTCAGTTCCTCTCTCTCTCTCTTTCCCTCCCTCTCTCTTTCTAGTCTCTCTCTCACTGTGTGTATGTGTGTGTGTGTGTATGTGTGTATGTGAGATTTCAACTGATGCGATGCAGGGCGTCTGTGATACTTGGGTTAGTAGTTATTGACAGTGCTTTATCCTTCTTGTGGAGCTGGAGGGGTAGAATTGAGGTTCCATTTCACTTTGATGAAGCTCCTATTCCACAGTGGAGTGTGGGCAGTTTTTGTTGTGGTTATGAGACTTTGTGATAAACAGAGAAAGGACTTAAAGAAGATTTGTGAGAACTCAGTTTACAATGTTGCTAGAGTTTTTTTTTTTTTTTCATCTCTCTTCGTTTTCCTTTGAGAGTTGAAATTGAAGTCAAGTTGTTCATAAAGAATGTATGAAGCTTCTCAACTTAAAACGTGTGTATATTTCACTTTTTCTGTGGTTATTAAGTTTTCGTCGTGTGTATTTAACATAGCCTTTATTTACTTTGCTTTTCTTTGGACGATGACTTAAACAAGCTGAGGAGAGAAAACTTTCTTTTCAAAATCTATTTTTCTCTAGATTTGAATAATGATCAGTTCTTGGATAGAGGTAACCCAGTTTTACAGATCCTGTAAAATTACTTGCAGAGGTAATCCAATTTTGCAAGTCCTGTAATTTTTTTCCAGTTTAATGTTTAGTTAACAGATTATCAGTAAGGAGTTTTCAGTAGTGAATATGTGCTAAAAACAAAATATAATGCACTATTTGCACATATTGAAGTTTCCAGTTTGCATTTTTAAAATACTAATTTTAAACAGACTTCTCTCTAACAGCAAACATGTATTGATACTGATTTACCTGACAGATCATCCTGTGAATACTATGACAGTATTAATTATTCTTGAGGTTGTCAGTGAGCAGGTTAGGCAATTGTAATGCTATTAAGACTAATGTTTTGTAGAATTGGGGTTTTTTAAAAAAAAACTTCCTCTTTCAATTTATTTCCTTGTGATTGCCATTTTTAAATGATGATGATATTTTTGTTCTGAAAGAAATCTTTCTGAGGGCATCAGGATTTTAAAATATTTATTCACCCCTTCTCCAATCTAGGTTCTATACAAATCTTTAATACCAACTTGTATTTTTTTTCTGTTCAGATGAGTGTTAAATGCCTGAACACTTTTGGATGGTGAAGCTCCTGGGTCCTATAAACACTTCCAGAAGTTAATAAGAGTTTTGGTGACTTAAGATAGTATGACACCTTTTGTAATTTATCATATTAGATTTTGAGTTGAATAGACTGTGTTATAGTTTTTGTTTAATATCTTTACTTACAGTGTCCAGAAACTTTTTGAGGCATTTCACTCATTATAATTATGTCAGATTTTCTATAATTTAATTTTCATGCACAGGTTGATTTGTGATCAGAACTTAAATTGAATTTTATTATTCATTTTTAAAAGCACACATGTAGTGCCTTTATATAGACTTTATACAAAAGTTGCTGTTAGAGATTTTTTGCTGTCAGCTATGTTAGCATCATTCATATAGATAACAACTGGAAATGCTAATAAATGGATAAGTGGAAAGATTGAACACAAGGATACTTAGAAATTAGTTTATTCTTTCTGTGACTTTTCTTTTGTAGGAAGGACTATATTATGTGTTGGTGTTCTCCTCAGCTTACAGAACAGTAGGAAAAAGTGAAAGCAACCTCACCTTAAATCTAAAACAAATCAGTCATTTGTATTTTGTTTTGAGTAGCTGAAATCTGATTTATTGTATGTCATAATGCCTATCTCAATCTTTTGGATTATATTGTGTCTGAATTGCGTTAAATGGTACAGTCATATACATACATACATACATCTGGTACACTATAATTGTATATAGTAAACTAAGTGCATCTCTAAATTTGCATCATTTTGAAATGTTTTCATTTTTGGAGTAGTTATGCCTATTTTTAAAAATAGTATTTCTTTAGTATTCAAATAGTCTTATACTTGACTTACAGACTTAAAAACAATTTATGGTTTACAACTTTATTTACTTTCACTGCAGATGATTTTTTTCAGGCTAACTAAATTTAATTTTTTTACCATTAAAAATTAACAACTGAAAATGAATGGTTAAGATAGATTCAATGTATCACCTAAATGATAATATGTGTTACTTTTTTGTAACATGTTTCTTAATTCTTGAGAAAGTTGATGTGTGTGCTTCTAAACTTCCAACTGAAGAAATCAGTAGGTGGAATATTTGGTATTACTTACCAGATTTTAAAATATGTGTCTCTGTGTGTTTAAAAGGACTCACTTAGCATCAAATGCAGAATCAGGAAAGAAAGACTTTCCTGAGCAATCTTAGGAATGCTACTTTATTCTTGGTATCTAAAGTGAGGATTTATTAAAAGAAATTTGAATACCAAAGAAGTAGACTTTTAAGTTATGGAGAATCTTCAAACAAGTAAAACTTTACATTTTAAAGAAATTATCAGTTATTATGTTTCATATTGTTTTTTGGAATAAAAAAAATTCTCCATTGATAGTGTCTTTAACTTTATAGTGAAAGAAATATAAAGTGCCCATCATAAAATTTAAATTCCTCTCTGTTCACAGGTGCATAGTGTTCCCATATTTTGGAAATATAGATTAGATGGATTTGACTATATCTAGCCTTTTATGGACAGATGGCTGCTTTAAACAGGTGTCACTTTCATTTCTACGCCATTGTGTTCGGACTTCCAGTGGTTCACAATAGGACTATGTAAAGCAGGTGGCATCCTTTGCTTTTGTCCTTTGTAAAATATATTTTTGGGGTTAATTGTTTCCATAGGAAGAAGGTTTTAATGTAAAAGTTTTGAACTCTTCAAGATTTAGAACTTAAAATCATTTATGAATATCATTCTATTTTTTGTATGTTACATGAAACACTTTAAAAATTTTAGAAGTTGTGGTAAATTCTCCATAGCCCAGAGAAAGTACTCACTTTACACAACCAATCAAATTTTTCTGAATTTCGATTAGAAGATTCAAAAAGATTTGAATATATATTGTGAAGTTTGGTTATATTTGAAAAGTTAACTTTTGCCTTCCCAATTTAAATATTTTGGACATTGTTATTTTAATTGAATAATACATTTAGAAGTTAGTGTTTTTGCTAACAAAAATATTTTCAAACAAAAATATTATTACAACTGTAACTTTATAAGAGAGTTTTTGGTGCATTTTTTGAAATGAAAGCCATTTTTAAGCATTGTTGTTTAAGAATATGTACTGGTGTAAATAAAGCAGTATCAACCTGCTGATTTCCAAGCTTCATTTTTACTCTGATTCTGTTCTTTTTGTTGTTGTTGTTCAAATTTTATACATACTATAACAGATGCACCAGAGGGTGCTATGCTGTTGGCAACAAGAGAGTGTCATCACTAAAAATGTGAACTTATTAGAACTTTACTATTTAAAGAAAAAAATAATTATATATGCATTCAAGCAAATAATAGTCTTATTTTTATGGTGTTTAAATCTGATAAATTCTTCATTGGCAGTTTTATATCAAAGTCTATCTTTCTATACTAATATTTATTAGTGGAACATAAAGCAAAATCAAGATTGATATCTTTGCCATAGTGTGTGAATGTCAACATTTGTCCTGTAGGCATATACATTCATCATCTTTTGCAGATATTTCAGTCTCTATTTAAAAAATTTAGTTTATCTTGAGAGTCTTAATATTTTGACAGAATGACTTTCTACTCTAAATTTGGTGGTGTGTACAATACTTTGTACATTCTTATAACATTTTCATTTACATAGTGATATGCTTTTTAATTGTAGATTATTTTTTGAAAAAGCTACCTCAAAGCAATAAGTAGTAATTATAGCTTGCATCAGCAATGATATTCTTAAATTTGTCTGGCGAAGTCACTGCCCAGATCATGATGCTGTAGTAGTTTGATTTAAATATTTAATTTGACTTTATTAATATAGGCAATCAGATTTTTTTATGACATTTCTAAACAAGGTGTTCATATATTTTTATATCTGAAGATTTGTTCAGTGAGAACTTTTTAGGCAAACTGTTGAATTCAATCTTTTGGGCTTCTACTTGACTCATTGTCTTTCCACAACAGTATAGGCTCTAAGTGACAAAATACTGAAACTGTGGTTGTCAGTATCTTTCTCAAGTAAACTTAGAAAGATACAGTTACATAACATAAACTTTTTCTCCAGGATTTTTCTATTCTAATATCCTGCATTTAATTGTAGTTAGCAATATGTGTGTGTGTGTGTGTAAGTAACATAGTGTTTCATATTTTGGAATGTTGCAAAGTATCCAAAACATCAGTGAGAATAATAGTGTCTTAAAATAAATACTGTTGTTAAAATAGGTAAGGGATTTTTCTTAAAAAAAAAAAAAAAAGACCTGCAGTTTATTTATGCCACTCAAAATTTTAAATTATATTATAAGATAAGCTGTATTACTTCAATATCTCCATATTTGAACTTTCATATCGAAGTGCAAGATTTTTTTTTTTTAAGATTTATTTATGCATACAGTACTGGGCTACAGGCAAGGTGAGAGAAAGAGTAGGGAGCAGAATAAGCAGATCAACAAAGTACACTGCTGAGGGGAGCAGCAGTTGAGACTGGTGAGATCTGCTGCACCATGTGGATCGTGCCCCATAACCCTGGGGTTGAGGGGTGGGGCGCTGCGGTGTTGGGAGAATTGACCTGAGTGGCTGGGCTGCGCTAGTTTGTAGCCTGCAGTCCTGCATCCTAACCCGTTGAGCCACCAGGGAGGGCCTAAAGTGATAGATTTTGTTGAGAAAACCAAATCAGTTAATAAACTGAAATATATTTAGAATATCAAATAGGTGTATGTTTTACTTTCAGAATAGATTAATGGGTAGTATCTTGATTAAGGATGCAAGCTTTGGAGTTTGATTTAAAAAATCTTAGTAGATATAGAACCTTGAACAAATTATTTGCCTTCATTTTTCTCATCTTAAAAATAGGATCAATCATACCTACCATGTGGGGTTATGTAAGGATGAAATCTAATATGCTTTGTTCAGTATTTCACATAGAATTCATGCTCAATATTTGTTGGGTCTTATTACTAGTGTATACTGAGAAGATACCCACTCTAATCTTTTTGCTATTTAAGAATCCTTTTAATTTGTGTCTAATCATCTCTTTTCCCCTGGGTCTTAGGTTTTAAAGGATTTTGCCTATTCATCTAAATTCATTAAATGTTATTTACTCCCTCCCACCCTCACCCATAAACATAAGTCAAAGACAGGAAATTGTCAACTACAGGTTTGGATTACCATTCTATAACCAGTCTTGTTATTGCACAGAATTTATAGAGGTTAACCCAAAGTTATATTTTGTCAATAAAACTCTGTAGTCTTTTAGTGGATTCTTTTTTGCTACAACTTGGACAAAACTCTTTATCCAGGGATCTAATAATGAGAATGAAGTAACATTTTATAAACTCATACTTTCACATTTTCCAATTTCTGCTTTCCTTTTTATATATGTCCGCACAATGTGTCCGTACAATGTGTCCGCAGAAAGAGGTGATACAAAATATCAGGTAAATTTGAAACATTTTAACTCAATTTATAAACTTTATATAAAATGAAGTCATTAATATAAAATGATAAATATAACCTAGTCACATGTACAGATACGTGTTTATCAAAAATTCATTATACCAATTTATAGTGTGCTGCTCTGAATTGTTATTTTACTAACGTAGAATATTGTATGTGGTCACCATTTGTATACTTGCAGCAGTAAGTAACTTTTGAAATAATTTACCAACCCAAATGTTGACCTGCATAGTAACCTTGGAATATTATCCTGTGTAATATAAATAATTGCAGAGGGAAATTGTGACCCTTGGCTCCCTTTCTTTAGATGTTAAAGATGTTTTTAAGGAAACATTTTAATTGGCCACTATATCAAAAGTTGCTTTTAGTAATTTATTTGCTGTGTTTCTATTTTTCTAAGCATTTTGATGAAGAATGAAATGTTCTCATTCAGGAGTCATCTAAATAGCTTCAATGTGACTTAAACATTTCATTTGAAAATTTACCTGATATTTTGTATCACCTCTTTCTGCGGACACATTGTGCGGACATATTGTGTAGGCTTTTTTCCTGCCTCCCTTATCTAATCTGCCCCTATCCTCTCCATTTCTATTGACGGTTTAATTAGATGATTCCCTTTATGTTTTTAGCCCCAAATATAAAAAGTTGCCTGACTTCCTACTCCATCTCCCCTCTGCTGCTTTTTTTCCAATGAATTTGACATACTTCTAAAGGAACTTTGGAAAAGACATAGAAATATGACTTGGATGATAAGCTTCTGTATTTTTCTCACTAGTATCGTTTTTGTATAATTTCTGTTCATCTGACTGCATTCCTGAACAAATGCATATCCTTGTCCTGTAGTGTAACCTGAGCATGTTTTTCTTCTAAAAAGCTCCCTTTCTAGCCCTGGCTATGTACTGGCCTCTGGCTAAGCATCTTTTAAAGTAAAATCTTTATTTTACTTTAATAGAAGTACTGTTTTCACTATCAGATATGCTTGCCTATTGCTGACTCTCATCTGCGGGATTCTTCTTTCTCACTGCTTATATTAGAAGCTATAATACCCAGTTAGTACTGCTTGCCTTTGCTTTACTGTGCCTGCTCAAGACTACTGTAGGTTCCTGGTGTATCCTGTTTTAGGAACAAAGGAATAAGAAATAATGAGAGCTAAGCCCAGGAAAACTAGTAATAAGGCAGTTGGTCTTCAAATAAAAGTATGTTAGTTGGTGAAAGGAAACATATTATTGAGAGATGATGTAGAAAGGAATAGAGGATGACTAGCCTGAGAAATGAAGGTCTTGAAAAGTGCCAGTGGAAGGACGAGAAATAGGAGAAACACATCTTTTGTTCTGGTACTGGTATGCTGGACTCTAAAATTTTAGGCTAGCCACTTACACCCTCCTGGTCTCAGGTGTTCCATGTGTAAAATGAAACAGTAGGGCTGTGTTGATCCCTAAAGTTTGTTCTACTCTAATAGTCTGTGATTTCATGGCAAGACTCTTAGTGGTAAAAGAGAAACATGCTGATGTTATGGAATCATGGATTGCTGTTTGCTTTTATCAGAGGACTTGAAGCCTAACATTTTGCTTGCCTATTGTTTCATTTAATAAGGATAACAAACTAAGAAAGGCCATTGCTAGGGTCTGGCAAAATGACATGAATTCAGAAGGTTTTAGTGGCTCTTATAGAGAACTGTGGCCAAGTACCCTGATTTCTTCACCCACATAGGAATTAAGTGAGTCTCACAGCTTGAGCTTCTGCTGAGCCAGCTCCTCTATATCTTTGTGCCAGACAAGTGTCTGACAGTTAGAGATCCCGCCTGTTGCTCACCAATGAGATTTTTGAAAGAGGACATAATTTCCCAAGTAGGTGTGTGGATTTTTGACAGCCAATTTGACAGAGAAGGGGGCGGTGGGAGACGGAGGGAAGGAGTGAGTGATGCAAACTTTATTTAAAAACAATAACATTTAGATTTCTGTTTATCTCATTTTAAACATTCCTTCCCCCATTATTAAAATCTTGACAATTTTTCTTCTTGTTACTCAGCAGTTTTTAAAAATTGCTAAATCCTGTCAGAAGAGACTAGGCACATTCTGAGGGCCTTCAGACTACTCTGGAAAACTTTGTCACTATTCATACTAGTATTCTTTTATATTTTCTACTGGCCATATTTACTGCTGGCCAGTAGCTGGATAAGCATTTCTTTTATTTAGGTTTGATTGGAGAAAAATTGTGTCCTTTAATCAAGAAAATTTCATAAAGTTTTGTTTCAGTGTTATTTTGTCACATAGAATTATCAAAATTTTAAAATACTGTAGGCTATGGAGGACAAACTTTTGCATTTGTTTCAGATAAATTTTGTATTCTGATATATATCCTCTCTCCTACTAGCCTATTAGTGTATGAAAGATTAATAACTCTGTTTCCATGACTAAATATCATTGTATATTCTGTCTGTCCAGGTTATTTGTGCAGACTGAAGTTTTAGTGAGAGTAGGTGTTGAGATTGGATAAGAAACGTGGGATGGGAGAGATGCAGTGACATGGGTGTTCCAGTATTACTGCCATTTCTCTTTCCTTTTCTCTTGTAGTGTTGGTTAGAGTACACATGGTTCTTGCAAGGGTAGTCATTTTATTGCTTTTGCCAGTGATTTCTCCTAAAGTCCTACTAAATCTGCCCCTTAGTGTATTAGTAGTTATTTGATAATATCCTTTTTTAAAGAATCCCATGTTGTGAGTTAGTCATATGCATATTCAGAAAGGTAGGGATAAATAAAAGGAGTAGTGAGAAAATCTAGTTCAGATTTCAGATACCAGAAAGGATGTTTTAAATCTACTTTTCCACAATTTGCTTTGAGTAAATTGCTTTGTGTCTATATTTCTTGCAATAGAATCCAAATGTACCCTCTGTTCCTATCAGGCATTTTAAAGTCCAGAGTATAATCTTTTAGATCAAGTTTTTAACTGATTGGCATATGATTATATTTGATGACAATTTTGAAGATGAGTATTAATAAAGTGTTATCTGAAGGGTCATTGATTAAAAAAATGAAAAGACATTATGTTAGAGATTTGAAAATCACTTTTACCATTATAACCTACTGTACATATTTTGATGTTTCACACTGAAAACCCAACATGGCTGATACACAGATCTAAATAGATTCTTTGTTTTACAGCATGATCATATTGCATACTTCTAAAGGACATTTTCTAACCCTTTGTTTTAAAAGTCACTTTACATTTCAGGGGTCTACTTATATTAAGAAAAAAAATAATTGATTTTTAGATTCTTAGATTCTGTGTTTTGTGTATATGTCTATGTTTGTGTGAATATCTTTGAAGTAATTTTCATGTATGTTGCTTGATGCTTTAAACTTCCCTCAAAACCAGTTTTTGCTCACTGGTTTTTACATCATATGTACCTCAGAACAGTATTAGGAACCACTGAAATGGTGGAACCTTATGAATTCATGTCACACATATGGCAGACCCTAGCTCTGGCTTTTCTTACTTTGCTGTTCTTATCAAATGAAATTTGAAATATGATACTTTTCCAGAACCTCTGAAAGTTCCAGATTGCATTTTGATTTATAGACCTTAGAAATAATATCAGTGACCAGAACAACTTCTTAATCTGAAGAAATAAGTTAAGAAGGAGGATAAATTGAGGCAAGGTCATATAACTGGAAAAACAAGGGGAGGAGTATCTGGTATGTACTTATTACATGTAGAACATAAAGGGAACTGAAGAATTTTTATAGGGCTATGTAAGAAACACAGTTGGCCATATTCAGTATGTCTGTTAATATTAGCATTACTGATGCTCTTAAAATTATTCCTAATATTGGATCCCAAAACCTAAGAGATAATTGGACATGTTAACCCATAAACTTGTCATTTTATGTCATTGATCCTTAGCTTTACTTTTGAGTAAAGATTTAAGGATTTTTATAGTGTGTACTTAGTGCCAATGCTAGCTTGGTTAGTTTAAGAATCTTAAAATGGCTCATATTTCTATTGGGTTTTAAGGAGTATTTTGAAAGAAAAGTGATATCAAAGCTGAAATTACAAATTCCTAGTTGTGTGGGTGCATTTTTTAAAAAGATTTATTTATTCATACAGAACTGGGGTACAGCAGAGGTGAGGAGGGTGAGAGGATTCACCAGAGACAGAGTGGGGAGCAGAACAGGCAGATCGACAAAGTACACTGCTAAGGGGAGCAGCGGGCGGGTTGGGAGAAGTCTGCCATGCCATGTGGATCTCCTCCAGGGCAGGCGGGGATCGAACTCATGCGGAAGTGGCTTTAGCTTCTTAGTGCAGTGGTTTAACCTGCTGCACCACCAGGGAGGGCCAGGGTACATTTTTTTTTTTTTTAAATTTTCAAATTGTGGAAGACCATGGAAGTGATAGGTGTGATTATTTGGGGACCTGTAAGGGTAAAAGATATTGAAAATGCTGTTTGAAGAAATTAGTGGAGAATTTTGAAAAGATAAAAATACAGTAGGAAGAATAGTATCATGAATCCCATGTGCACAGATATAGATTTAATTAATACCTGCTGTTGTTCCTAAAACTGTAAATTTTGAAATACTTATTTATTAAAATAAGCTTGAATACTCAGGTTGAATACTCTGTGATGTGTTAAACTGAAAAGCATTGGTTCTTTATGTTAATAATAAAGTCAATGAGACTTCAGTTCTTGCATTATGTTCAAGACAAAATATTTAAATGATTGATCTTCACATTGTTTCTTCTATGTTCAACATTTCTAAATGAAGAGATTTGTCCTTAGTCGTTGGGCAAATCTTTTATTTAGTATTTCCAGGCTATGTTACTTGAAACCGAATTATTATTTAAAAAAGGAGCGAGCGCAAGGACACCAGCCCATGTTGCAGAACACAGGAAAACAACTATTTTAGGATCTGTCTCTCAGAGATGAAATGGCATTAATCTTTTGTACATCATTCTTTTAAGTTATTTGTGGGTAGATTTCAAGAGCCGTTTTGGAAATTGATAAGGAAAGAAAGCAACTGTCAATTCTTGAGTATTTCTTTCAAAGTTAGTTACTTCAATTGCTATATAATGGAAACCAAAGGAAGAATCATCTATTCGAAGAGCTAATACACTGATAATTTATGACATCATTCAAATCTGGTTAATATTTTGTGATTTACTGTTGTTAGGATTGAAGGGGGTCCGTTAATTTTTCCTTGGATTAGAGGCAGGCATGTATGAAAGATACTATTTTCTAGTGCTAGAGTCTATAGCAGAAAAAAAAAAAATTCATGTAGGAAATTATTCTGTACTGAGCAGACTAAAAAGTATAACAAATAATGATTAATGTCATTTTAATAACAAAATTATAGACCTAAACCTCTACTTAAAGCTTATGTTTTCTTATTGGAATTTAATTAAATGATTAAGACATGATGAAGTTAATACATTAAATAAAATGTGGGGTTTTTTTGTTATGTAACTTTGTTAAACTTCCCTCTGATTAAAAAGGTTCCATGGATGTAGCAGTCTTTAAATCTTTCATAATAACTAGGCAGATAGACTAGTAAAGTGATTCAGAATCATCAGTGATAATTAAATGCCCTTATCCTATAATGAAACTACAGTATCTTTTCTAAAATAGTTATTTTTCTTTCTACTTTAGGAAATATCTCAAGAAGTAACCTTGAATATTAAAGATTTCCAAAAATAGATAGAAGATGTATTGTATACATGAAAACACCAAGCAGTTTTTGAGCAAAGCATAAGTATAATAACTCCACAAAAGATCACTATATATATATATATATATATATATATATATATATATGTTAATTTCAGTGATATTGGTAGAATACTTTGTTATGAATTTAATGCACTAACAATATAAACATTATTTGTAGTAGTAACTTTTTCTGTGCTTTTAGATAACTTACTCTTTGAGTCAAAGTATAATTAACAGTACATATGATGTTAATAAAAGCACTAGTAACTTTAATATTAAATATTATTAAAAAATTCGACTACTACTATGTTGATATTATATAAGTTTAAAAACAAACCATTTTCAGTGTGAGAAAAATATTGGTTTACTTACACTCTATTATTGAAGTAACTCCCCAATAGCAGACAACTTGAAGTTCTCATTTGAAGAATAACCATCTAAAGGAAATCTAAAGGAAAAAGATTTATACAACAACTGACCTTATTTTGCAGTTTATGCTTGCATACAGCTAAACTTTTGGTCTGGAGCTGGAATCTCAGACCCCCTAAAGTGATCCCTCAGTACCTCAACTTCAGTCATTTACTTAACTGTGCTGTATTATGTTTCTTTACCATGAAAGCTCTGCACAGTCAACAAGAAAGAGCAGTCACAATGTTAGAGTAGAGCTTGCGAAGGCAAAAATTTTTTGATAAAGTTAACTTATGTTTCCAGATGATAGAAATATATAGAATTCCAGTAAAAGCATAATTAGGTTATTTTTAGAATCAGAATTTTTCATTTGGAACAAATTTTGGGGTTATCTAGTTAACCTTCCTGCCTACCTTCCATGTAATTTAAAGAAAACCAAGGTTAAATGACTTGCACAGTGACATAATACTTATCAGAGCTGGGCCTATTGAATCCCAGGCTCTTCTAAACTCAACCAGTGTCATATCATAGCTTGCAAAACTTTTCTTATCACTCAGCAGCCCAAATGTTCTGCCTTTAGTGTTTAGAATGCTTGTTTTATAATTCTGTTTAGTTTGAATAGATCTCTTGTTTTTATTATTTTAAACAGTTTTTGGCATGCAGAGCCTGATGTAATTGCTTTACTTTAGAATGACATAGAAATAAAATTTTAAAATATTTTCCAGACTATAACTAGGCTCTAAAACACCACACTTGCTATTTTTTTAAAACAAAATATTATTTATTTTATAATTTATGTTTCCCCTTGTATGTTACTGATATATGTCATTATCAATGCATTTGTGTAAATTTTTGATGGGAGTAATGTTGACTCTAATCATTCTAAAGATGAAAATCCATCAAATTGTTCATTTTAAAAATTGAAGTATTTGTTCCTGTGGGTCATTCTCTTGTGGAACAAAAGTAAAAGCCTGGCAACTGGTATAGACTGAACAAGCTGAGACTTGCCCAGATGGGCTTTCAAGGGTGCTGCAGCAAGCTTGAGAAAGAGAGCAACAAAATGAGAATGAAGGGACTGTCCTTTATTCCATAGCAACCAGAAGCAATGCCAGCAGTCATACTGTTATATGACTTATTTTTTAATCAAAGTTTTTGGAAAGCTATGTTGTTTAATGATTAGGAGTATGAAATTGTGGTAGGAGGATGGTAATTACCAAGATTCTGTTTGTGAGTACATGTGTATGTTCTATACAGATCTGTAAGGTCTGTTTTGACTTTTGGTTTGGTATCCAGTTTTGAGATACAGACACACAATTTGAGCACTAACCCTTGTTGATTATTTGAAACAATCCATCTAAGAGAGACCAAGAAAATGACAAATAACTGAACTTTCTGGGGATAAGTTGATGTTCTATACTGGCCTCATTTGTGGAATCAAATCTGAAAGGATACATTTATATAAAACAGGCGTATGTTTCCTGTAGGGAAAGTCATTTGTCATTTGTTCTTAACAAGGTAAATCCCCGTGGACAAACCTTTCTTGTAAAACTATTCCCTTTGGATTTATTCTTACCTTCAATAAAAAAAAGAGGTATGGTAAACAAAGGTATGATGAAATATTAGTTAGCTCTTGCATTTTTAGCTGCAAGTTCCTCATTCTTAATCTTTTATGATTTTACAGAATTCTGTGGTTTCAGATAAACTAAGGGAAAACACACTGCATTAAATTTATTTTTCTTTCTGTTAATTGAAGAAAATATTTTTTTTAATTGAAGAGAGAGTTTATATTGATGGGCAAGGGGTCTAAATAATTTATTTTTCAACTTAGTTATGTTCCTGATCTACCAACATACCTACTTGCCTGTTATATTTAATGGAAAATACAAAATTTAAGATGAGAAGAGAACTAAATATTTGACAGTCTTAAACTTAGATTTGAATATAAGAGTTTGTTACTAGACCAACTAAAGTCTGGATTACTGTATTTGTTGGATATGAAGAGAAAAATATCTAAAACATGGAATGTAGTTTTAATGTCTTATGATTTTATAATCTGGATAAATTTTTACTTAAACTATTTCTAAAAACGGATTAATAACATACTCTAAAAATAAGGTACTTTAGATGTTTTCAACTAGCTCATAGTTTTATGTTTTTCTGGGTCAGAGTCTTCCAGGATTCTTAATTGCCTATTCATCAGAATCTTTTAAATATATTTATTGAGTACCACAAAACCACCACAGATTTTGCTGCTAGGAAGCTTACAGTCTAATATACATTTTCAAGCTTTTACTTCACCACTCTGCTCTGTAACTTGTCTGTGTTTTGGCCAGCCTGCTTACATATTGTGTAACTGGTTTAAGAGCATGTACTTAAGAATGAATAACCCTGGATTTGAATTTCGGTTTTGTTACTGGCTTAACCTTAGGTAAATTACTTAAGCTTTAAAACAGTATTAATAAAGTCTACCTTAAAAGACTATTTCAAAGATTGTTAGATGACTTGGTACAGCACCATTTCTTTCTTCCATATGTTGGGTCTCATTCTTTATTTCACATGTAATGTGTTTCCTTCAATTATCTCTCCTATGGCTGCATATTGATAGAGTTGGTCCTTAACTTAGTGAATACACTTCTAATAATTTTTTTATTAACCTTGCTACTGATTGGGAATTGTGTTTTATGTTTTTGTTTGTATAGGTTTGTTCTTTCTGAATTGTTTTTAATCTTTCTGAGGGCAAACTATGCAATTCAAAATTGGTAATTTGAATTCAGCATAAAATCCAATGTCCTAATTATTGATTATGGCTCATACTGTTTATTTCTAACCAAATTATAGAAAACATACTTAACTATTTCACAATTTTGTCTAGTCCTGATTTTATTATAACTATTAGAGCAGTGTACCTCTATTATTCTAAATGAATTTGTATACCCTCCTTTTTCTAAAAATGTTTTTAATGGAATGAATTTATGGTATGTGGATTTCTTCAAATGTCTCATCACATAGCATTTAGTAGATCTGGGTTGATTTTAATCAATTCATCAAGATCTTTTTCCTGTTTGCCTTTTTTTTTTTTCTTGTTGTTTATCTTTTACTTTTCAAATGACATTTTGTTACCTGTTTCTATATATGAATCTTATATACACATACACACACACTCAGCACATACACATGCTGGGTATGCATTTCTATACCTGCATTGAATTAAATTTTCAATGCAAAATTGATTGTCTTACTTACTGGATAGACTAATTTCTTAGTTTCAGAAGTAGGAGAGTAACTTTTAGGATCTAGTACCTTCTTCCTAGTTTCTCTTTGTAACAGGATAAGGGAATTTCTAGTGTTGCTTTCTGTTGGAGTCATAGGAGGACATGTATGGCATTATGAGAACTTTACTTTTGAAGGGTGACTTTGAGTATCCCATGTCTCTTGAGTTTTTCCTTATGCTACCTAATTTCCCTGTTACTTCTGGGATGTCAAGAATGTGTATATTCAGAGTTTGAGTTCCATGGTTATGTCAAGGTGTCTGATGGTGTCAGAATGCAGTTACTACAGTAGTCAGATGTTGCATTTGTGATATTCAACTGAGGGTTCACTATGGAAAGATTGAGATATATGCTTTTATCTCTAAAAGAAACTTTGTATTTTATATGATGTTATCATTGATAAATCTGTCCAGCTTCTTTGAATCAGTGTATTTTCACCCTGTAAGATCTTTGGAAGTGATGAGTTGAGTGAGTTCACTATTATGTGAAGTCATCGTATTCTCTCTCCAGAGTCAGGTCTCTTCAATTTTAGAGTCAGTTTTGATACACCAAGTCAGTTTCACATTTTTTATGCATTCATTTATTGAACACATGTTGACACATTATATGGGATAAGCAGTGAACAAAACTCCCTTGAAGAGTTCATATTCAAATAGTTGGTGATGAGGGACAGGGAAAACACGTGAGCAGAATTAATAGATGTTCACAAATGTTATAGAGAAAGTAAAGAGATGGTAAGTGATGTGGGTAGAGGAAGTTGCAGTTTTAAATAGGATGATTAGGAGGATCTTACAGAGAAGGTGACATTAGAACAAATCCTGACTGAGGTAAGTTTTGTATATTTCTTCAAATGTAGCTTTAAATATTTTAGTATCAGTGCTTTGATTGATGCTAGCCTTCTTTCTGTACTGCAGAGTCCTATTTTTTTGCATCTGTCCTTACACAGTAAGGACAGTCTTTCTTTTTGCCACCTTTTGTTTTTATATGCTTTTTTCTTAATATATAGCCTTTTCATTTAATATATTTGTGGCGACATTAGCTATGCTTTTCTATAAGGAAACAGATTAAGAGCCTCTTTCAAAAAATTTTTAGGGGATGAGAGGATAGGGGATGTTAGCTATCACTAAAACATATCCTGAAACTCAGAAGGAATCATCTTGACTGCTAGTTTGGTTTGCTGTTTACTCTCAGTTTGCTTATATTGCTAATTTAAACTGGAGAAAAAGTCTGCATATGATGGCCTATGTGAGCAAATACTTTTAAAATCATAGAAAAAGTGAAACTAGAATGTCATTGTTTATATAAATTTAAATATAATTACATAGTTATAATTAGTCATGGATTTATGTATATATGCAAAAAACATAGATGAAGGTTATTTAGATAAATAAAAGTTACTAATGGAGGGAGATTGTCCTGAATTCTGTTATTTTGACAAATAGATTGTCATGCTGATATTTTTAGAATGAGAATTTTAGTGTACTAATGTCAAAATTATATTTTCCATTTCAATTCAGTGTTAAATATTCAGCATTATATGCCTGTCATCCATTATAAAATGTAAAGTTTGACAGTATTTTAGACTATTATGCTGTATTGGAATACATTTAAAATTGTGGGTCTTTAAAAACATTTAAGTTATGAAAGTAGAAATTGCTGTGAAATTTTAAACAAACAAAGCAACCTTTCTCTGAACTTAAATAATGATATAGACAACATTTCTCTGTTTAAAATTCTGGTTAAATACCCGTGGGTTCTACCTGAAGTGTTAGATGTGTTGACATGTAGGCCAGAATTTACTGAAATTTATATACCTGATGTTTCTGCCAATAGTATATATATATATATATATATATATATATATATACAAGGAAGCCAGATTTAGTATCATTTTCTTTCTTATTTTTTTTTAAATTTATTTATTTATGAATACAAAAACTAGGGTGAAGATCAGAGGTAGAGAGATAGAGGAGGTGAGAGAATTCACCAGAGACACAGCCGGAGCAGAACTGGCAGATGTGCTGAAATACATTGCTGAGGAGAGACCCGGGTGGGTCAGGAAAGGTCTGCCACGCAATGTGGGTCACCTCCCTGGCGGGGGATCAAACTCACGCTGCCGTGTCTGTGGGTCTCTTCATAGTGCTATGCTTTAACCTGTTGTACAACCAGGGAGGACCTAGTGTCATAATTTTCTTATACCACCACTGTGTTTATTAAAAAAAAAAAAGTGAGCTATGGAAGACTTGGAGAATAGGAAGTCTGTTCTCATAATTCACTACCACCTCCAATTTTTCTATTGAGGGAAAATTTAAATATTTATGAAAATAGAGGTCAGTAATGAAATAATGAGGTGGGTTCCCATGTGTCTTTCACCCTGTGTTAGCAGTTTGCAGTACTGCATAATCTTGTTTCAGCTGCTCTCTATCACTCCCCACAACCCTACTCATATTTTATCTGTGGAAAAGACCCAACACACTAAGTTAGCTTAGTGCTCTCAGATTGCCAGTCCATTGCTCTATTTTCCCATAATGTGTAATCTCCATGGATGGATTAAAAAAAGTAAAAATACTAAAAGTTGACTCCAGACAAGTATCATTTAAGATCTTGAATTGTAAACTTTTATATTTTTAGTCTAGGATTTTAAGTTGAAATTAAATCTTTCAAAATTAGTATAGACTCCACAAGGACAACTGACTAGTGATCTATGATAAAGTAACATTTATTTCCTTATTAAGAAGGTTTCTTTTATGCTTTCTAAAATTTTTCTTTCAAAAACATTTGGGCAGTATTTATCTGTATGTTTTTAACAATGACAATATAATGCAATACCTTTCCCAAGTGAAATTGTCCCTTGTAATTTATAACACACTTTAAGATGTCTTTTTTAGTATACTCAGTTTTCATTTTAAAAAATCATTTGATTCAGTACCTTTTTTAAGTTATTTATAGTATACATATGATTTATAGTAGTTGCTAAAAAGTTGAAATAATTTTAATTTTAAGGGGCTTTAAAATGCATTTTTAACTGACACTACTCTTCTAATCAAATGTTTGTACCAAATGCCTTTTGTAAATTTTAATATTAAAATTCTCTTCCTTTTACATCAGTATTCCTTTGGTCTTAGATAAATAACTTATAGAAATATTTGGGGAAATGAATTTCTGTTAGGAGGAAAGAGAAATGTTAATGGTTGTCTTTATAATTGCTAAGATATTACTACAAAAACAAATTCTAACCTGTAAGTAATTGGTTATTAAGACCAGTTAATGTGATATATCCAAAAACTGCTAATTCCTGATAAAACAAATTTATGAAATTTCCATATATTCAGAATTTAGTTTTAGTCACAGCATTTATTGGATCCCATAGATGTTTTATTAGAGAGGTTTGATATATGGAAATGAAATAGGAGAAAGTACTGCAAGTCCAGGAAAACTTTAATTAGTAAAATAAAAAAAAAATTGCAGGGGTATGTTTTTCTCTAACTATATAATCCCATGCTTTAAGAATACCAGCTTTACAATTACTGCAACTTTGTAAACTTTGAACACACAAGAATATAAGGACAACAGAAGTCTTTTCCAGTGATACTTAAAATTTAGGATATCCATCTCCATTGAAACTGTTTCATTATTGATTTTTGCTCCATTACCTTAAAATTCGAGGTCCTCAATTTTATAATTATTATTTTTTTTATCCTAAGTAATGGTTGGGAAGTAGTCATATTGCTTCTTTGTATAGTTAGGTTGAGTCTTCAGTTTCTAATCATTTGGTTTTTACATCATAAATATTACTGACATCATCTTTTTTTTTTTTTAAGATTTATTTATTTGTGCATACAGAACTGGGGTACAGGCCAGAGGCTCAGGGGCGGTGAGAGGCTTCACCAGAGACAGAGTGGGGAACAGAACAGGCAGATCAACAAAGTACACTGCTGAGGGGAGCAGCGGGTGCGTCAGGAGAGGTCTGCCACGCCATGTGGTCACCTCCAGGGCAGGCAGGAATTGAACTCATGCAGAAGTGGTTTCAGCTTAGTGCAGTGATTTAACCCTCTGCGCCACCAGGGAGGGCCCATCATTCATCTTTTAAGAACATTTCTGAGTTATGACAACTCTTGGGATAGATCAAATAAAGTAAAACAAATGAATATAAAGTTTTGACATTTGTTTTCTTTTCAACTTCAGCTATAAAATGCATCTTCATTTTTCTTTCTGCAAATTATTTTTTAAATTTTTCTTTTGAAAACATTCTTATCTCTCTTTATTGTCCTTTTCCTTTCTCCTATTTCTGTTCTGCTCAGTTAGCTTTACTTACAGTCTGTTTTAGTTTTAAATCTTAGCCAAACCATTCTCTTGTCTGTCTCAATTTCAGTTCTTTGGTCAGATGTAGACCTTATACTGACAGCCTACGTCAGTTTGCCTTTATTTATTTCTATTTTGGACAGTTGTTCTGCATTCTTCCAATATTTCTTGGTACATTTAGAGGTAGTTACTTTTATTCAGTTTTTGCTCTTTTTTTCTGTGGTACGTAATAATAATAATAATAATAATAATAATAATAATAATAATAAAGCAGTTGAAGAACAGATAATCATAGATTTTCAAAAGAGAATAAGATAGTGCAGTTAATATGCTATTTAAAAAGTGCTTCCAGTGCAGATTAGTTGCAAGTACTAAGTGTTTTCATGAATATAAAAAAAATGTTTCCTGCTTTTTTTTTTTAATTTTAACTTTCAAAAGTTACAGCAACTAGCAGAGCCAAAATATCCTTGGAAAGGTCTGGTTAAATTTTCACAGTTAAGATGATTTGGTAAAACCTTATTTTTATTGCTCTTGTAGTCTTTGGTATTTTATGGTAGTCAACTCCATCTTTCGCTTTAAATACTTTATGAAAAAGGTGTTATCGTTTTACTTTGACAAGTAAATCAAAGTCAATGTAATTTCTCTAATGAAAGTGGAAGTTCTCTGTTATCCTCTGCTAACTTTAGAATTCTTTTTCTCACAACTTCTTAGCAATATTTTATTGATAGACTATCTACTCATTGACATTCAAGTAATGCTATCCAAGTGTAGTCAATGTAATACTTTACTTTAATGAGTGTTATTCTTTAAAGTTAAAAGACATGCATATAATAGGATAGAGTAGATATTAGAATGTAACATCATCAATGGGAATGAAAAGGAAAAATAACATGTTTTATGCTAAAATGAGTTTAGAATTTCTTCACCACTTCACCATCTTAGTGGTATTTGTGGGGAGGGTGAGGAAATTTTTTTTTTCAGTTTTGCTAACTTGATGACTTCTAGGTTCCTAGGTTTAATTTATTTTTCTGTTATTGAAATTTATATATGTACTAGAGCATTTTTTAAAAGCCATAGGTGAAGGTATTTAATACTGCCTTTACACCCCCACCCTGAAATTTTCTCATTCCACATATCCATTATAATCTTTTAGGGGATTACCTGGAAATAAAAATTTAGGATGATAGGTGGTATAATTGAAATGTAGATCATAATCTGTTCTTTGTTTGTTTTACCAAATTAGTTAGGGATTCTGAGGATGCATTTTGAATATTTGTGTATGTTTAGCATTTGTCCCTTTGTTAGAAATCTCTCACTGTGACTTGTTTTTAATAGGATGTGCCTTGAATTGTGGGCCAATCACTCTTGAAAAGTGTTAAGTCCTTTAAACACACTGGTCAGACCCATAGAGGGGAGCCTACAGGTTTATTAGCACTCCTTAGTCTGAAAGCACAGCATACCCTTCTAGGTTGCACAGCAACAGACTCCTAGCAACCATAATAGATTGAATTTCTAAGAGTGACCAAGCCGGATGTAATAATAAAGCAAGAGGTACAAACAGTTGTCATGGTTTTCTTTTCAGTGTAAGCTAGTTTGATTTAAGCTTAGCCATTCAAAAATGGGTAAAGTTCTTATAATACTACTGCTTTTTGTACATTGGACTTGGTATTAAAACAGCAAATAATAGAACCAAATTTAAAAAGTTACCGGCTGAAAAAAGTGGGTTTTTGAAATAAAGCAAAACAAAAAAAGATTAACGTGAAGTTTTCAGGAAGATTACTTTTTCATCATAAATTTAAAATTGAATTAACACCAAAGTAACCACAAAGTATGTGCTTTTTTAAAATAAAAAAAAAAGTGTGTTGTTCTATTGGTAACCCAGGTATACAGTAAGTGGATATTTACATAACACTGATAATATAATAAATCTATATAACTTACCAAAAAAATTGCATGTGTACTATATTTAAACAATGTTTTCAAAATTATGAACTAATGACTAATGGAACAAAATTTATTAAAGGACAAGCTAGTAAGATTTATAATATTCCACAGTGATAATAAGTCTCTGATATTTCTGAAGGTATAATTTTATGTTTTAACTTTGTCAACATTTCTCATTTGTAACCTTTCATCTGTATTTGTTTACATAGCCAAGAAAAAGAGATTAATGTAGATATATTGGCAGCCTTGAAACAGGATGCCTCCATCAAAAGACACAGATCCTCACATAGCTGCTGGAATTAGGAATAAAACTACAGCCTTTGACAGCAAAAGCTGTAAATACACACACATGCTAATACCCTTGATTCGTTCGTCTTTTGTGTCAGCATTTGGAAAAGATTGTTAAAGTGGCAGTTATAGTAAAGACTGGCAATTACAGTAAAGAGCAGAAATTAGGTATTTGTGACCTATTATATTTCATTAAAAGACTTCCTTATTAAAATAGCACTGCTTACTCTCATTACTTGACAGCTGCCCTAAACAGATTAGAAGATACACAGCTTTAGATAAAGGTAAAATCAACTTCTTGAGCAAGCACATGGCATAGAACAAGTACATGGCACAATATAAACTATTTTTTAAACAATAAATTTGCTTTAGGTAGAGTTATTTATATGTGATTAAATGATATGCGCCTTTGCATTTCTTTAATAGCAACTTACACCGAGTGGCATTTTATTATTAAACTATTTTAATACATCCACATAATATACTAGCTTCCTATTAGAGGAATTTATTATGTGGTGTTATAGATCCAGGGATCAGTGTGACATCATCATAGAAGACTGTTCTTGGTAACTAATGAATTATTATTCTTTTTTAAAGATTTATTTATGCATATAGAACTGGGGTACAGGCCAGAGTGCGGTGGTGAGAGGCTTCACCCGAGACAGTGGGGAGCAGAACAGGCAGATCAAGGAAACATACTGCTGAGGGGAGCAGCGGGTGGGCCAGGAGAGGTCTGCAGCTCCATGTGGTCACTTTCAGGGCAAGCGGGGATTGAACTCATGCTGAAGTGGCTTTAGCTTCTCAGTGCTGTGCTTTAACCTGCTGCGCCACCAGGGAGGGCCTATTTTACTAATTTAACATAAATACTATCTTTACATGCTAGAACTCAAATTTTTGAGAAAGTTTTATTGCCAGATGATTAATTTCTAGACTGTTTTTAATGTTCATTACCTCTTAATAATTCAATAGAGCCACAGTATATTTAATTTTTACAATTTGGCATCCCTTTCATGACATTGTATTGAATGTTTTTCGAGAGAAAAGAATATTATATGATTCTTGTGATCTTTAATGATGTTTCTGAAGTTTTATTACTGTTTGCTTTGTCCCATCTAGATTTTAGTTAATGACTACATAGTACTTTGTGGGACGGTCCCACACATCAGTTACTATGAATTGTGGTTAGGCAGTTAAGTATCTGATCTACTACACATTTTGACAATGCATTACTTTGTCTCTATCTTCTACATCATGAAATGTGGATATTCACAGTAGTTCAGTATGAAATTGGAAGTTATTCTTGAAACACACAGGTTTAGTATGATAGACAGTGATTTCATGAAACTAAAATTTCCACGAAGACCTAAACTGTGCTATATGTAATTCCATATATACAAATATCCATGTCTTTAGCTTAAGAAAATAAAAATACACATTGCATGAGGTGTAACAGCTTGCAAAATTGTTAATGGAAGATGTGAGTTCTAGTTTTTTAATAAAGTCAACCTGAATTCACATTATGGGCTTGTCATTTGATAGATAATTGTCCTTAAATTCTTAACTCTGATTTATTTATTTTTTTATAAATATGGGGTTATTACCTATTCAAAGAAATTATGAAATGAAGATGCAGTGAGAGATATCCATTATATAAAAGATATATAATGCAGTGAAAATTGAGGTTTATAGAGAACTTGGATAGCTTTTTAGCATCAGTGCCCAAATTGTGGTATTGCTATTGTCATCTTTCTAAGTTAACTCTTTGTGGTAGGATGTGATGTGGTTTTGCAGGAGAGAGTGACATTTCAGAATAGTAACATGACTGCAGAGAATCAGAAACAATTCAAAGAGTGATATTATCTGCTATATATTTATTTTTTCATTATTGGTCAGTAGGTAGGAATTATGGAATTATTCAAAGTAAAGTTATAACAATCTGTGAGCAGATTGAAATCTTGGGATAGATTTCTTAATTATAAAAACAAACAAACAAACAAAAAACCAACAACAGCTGGATGATATGAAGATAATCAGCTTTCTAAAGCACATTGTAGATTATTTTTAAAAAAAGACTATAAAACAGTGCTTGATAGAAAAATATGCATTAATAGATAAAATACTGCCTTAACAAAGGGAAGAATTAAAAGAATAAGGCAATTTATTATGTATGTACAGTGAACCTTATTTAAACATTTAGCCTTTTTCCTCCAGATATTTTTTTCAACTAAAAAATTATAAGAACAGAGGTGAATAAACAATCTAGTCTTGTTGGTAATATAAGGAAATTGAAAATGAGTATCAGTAGCTTATCTCAAGAATCCTTTAAAATCTGATAATTTTTGGTGCTTTTGGGTCTACTTTATGAAATGTTCAGTGTCCATCATTGATTTACAAAGTATGGTTTAAATGTTAATAATATTCTGTTTTCATTAACAGGGCCATAAAGGAATTTAATTTGATGAGAAGACAATATTTGCAAGATAATTGAAGTAGTGTGAAGTACAGTGGTTTGAAATAGCTCTGTTAAATGGGTAGGCAATGACTATCCTATTTTAGTTTGTTAAAGAAGGCAATTTCAGTCTAATCTTAGGGGAAGGAAGAGGTCTCTAACACATGCTTAACATTACCTTGATATTTTCAGAGTAAGACCAGTGGGCTAAGGTGATACATAGAGCCCAGGGGAAGTAGCATTCAATGTTCTACAAACAGTCTTTCAGATAAATGAGTTATGATCTGCACGCGTTAAATTAGTGAATTATTTTTTGAGTATAATTTATGTGCTCATATTGCTAATGTGTTTAATGAAATCAGGTTTAAGAATTAAATGTGGGCCCTCCCTGGTGGCGCAGCGGGTTAAAGCACTGCACTGAGAAGCTAAAGCCACTTCCGCATGAGTTCGATTCCCGCCTGCCCCGGAGGAGACCATATGGTGTGGCAGACCTCTCCTGACCCGCCCGCTGCTCCCCTCAGCAGTGTACTTCGTCTATCTGCCTGTTCTGCTCCCCACTCTGTCTCTGGTGAATTCTCTCACCCTCCGCATCTCTGGCCTGTACCCCAGTTCTATATGAATAAATAAATAAATCTTTAAAAAAAAATAAAGAATTAAATGTGGCCAAAAATGTTAAACTGGGAAAATTTAAATTTCATAATTTAATGAATTACAGTTCTAATATTAGTCATTTTTTTACAGCAATGAATAATAACTGGCTTATGGCTTATATATATGTATATGGGATAGTTGTCCTCTTAAAAAATGTAGAACATAATTTTATCATACACACTTAATTGAATGTTGTCCTGTTTAGAAAATTCATAGATTAGCTTCATAGGTCTTCTCTCTGCATAGAATTTATTTTTATTTTTATTTTTTAAGGATTTACTTATTTATACATACAGAGCTGGGGGACAAGCCAGAGGTGCAGGGGTGGTGAGAGGATTCACCACACAAGGAGTGGGGAGCAGAACAGGCTGACTGAAGAAGTACACTGCTGAGGGGAACAGCGGGTGGGTCAGGAGAGGTCTGCATGGCCATGTGGATCACTTCCGGGGCTGGCTGGGATCAAACTCCTGCGGAAGTGGCTTTAGCTTCTTATTGCTGTGCTTTACTTGCTGTACCCCAAGGGAGGGCCCCTCAATTTTTTAATCTTAAAAATGAAATTTTTTCTTAATAATTTCTCCCCCCCTTAATAATTCTTAGCACTTTGATTCAAATTGGGGAAAATATATATGCATACACACTCACATGTATATGCATATAAACATACACACATAAAAGCTATGCACGCATAAAATAGCTTAAATGTTTTGATGTAAAGTTATCATTTACATATTGAGATAATTGCTAGGTGAAAAAAACTGAACTATCAAGTTAGTCCAAACTATCACGGTTCATAAAGTCTATGCAAACTATATATTATATAAATGCTGCTCAAGGCATAAATGGTCATCAGCTTATGAGGCCCTCTTTTCAGTTAAGTATCTGTGTGAGGTTGCATTTTCTTTATACACTTCAATCAAAATAGCATATTAAGTTAAGACGTAGGTGTATCAGTTGTCTTGATATTAAAGAAGTTTATAAAAACATCAATGCCAGTCTTAATAAAATATTTTTGTTTTGGAAAATTTAGGTATATTCTATAGTAGAAATGTTTGTTAGCATGACATGGTTTTGTTATTTCATATCTAAGCTAGTGTTTATTATCACTTATTTTTTTTTTTTATTTTTATTTTTATTCCTTTTATTTTAAGTTGAACTTACTCCCTGGCCATAAGTTTTTGTTTCTTCAGTTTCTTCTGAGATATTTTTTTCTTCTGTGCAACCTCCTCTTCTGGTTTAGGGACAATCTGCTCTTTTTCAGTAAGGATCATCTCGATGTGGCAAGGGGAACTCATGTATGGGTTAATCC
The DNA here is from genome assembly GCF_000260355.1 of Condylura cristata. NCBI lineage: Eukaryota > Metazoa > Chordata > Mammalia > Eulipotyphla > Talpidae > Condylura > Condylura cristata. The sequence goes on along the minus strand of NW_004567107.1, from coordinate 41,870,656 downwards.
GACCATGAGCTCTGTAAGTTCTGCGACGCATCTTAGGGGCTTTGTTCACCTGGATGTGCTCAATGACCAGAGAATCTACATCTAGACCCTTAAGTTCAGCATTACTCTCTGCATTTTTAAGCATATGCAGTAAGAACTCAGCACTCTTTTTGGGCCAACGACCCTGTGTCCAACCCCACTGTTTGGCCTGGGCACACCTTCCAACACCCCCGTTGTAACGGCGGAATGGCACACACTGCTTCTGTAGAGTGACATCCTTTAGATACTTGGTGGCTTTCCGGATATGCATACCCTTGATGGCCTGGGCAGTTTCCCGTGTGTTCTTGAAATGAACACGGAGATTCGAGCCTCTTGACTTGCATGACTTTGTAGGGTTTTCTGGGTCAAGTGAGTAGCGAACCATTTCTAGAGATGACTAAGGCCGCATACGGGAAGAGAGCTATTATCACTTATTTTTTTATAATAGCTTATTTTTACATCATTTTGCACATTTTTTTTCATCTCAATTGTAATCCCCAGGGGCTTCCCATCACCAAGTCACCCATGTGCCAACACCATAGTCCAGTGCACTTCCCTCCCCCCACCGTTTTTTATCCCGTTCCCCACTCCACCCCCACAAAATGTCTCTGGTATATGGCTCTTCATTATTCTTATTTTCTCGCCTGGTACATTATACTCCTGCTATGAGTGAAACCATCCAGTATTTTTCATTTTCTTTCTGGCTTATCTCACTAAGCATGATATTTTTCAGCTTCATCCAAGTTGCTGCAAAAGACATGTGTTTCTTTTTTTTGGTTGCTGAGTAATATTCCATTGTGATTATGTACCACATCTTTTTAATCCAGTCATCTACTTTTCGGCATTTGGGCTGCTTCCATGTTTTTCCAATTGTAAATAAAGCAGCAATAAACATGGGGTGCAGTCACTTCCTATTTTTTAATGATAATGGATAGATACAATTAATGTACTGAAGTTTGTTCTTAACCACCTTGAACAGGCCAGTGTTACTCATCCTTTTTTAACTCAGCTTTCAAGTATCACATTGCTGCTTGGAAACAGTAATGTAGAAAGTATTTACACTGGGGAAATGATGAAAGACTACAAATTTTTTATTTCTTTTGGTGAGAGATGTGAAGGAATGAGAACTCACTGTTAAACATTTGCTAGCCTGGCCCTCCCTGGTGGCGCAGCGGGTTAAAGCACAGCACAAAGAAGCTTAAGCCACTTCCTTATGAGTTCCATCCCTGACTGCCCCAGAGGTGACCACATGCCATGGCAGACCTCTCCTGGCCCACCCGCTGCTCCCCTCAGCAGTGTACTTTGTCAATCTGCCTGTTCTGCTTCCCACTCTGTCGCTGGTGAATCCTCTCACCCTCCACATCGCTGGCCTGTACCCCAGTTCTGTATGAATAAATAAATAAATCTTTAAAAAAAAATTTGCTAGTCCATGACTAAATGAAATACATGTAAACAGATTCTTTGGGGTCTTCAAAAATTTTGAGATCTAAGTAGGTTTCAGAGTCCAATATTCTGCTGATTATAAAACAATTGTTGCTATTTACTATGCTATGCAAAATGTATCAAAGTCTTTGCTAATAGATGATCAGGGTATATTTAGCTTTATGCTTTGTCTTAAGAGCCACCTTAGGTCTCTCCAATAGTTCCTTTTAATAAGATTAACTCTGTGAAGAAATTTGAAGTCAAAGGTATGTCATATTCTGTATGGTTCTCAACATGCTAAATACATAGGCTAATATTTTATTGACTGATTAGATACTATCAGTGTTATGGGATATAGAAAACTGGAAAAAACAATTCTCTATTTGAGTAGTTAATTTTTTTGGGTGGAACTACAGCATGAGATGAATCATGAAGGCTGTTTGGGAAGTGTATTGGTTGTAAGGAAGGAATTAAGATAGAGGTAGAGGTGGGTATGATTTTGGTGTGAAAAGTTGGAAGTGTGTTGGGGAAAAATGAAGCAGATGGAGAGGGAATGAAAATTAGGGTAAGGATTTGGAATTTGACCGATACAGCATAGCCAACAAGTGTGTGTTTTTCAAAGTGGATCAGATGTGAAGATGAAAGTGATTTTTTTTTTTAAGATATTTATTTGTGCATACAGAACTGGAGTAGAGGTCAGAGACTCAGGGGTGGTGAAAGACTTCACTGGAGACAGAGTGGGGAGCAGAACAGGCAGATCGACAAAGTACACTGCTGAGGGGAGCAGTGGGTGGGTCAGGAGAGGTCTGCCACACCATGTGGTCACCTCCAGGGCAGGCTGTAATCGAACTCATGCAGAAGTGGTTTCAGCTTAGTGCAGTGATTTAACCCTCTGCGCCACCAGGGAGAGCCGAAAATGATTCTTTAGGGAGCTTAAGCTGGCAGATATTTGTAGATTAGCTCAAAGTGGGTCTGAAGCCCACTGAACCACTTTTAATCATTTGAAAGGAAGTGTAGAATAAAGAATGTGTTCTTGTACTTTATAAGATCTTGGTTAGACTCCCTTTTCTGCTACTCTGTTACTTTCAATTCATGGATAATACAGTAGATAACTAGTCAGTAGTATTGTAAATGACACACAGTTGTGAAAGGAGGTTAATATAGATTAGATACCAGTTACTGTGCTATGTCCCTTAATGTGAGATATTTTATAACTGCAACTGCTGTTATAATAATCATTATTTGGTTGACTATAAACATGGGAGCTGGGGAACCATCAGTGGAATTAGGATCTGGAAATTAGGCCCATTCTTCACTTGAATGGGTATAAGTCGACCCAGAGAAGCTCACTCATTATGTTTCCACATATTTAAATGTTGCAAGTAAATGTTAAGAATGCTCTCACCTAACAACAAACACAGATATATAACAAAATGGGGGACTTTAGAATTATCAGAAGTTTCAAGAGTTCTGTTCTAGAAAATACTTGGCAAAGGAGAACTTGCCCATTGTCACTTTGCTCCTGCAATAGGCCACCTTTTCCCACTGTTTTAGGTTTTTTGCCGTAACATGCCCAATCCTCAGGCAACCTTGCTCCATTCCTTGATTACCCCTTGATTACCTCTTAGAGGTGGGTATACCTACATTATTACCTACCCAGCAATCAGTACTGTAGGACCCTGCAAGGGGATTTTGGTCTAGGAAGTCTGCTGAGGTAGAGTCCAAAGGAGTAAGAAAGCATGACACTGGGATGTATGGGTTTACCATTTCATGATGACAAAAGGGCCAGAGTGAGTTTTCTGAAGTACAAGGGCCAGACTCTTCTGCCTGGGTCTCAAGAGTGGTGTCGCTGAAAGTATTGTTTGACATAGGCAATAAATCAGCAGAACTTGTTTATTACTATTAATTGTGAAGTACATGAACATGAAAAAGTAAATCATCGCTATGTTCCAGGGGAATTGTAAAGCCACTGAGAAAGGACAGTTTGATAGAAGTTGCAGTAGAACCTGATTATGTTTTGCTCATTATTGTATCCTATAGCACCTAATCAACTTCTAGCATGTTTCCAAGTACATAACAGTGAATAAATGTTGAAGGGCAAGATGAAAATATTGTGATATGCTGTGCAGAAATGAGAAGAAAGTAATTGTAGAATAGAGAAAAATTCAAGGAAAGCAAATTGCTCGGACACCTTTGAAAAGGGAGCATTGCCTGTGATTGGCAGAGAGTGTACAAGTTACTAGTGAGGGACCATGTATATTTAATGTTTGTATGTGTGTTACTTAACATAATCACAGTGAATAATTAAATGTGCAAACAGGCTTTAAGAAATGAATTGGATTTTAAGTTTAAAGTTATGAACAGAAATGGTGAATTTTATCCTCAATCAACTGTTATGATCGCTCAGAAAGTTAAAATAATCCAAATGAAGAGGGCTTGAGCAGTTGTGTTGACCAGAGAAAGATGTGCTTAAACGGCATGTTTTATTTGTTACGTGTTTAGAGGACATTGGACTGTAGATTAGCTTGAATTTTCTACTTTGATATTAGGTTAGATATAGGAAAGGGTAGTGCTCAAAGTCAGTGGTAAGTACTGTATAACTCTTTATTTTATACATATAATACTACCTCAGCGTAAAATATCCTATATATTTTTAAATGGCAGTACAAGTAATAGGAAAATCTGACAATGGAGTTAAAATTACCAAGTCCTTTTGACAGCTCCAGTGTTAATTGGTGTAGATTATTGCATTTTTGCTATATCTGACTTGTAATCATTTAAATACACAGCAAACACCTGTGATTATTTTAGTGGCGCTTGTCTTGTCTTGTTCAAGTAACCCCAAATATGTGTATTTAAGCTTGCCCTGTTCATATATACTCAGCTGTGCCTGTTTACTTTGTTATTTTTCTAAGTTTAATGGACCAACGTAAAAATTTATGACAACTGTTACTAATGTAATCTTTAAGGGAAAAAGAAAACTAAATCATGCTAAGCAGCTATGAAGCTGTTTATAGTTGACATATGATCAAATTTGCTTTGTACTAAATTGATCAAAAAAAGATAGAAATGTGCATAAGTGAATACATTTAAGTACATGTTGTATATCAGTGTTACCCTAAATTTATCTTATTAGCCAATAAAAATCATTAGTTTGAAAGGAAGACTGCCATTTCTCTTGTGAGTCAAAGATTTCTTTTTAAATACTGGAATAATCATGGGTATCTGCTTAACTTTTTGACCCTTTATGCATTTTATTTATCTGCTTATTTTAAAGAAAATTTAATATTATGGAATGAGCAGTTAGCTGCTAATCCATTCTCACTTTTGTTTTTTTATATGTATGACATTAGTCTGTTTTTTTTTTTTTAAGATGTATTTATTTATGCATACAGAACTGGGGAGCAGACGAGAGGTACAGGGGCATTGAGAAGATCACCAGAGCCAGAGTGGGGAGCAGAACAGGGAGATAGACAAAGTATCACTGAGTGGAGTGGGGAGGCCAGGAGAGGTCTGCAGCACTATTGTGGATCACCTTCCTGGCTGGGGATCTAACTCTCACTGAAGTGGCTGAGGCTCACTTGCAGTGCTACACTTTAACTCATTGCACCACCAGTGAGGATCAGAAGTTAATCTGTTTTTGTAAAGTTGTTTAATTTTTTCACAATTTAAAACTATGGATTTTCCACAGAATCTTCTTCTCCCCCCCCATTTATAGTTTTCTGATTATTTGTAAAATTTATTTATTGTTAAATTATAATTATTTCAAAAGTAAAAGTTCTCCCTGTAAAACTGAATTTTTTTTCTGACCAAATAGGAAACTTTAAAAAATATAGATACAGTCCTGCATAGAAATGTCTAAATTCATTATATGGCAATGTTTATCCAAAAATAAATAACTTAAAATAATTACATAGCACATAGCTTCTAAATATCAAAAAAGTTCATTTTTAATGTTAACCTAATTCTCTTGCTTTTAATATTTTAGGCCACTTGGTCATTCTGGCATTTTATGGTAGCGAGTACATTGAGTTTGGCTCATGGAATGAATATGAGGTAATTAATCACATGTTCTCTATAAATGATGAACTGTATATATACAAAATATAGAGTACTTTAATATGTCAACTATAGGATTTTTTTTTTTCAGTAGGTTTTTATATACATAAGATTTTGACATAAGTTTTTTCTTTCTTGATGGTTGGCAATAGCTAGTATAGTAAGGATGTTTCTTTTCCTATTGTATATATTTATTTATACAGTATTTTGGCCTTTTATTATTGTTGTTTTGTGGTTATAGTTAATATTTTTAAATCTTCAACCTATCCATTTCCCAACCTACACCAGGTAGGATTAAAAGCATGCCACCTTCAAAAGTAATGGTTCGCAGTTTATGAGGAGGTAGTGAGAGCATTGTGAACTTTCTAGGCATTATTGGGTAATTTACCAAGAACACATATGTGAAGCTCTTTTCCTAATCCCTTTGATATGTACCCATGTGTGACCCTGCATTATGTTTGGTTTGACATTCTAAAATGGCAGTCAACAGAGTGTTTATGCCACAATCATTTCTATGGTTGTCTCAGAGATTATAAAAAAAATTAAGCTTTTATCATAGTAAATTCAGATTAAAGATGGTAATATGTAACTGCTGTCCTTATGAAATCCAGCCCAGTGTCATAATAGCTTCTGATTGAGGATCAATGGATATTAGCTATTTGGTAGAATAATTGGCCAATTCCTGCTGATGTCATAATTCTCTGACTCAATAATGGGTTGGTTAGATAGAAGGTGCTACAGTTTGGCATAAGAAGTTCTTCTAGGACATTATGTTAAAGGAGAGGCCTTCCATTGTCTTTGAGAAAGGTGAATAGAGCAGGGTAGGAATGGGCTGGGTAATGGGAGGAGCATCAGAGTGACAGTTTTAGAGTCTGAATACATATGTGCTATTTATCACCATTGATCTTTGAGATTATATTGGTAGCTAACTTGTGTTCTTACCTTTCCACATGTTTGAAATATAATTGCTATCCCATTCAAGTTGATGAAACATGCTATTTTAACATTTCTTCAGTTGACAGCTTCTATGGCAAGTCAATGCATAGTCTGCCAGTTGAAAGATTGTAGACCGAAGAGAAATAAGCTCAAGCTACACCCACCATTTCAAACCTGTGGCTTAAGAAATTATTCCACAGGGTATACTAAAAATCTCACTATACATATTTTGCAAAATTTTATTATGTGTATAAGGTTGCTTTAGTTCTGAGACCTTGGTAACCTAATTTATAACAAAAACATTCATTTATAATTTGAGCTATAGTAATTTAAGAATTTAGTACCAACTCAAAAATTTTCCCAACAAATTTTTCAGCTTTACGTTTCTCAAACCACTTGAGTTATTTGTATCAAACAAATGTGTATTTTATCCATATCACTCAGGTTTTATGATTGAGGGCATCTAATAAAAACAGTGTGAAAACTCATGAGACTAGAGGGAAGATTTTCCATAGTATACTTCTACAGAAATAAGGGTTGAAAATAATGCTACTAAAACAGTTGAGGAAACTTAAAACAACAACTAACAGATATGTCGGTAGAGTCCTCCCTTAAGAAAACAGTGGAGAAGAGGAGCTCATCTTCAATGACCCCAAGAAGCACTAGAGAACTATATGTGTCTATTCCTTCCTGCATATTTTTTTCTTTTGAACAGCTTTTTTTTTATCTCCTTCCATTATGATAGCATTAAACTCTTTGTTATATGTAAAATAAGACAGCTGTGTTGGGAAAGGGTGTGGTAAGGAAAGAAAAATATTTGTACTCTCATAGTATATCATATAGGAGAGTAATTATACTACACTTTACATGTAGAGTTGGTAAAGACTTACGAAGTTCTTTTGTTCCTAATATCTTATTTAACTTTTCCCGGCTTGTCATTTATGTGAGTTAGGGATTAGCTGCATATTATAAAGGTGGGGAAACAGACTGAGAAAAGTTAACATCTTTGAAGTGGAAGTTCTAGCCTGTACAGCTCTTATCACTTGTACTCTAATATTCTTTTATCTATTAGTAATTTAGTCTATTAATATTTGTATCTATTATATCTTGGGTATCTATATCTACTATTTATATCTATTAGTAAAATAGACTATTAGTATTTTTTTTTCAAAGATTTATTTATTTATTCAATCAGAACTGGGGTACAGGCCAGAGATGCAGAGGGTGAGAGGATTCACCAGAGACAGAGTGGGGAGCAGAACAGGCAGATCGACGAAGTACACTGCTGAGGGGAGCAGCGGGCGGGTCAGGAGAGGTCTGCCACGCCATGTGGTCACCTCCGGGGCAGGCGGGAATCGAACTCATGCGGAAGCGGCCTTAGATTCTCAGTGCTGTGCTTTAACCCGCTGCGCCACCAGGGAGGGCCAGTAATTTTTAAAGTATGTTTTCCAAATAAAGAAGCAAGGAAGTTTCTCAGAAGCCACCTCAGGAAATGTTGGTGATCTACAGAGCAGGTCCATTTTCTGTTTTTCTGTTGGAATTCTGAAGAGTATTTCATCAGAACAAAGGGTTTCATAGTTACTGCATTGTATTGCTTTACTTTTGTGCAAAGTCTATAAATTAAAGTAGCAAACTTTTTGTTTTTGCATTCTAGATGTGATAATAAAGGTTTTATATATCTCTTCAGTTTCTTCTCATTTTCCTTTATTTCAGTGATTTTGACTAATTTTTATGTAGTTCACAGGATGCATAAGTGACTTTATATAAATGTATACATAAATGACAGTTGGCTTTAAAATAGTAGTATAGTTTTAAAAATAGGAATATAAAATTGTAATAGTTAATACACATTTATACATAGTTAACATGTATCAAGTCTTGGTCTTAAAGTGAGATTAATAACATTAAATATGTTGATTGCTAATCTATTGTTAGTAGTTATATTATAGGGTCTTGAAAATTCTAGGTTATGGTAATATTTATGAGTAAATGTGTTAGTGTTTGAGAATGATGTCTTCACCATATTATAGAATTCTAGAATCTTTGATAATGATTCCAAAATATGTTATCACCTTACCATATAAAACATGTCACATTATAAAAATGTCGAAAATTACTTATCTGCAAAGAGAAAACAATTCTGAGCAGTGGTCCAATAAAAATGTGAAATCTAATAATGATTAACAGTTAATCACATGAATTCAATAGTAATTGTTCAGACTCAATTCTGAACTGATGTATATCAGCAGTTTGTACTTTTTTTTTTTTTTAAAGATTTATTTATTTGTGCATACAGAACTGGGGTACAGGCCAGAGGCTCAGGGGCGGTGAGAGGCCTCACCAGAGACAGAGCAGGGAACAGAACAGGCAGATCGAGGAAGCACACTGCTGAGGGGAGCAGCGGGCGGGTCAGGAGAGGTCTGCCACACCATGTGGATCTTCTCCGGGGCAGGCGAGAATTGAACTCATGCGGAAGGGGCTTTAGATTCTCACCGCTGTGCTCTAACCCGCTGCGCCACCAGGGAGGGCCCAGCAGTTTGTACTTTTAAGAAAGAGCATGATTCAGTATTTTTCTTAAGCTTAGTTATTGAGCGCTTAGTTTAGAATGTTTAGCACTCTAACCTAATAATGTTCAATTATTAGTATTTTGTCCACAGTTGATTCTGGGCATGAAAGAATTGGAGAGGTACTGAAAAGAACTGCAAAAGTGGTTATTGATAGGAGGAAGATTCAAATCTTGCGAAGTACTTACTTAGTCTGGGGAAAATCAAGTTTATTTGTATTTCTCTCTCTTTTTTTGTTACATGCTTAAGCTAAAATCAACAAAATAGCAAAATGATAGGTATGTTAGAGTCTTAACTTACCTTCTTGAAGCCAGACCTATTAAATAAGGTAAAATTATAGAAAGTGATTGTAATTTGTCATAAGGAACATACTCCCTAAAAATCTATTCAGCTCTAGAATGGCAATAACCCTGTAACATTCTTTAGACCAGAATGGTTAGCTGTTTAAATATATACTATATCTTTAAAGTCTCTATCAAGCTTAATTTTAAGGTTTTTTTTTTTAATGTAATTGTGCTGCTAATTGCTTAGAAGCATAAGGTACTATGTGTATGTGTCTTATAATTAAATATGATATGTTTAATTTGTGGAGGTTCTTTTATTTTTTGATTATAAACTAAGATAAAAATTGGAAGTGCACTTTAAATTTGAGATTATAGAATACATAACTATGTCATTAATGTTTAGAATCCACCTCTTAAATCACTAGCCTGTTTTGTTACCCAGTTGTCAAGGCAAGATTGAGCTCATTTGGCGTCAGGAGTGTTTCTTGAGTTGACCCAATTACTGATCATTACCAATAGAGGTAGGCAGATACCTGTCTGAGTATATACATATTGTGATGTATTCCTTTTATAATTTCAACTTGGGTGTAGAGTGTTATGCTTCTCTAACATTTCAGGTGTAAGGTGTATCTAGTTATAGATTCCCTTAATTGCAATGGAATCTATACACAAAAGCCTATCTCAAGTTGAGATAGAAATTATAATTTTTGTCTTGTTACTCATTATTTTATATTATACCTCACTCAGTGTTAGAAATTTCTGGTTTTGCTTTTATTCAACAAATACTTATTTAATGCCTCCTGTGGAATAGGCTAGAAAAACAACATTGAACAAGAAAATGGTAGTCTTTATCAAAGGTGGGGGGTAGACACTATTGTCTTTGTGAGTAGTATAGTTCTTGGTGTAGTACCCCATGTTGCAGTATGGTTTAGCATCTGTGCACCAGAACAGTGGTAGAAACACTCTGTGCCCCAATCACTGTGACAGTCAAAAAGACCCAAGTTTTCCAGAGTCTCTAAGTGGTCACCGAATAGTATATCTAGATGATACTCAAACTCTTACTCATGAAGGTAAAAGCTGCCCACACCCATCCACTATATAAGTTGAATAGATGATTTTAAATATTCCTGTTTTAAGAGCATTGGCTTTATGCAAGTAAAAATGTTGAGAGATACCAAAGCAAATTACTGCTTACTCTCTGGGTATAGTGGGCAAAACAAACTGTACAGCAGTATTATTTGTGGATAATCTTACCCATGGTTAATTGAGAATTCTAATTATAATCTGTAAATAGCAATCATAAGGTAATAAGCTGCCAAATTAACATACCAATTGAACAATGGATTTTTTTTTTGAGCTATGGCATCAAGGACTTGAGGACTGTATATATGAAAATTATTTCTCAGAGCCCTCCCTGGTTACAGCTCAGGTTTGCAAGCTAGCTGCAGTGGAGGCTAGGGGATCACCAGACCTGTAGGATTTCTACTCTCATAGTATATCATATAGGAGAGTAATTAT
>NW_004567107.1:41857801-41858805 GCF_000260355.1 Condylura cristata | reverse complement strand
TTTAAAAAAAAAAAAAATTACTCCTCTTAAAGATTGTGACACATCTGCTTAGAATGTGTATGATACGTAGATATGACATCACTGTCATATCTTCTCAAAATTAGTCTCTCAAATGAGAAAATGCTTACTTTGGTGCTGCTGGGTGTGCTTTTGTAACATATGTTCACTTTCTCAAAACCACAAAAATATAATCTCATAAAAAATAGATCATATGACTTATTTAACACTCCTGTCTAGGACATCTTTTATGATAACAGTGTTTCATTTCTTTTTGTTGGCTTTGTTGAGTATATCAATATGAATGTATCAGTGTATCTATGTTTTGGTTATGATTAACTATTATATGTGCATATTTGTGCAACTGTCTAATTATTTTCTTTATATGAAGTTTTAGGAATGGAATTTCTGAGTTAGAATGCAGGGTACATTTTTAGTGGCTTCTTTTTTTTTTTTTTTTCCAACTACCAGATTGCTTTCTGGAAAGGTCATGACATTTTGTACTTCTCAAAACAATGCTTTAATGTTTTGCTTCTTACTTAGTATGCTCTCTGTCACTGGATATGATCAATCTTTGTAATTAAAAAAATGCTAATCTGATAGTTTTAAAAACTCACTTGAATTTGCATTTCTTTAGTAATTAATAATAATTTTTGGAGTATGTTTACTAAGTATTTTTATTTCTTTTGTTGATTGCCAGTTTCTTCTTTTCTTCCTCCTCTTCCTTGTTTTAACTTTCCAGATCACTTCATAGCATAAGGATATGAACTTTAATCACTCATACTTCATGCATTTTGTCATTTAATGTTTTTTGTTTGTTTATTTTAGAGATGTTTGTTATGTACATACATCATTTTCTCTTCCAATCAATACCCACATTATTATTTTATTGTTAGTACTCATAATGGCTAATAAGATGGATTAAAGATTAGATGTTTAAAAAAATAAAAGTACAGCCCTCCCAGGTGATGCAGCGGGTTAAAGCACAATACTTGGAAGCTAAAGCC
>NW_004567107.1:41850905-41856571 GCF_000260355.1 Condylura cristata | reverse complement strand
CAGGAGAGGTCTGCCACACCATGTGGACCTCCTCCAGGGCGGGCAGGCAGGGACCCAAATCATGCTGAAATGGCTTTAGCTTCCAAGTATTGTGCTTTAACCCGCTGCACCACCAGGGAGGGCCAGTTCCTTGTATTTGTATAGCAACTTAGCTTTCAAAATTCTTTTTCAATTCTTGTCTTATTTGTTCTACATAGTATTCCTTTAAGCTTTCCATTTTAGAATTGAAAAACTGAAGCTTGTGAGAATGATTAATTTGTTCAATGTCATATGGCTTGTATGATTAATCAGGCTCATGTTTTTTCTTGCATCGATAATAAAGATTCCCCAGTGGACCTAAATTGACCCTTATTTATGGTAAGTAACAGAGGATGGAGTCTGACTATAATTACCTAGTTTTTATTTAGCTTAACTATCTCATAGTAGCTTGTTGCTCTCATTCTAGGCATCTGAATACTGCCTTAATATTTTAGAAGTCTGTTGTATTGATGGTGGTTCTAGTGAAACACACTTCGAATATTCATGCTCTTGTGACGGTCTTTCAATCTAAACTGAGCCAGTTGTTTAACTACTAGAGAATGCAGCAAAATGAAAAGATTTCAGGTCTGGAGTAAGCCTTAAATTGGCCTGGTAGTTTTATTTCTGTGATTTTTCAGAGATTTGAACCATTCTGTAAGAGATCTGGCTATTTCTTAAAGAGGCCATAAGAAGAGAGCCCATGGAGAGGAGTGAGATCCAGAGATTACATGGAAAGAAATCTAGTTTTTACAGCTGATGCCAGTTCCTACCTGCTATCTATAAGTAGTTGTCTGAATGAACATCAGAGAAACAGAATTGTCTAGCTGAGCCCAGCTCAGACTTATGAACAAGAAAAACGGTGGTTTTACCAGCCAGTAAGTTTTGAGGTGGTTTATTATATATATAACAATAGAAAAGTCAAAAGAAGCATAACTGTGTTATTGAAAATAAAGGTTTTACTAAAGGATGTTTACTTTTCTTAGTGAATTTTGAGTTTTTTTGCCTTTCCTTGACTTGGCAATATCAGACAATGTTGAAGAGAGATATTAGTTACAAATTTTTTTTCCCCTTCATAATCTCAGTTTACACTAACCTGGCTTGGTGGAAACCTGGTGAATCTGAGATAAAGGCAGTCTCTTTGTATGATTCTCTTTAGACAAACCTCAGGAGATAGAATTGCTTCCTATGTTCAGGTCTCTCTCATTATTCTTCTCTATTGAATTTCTCACTTTTAGTGTTCTCTCTTTTTATACCTTACAGAGTTGAATTAGATTTGGCCTAGATCAGCCAACTAAGACAAGATGAAATTGCTTTCTTCCTCACTTCAACTTGTTTCTGTTGTCCAGAAAAGGCTGGGAGGTCTTTTGGCTATAAGACAAAAACCTTAATTTTTTTCATAAGTTTCTACTAGATTTAAGTATCAGTGATCTAAACACTTATAAGTTTCACTTGTTAAATATTTAATTTTTTTTTTTTATTGAATGAAGATAGCTTAAAAACATTACAGAACTTGACTGGCTTCCATTTTGGTAGAGACTCAACCTCCAAAACAACAAAAACTTTGACAAAATGACTACAGTTGACCATTTCAGAATTCTAACAATCTTCCAGTCAGAGTGTGAGCTGAAAATTTTCTGTCCAAAAGAAAACTACTAGAACCTGGAATAGTGGAGCTTGTAACATTTAAATTTGTGATTGTGCCCATCTTACTTCTCCAGCATAGTAGTAAGCACATCTAAAAGGCTGGTAGCATTTTAGATAGTGCAGAGATTGCACCACATTTGGAGATCCATTAAAAGCATCATCCCCAGAGTACGGTTAATATTTTGTCCAAACTTGCAGCTCCCTGGGAAAACTCTTATTTTCAGAGAGCAGTTGGCTATTTGATTTGACTCAGAGCTCAGCTTGGTTGAGGAAAGAAAAAGCCTACCCCCAGGGCTTTGCTGAAACAATAGCAGCTGTTGGCAACATCTCCACTGCTTAAGACTGTGATTTCAGTTGAGGCAAAGAAAGCCTGGCCAGGAATTTAAAAGGAAATCCTGGAGCATTAAGCCAACCACAGGGAACTTAGAAACGATCTTACATATTCCTGGATATCGATAAAGCTGCATGATGTGCAAGGCTGTGCACTTGTCCAGGAAAGGCCTAAATAAGGAGATCATCACCTCTGACAGACTGGGAGGCTGTGTATACAGGAAGTGAAAGATGATTTTTAAACAGAAGTTTATAGGTATGACTTCTTGCAAAAATTTGGCATAGGGTTGATGACAAATAGTCAAGGCATTTACAGAAATTTTCTGACCATTGGTTGGCCACTACATTATACTGACTCAGTTGTAACTCCTTCACAGTAAAACAAGCACTTCAAAAAAATCTAGTAGAGAGCTCTATAGGGATACAAGATCTACAAAAGTAGTTCAGGAAAATGCTAGTAGCACCATGGAAAAGTACACCAACCAGTGATAACAAAATCTGTTTTGGAGGGTGGTGTGGAGGATTTTGATACCAGAGTTGTTGGAATATATTCTCTAAAATGTTCTTTTCATTAAAAAACTATGCAAAGAAACAGAGAAGTATGCCATATACATAAGAAACAAAGCAGCTAACAGAGAAATGTTTCGTGGGAGACAGATTCAGACTTAATAGACAAAGTTTAAGTTAGCTATTATAAATATGTTAGAGCAACTAAATGAAACCATGCCTAAGCAATTAAAGGAACAAATGAGAATTATATTTCTCCAAAGAAAGCCTGTAAAATTCTGGAGTTGAAAAGTAATAGCTAAAATGAAAAGTTAAATTAAGAAGGGCTTAGCAGCAGAAACAAATTGGTAGCTGAAAGAATTAGTCAACTTGAAGGTAGGTAAAGACTATTCATTGTGAGGAATATAAGGAAAATCAAGAAAAAGACTATTCATTGTGAGGAATATAAGGAAAATCAAGAAAAATGAAGAGAATTTCAAGAAACCTGTGAGAAAATATTAAGTGTACTAATTTAATGAGAATTCCAGAAAGAGAAAAGAGTTGCAAAGAATATTTAAAGAAATAGTATGTGAAAACAACTGAAAAATAGTAATTACACATTTAGGTAACTCTGTACACTTCAAGTAGAATAAACTGTGATCCATACTGACAGCCATCATAATTAAATTTACAAATGTAAAAGACAAAGAGCAATCTTGAAAGCAGCAAGGGATATATAATGTTATATAAAAGGGATCCTCCTAAGTTTTAATAACCGACCCCTATATTAGAAAGTTTGGAAGCTAGAAGATAATGTTCAAAATGTTAGACTGTCAACTAGAAATTTAGAGCACAATATCCTTCAAAAATGGAGAAATTAAGATATTAAGACTGAAGGAATTTATTGCTAGCAGCCCTGCTGACATGAAAATAATATAGAAGACTACAAATTTAAATGAGCAACATAACATAAACTGTAATCCACATAAAGAATAAAGAACAATGGTAAAAGTAAATGAAAACACAATTCTGTAACTTTTTCTCCTGTTTTAAAAGACAGCTTTAAAAAAAACATGTATTGGGTTTAATAAAAATGTATTTTGTTAGATAATATAAAGGAGGGGAACATATTGGAGAAAAGTTTTTACTTATTATTTAAATTAATATTAACCCAGACTATCCTGTTTTATGTTGAAATACTCATTGTAATTTCCAGAACAACCACTATGAAAATAATATAAACATTACATTGAAAGAAATAAGGTGATTACAAATGTGCATGAGAAAGTATCTGTCTGTTTAATACAAAAGAAGGCAGAAATTCAGAAACTGAAGATATTAAGAGTACTCAAATATACCCTATAAAAGAGATTATTATGTGTGATTTCCATGATGATGTCTTTATGTAATTTTTAAGAAAATGTTACTAGTAGGATGTATTGAATCATGAATTTACTTTGGAACTAAATTTTATATTACCAGTAGATATCAATAGATTCTTAGAATATGCAGTAAGAAAAATGCACCAAAGTGGGCTATGTGTGAAAAGATTCCATTAGTTCTTGGTTCTTAATTTATGACATTGTTCCCCTGTATATGAAACAGCAGTATATGGAAATGAGATATAGCTTTTATTTTGTTTGTGAAATTTGGGTGCAAAAATGTGGTTCTTTTCCTCTTATTGTGGAAAAGATGAACAAAGGACTTTGGAGAATAAAAGCCAAAGAAGAAAAGGCACCTGGAGATAAATGCACATGAGTAAAGATATTAAAAATGATCTCAGTAGAGTATTTCAGAAGTCTTCAGAGGGCTTTCTCACTATTCTCCATGACTGTCCGATATAGTGGAGAGGTGATCTCATAACAAGGCTAGTGCAGTGCAGTAAACCCATCTTCATTCTATGATATGAAGAATGCTTAATTATATTAATATCTGTAACTTCCTTGTTAGAGGAAAAGTGACTAAAACTGAATTTTCTTACTGCAAATTTAAGCTATCATTAAAAAATGAAATTCCCAATCTGTTTTCAGTCCCAGCACTGTTGAAGAATATAGCACAGTTGCATCAGTAATGCTGACTCACTCAACTGGGAGCATTTCTCTGGGTGAGAATAAGTAATATTTTAAAAGAACTCCAAGTAATTCTGATATGACATACCTCTTTTCCATTATAAAAAACATTTAAATTATAGATGCCTAGATTCTTCTAAAAATTAGTGTTATTAAGAGATCACAGTGATTACAATTGATTTTATTACTCTTGTGGGATTAATTTTGTTTTCTTAAGCGAAAGTTACATTGAACCACTTTACCAAAGTTTTCAAGATACTTCCATTTTTAAACCATAGTAACCATTTGTAAGTGCACAATACAATAATATTAGCTATAAGTAAGTTGATGCGCCACATATTTAAGAACTTTTTCATCTTACAAAACTGAAATTCTGTTCCCATTAAAGAATCACACTCCTGTTAGTTAGCTGAGGGGATCCTCAGCTTCTGGCAACCACTACTTTGCTTTTGGCATTTGACTATTTCAGATATCACATAAATGGAATCAGGCAATATTTATTTATCTTTGGCTATTTTCTTTCACTTAATACTTACTGTGTCCACAAAGTTTAGCCCATTTTAGTATTATGGAAATATTTTTTTTTAGAGATTTATTTATTTATGCATACAGAACTGGGGTACAGGCCAGTGGTGCAGGGACAGTGAGAGGATTCACTAGAGACAGAATGGGGAACAGAACAGGCAGATTGAGGAAGTACATTGCTGAGGGGAGCAGTAGACAGGTCAGGAGAAGTCTTTTGCACCATGTGGATCACGTCTGGGGCCTGGGATCAAACTCGCACTGAAGCGGCCGCTGCTAGCTTGCAGTGCTGCATCCTAACCCGTTGCGCCACCAGGGAGGGCCCAGTTTTTCTTCTTTTTAGAGATTGAATAATATTCCATTGTATGTGGGTACCATATTTTCTTTATCCTTTCATCCATCAGTGGGTATTTGGGTAGCTTTCTTCATTTGCAATACTGTTATTAAATAGTAGCAGTGAACTCTGATGCACAAATATGCTTTGGGATCTGTTTTCTATTCTTTTGGATATATACCCCAAAGTGGGACAGCTAAGTCCTACGATAACTTTTATTTTTTATTTTTTTGTGGAACTTCCACACTACTTTTTTTTTTTTT
>NW_004567107.1:41838095-41850760 GCF_000260355.1 Condylura cristata | reverse complement strand
AGGGCCCCTTCCATACTACTTTTAATAAAAGCTGCATTGCCCCAGTAGTGCACAAGGTTTCCTTTTTTTTTTTTTTAAACTTCCTTGCTAGCATTTTGTTATCTCCTTTTCTTCCTTTCGCCCCCTGCCCTTTTAGTAATAGCTGCCCTAATCATGTGTAGGTTTTAAACCTACTGCTAACATGTTAGATCTTTGTTTTCCCCTTATTCACTTTATAAAAAGTAAAGTAGTTATTTAAATATTTAACATTTTAAATCCTAAAATTATTACAAATCTTGCACTGTGGGCTAAAAACACTAGTTTTTAAATTCCAGACTGAAATTTTGAGTTCTTTAAACTTTAGCAGATAGCAATTTTTATTTTTGGAATTCATATTACACTACATGAACACATCACCATCTTACAAGGCAGAAATAAGTTATCTTTTGTCTCTAATTCTCGTTTTTAAAATAATGAACTTTCATGGCATTATCATAATAAAGATTGTGGTTATTGGGTTGGCACATCTTTTTCTAAGCAGTTCAAAAACACCATCTCTTGGGTTGCATTATTCGTTGTATGCTTCTAATATACCTCTTTCATAGTAATTTCCATTTCACTTATCTTGCTGTATGTGCTTGTACATCTCTGTCATCCATTTTCCACATATTTCTTGACTCACTGGAATTGTGTTGCCAAAAATTTTGACTCAGTGTTGGCAGGCCAATAATAAAGCAAGTGCAGCTTATTTATACATTATTATGGTTATATTCAAGACAGCAGATAACAGTGCTAACTGTCTAGCTAGTTCTCACAGCTATGCAAGTTTGCAGCTATGATTAAGGACCCCAATGTTATTTCTATCCTGTCTTTGACTCATCAAAAGAATATAGTGAGATTGGAAAGGGGGGAAAGAGACAATGAAATTGGGAACAAATCTGTATTCAAGTTTTGCCTCCGCTATTGTTCACTGATTTAGTTGCAGATATGTTTCTTATCCTGTTTGAATATGAAATTTCATCTGTAAATTGAAAATAATAGTACTAATCTTTTATTTAAAGTTCCATTAATATTGTGAGTTTGTATTTTTAGGAAATTTATTGATGCAGGAGACAATGATGCTATAATTTCTCTCTTCTAAATAGTGAAGGTAAAGGTATTTTCAGTTCCTGTGGAACTTTAATAGCTCATATTTGACAGGCAAGCTCTTCTTTTGAATCTGATTCTTAGTTTTTTTTTTTTAATTAATCAGAACAGTGGGACATAGAAAGTGGTATGTACATTCTCTTATCATTTTAGCTAAAAAGTATAAATGAACTCTCTTGATTAGATTTTAGACCTTTCTTTGTAATACAAGTTTGCTGATTGGAACTCCAAGTATTTCTTAAACCTACATTAATAACAAATCATTTCTACTTAATACTTTGTTTCTTTAATATAGATTAAAAGATTTATAGTTGAAAAGTAAAATGCTTAAAGTGTGCTGGCAATTTCTTTGGTTTCATCCATACCTGTTGATTCAGCAATTTTTTGTTTTAATAAGGATTCCATACTTGTACCATTATTCCATATTTTATGACTTTCCAAACTTTTGTATTTATCTTGGCTATTTCAACAATAGTGTTTTGTAGTGACTTCCTCTTATCAAGTTTTTTTTTTTTATTATGCATACAAAACTAAGGTAGAGGCCAGAGGTGTGGGAGATGAGAGACACCAGAGACAGAGTGGCAAGCAGCAAGCAGATCTACTGAAATATACTTCTGAAGGGCAAAGTAGGCAAGATGGGAGAGATCTGCTGCACCATTTGGGTCACCTCCCTGTCCTGGGGTTGAACTCATGCTTCAGTGGCTGGGATAGCTTGATAGCACTGAGACTTTAACCCTTGCACCATCATGGAGGCCCCTATCAATTCTTTTAAAGTATTTTTTACTTAGTTTTTAAAGATATAGTACCTTTTATTTTTGTTTTCGAGATTTGACTAACATTTAGTAAAATAATTATAGTAAGGGTAAAATTCCCTTAGTGAAGTTTTGGAATACTTGCTACTGGCTCTGAGAGAAGATACTACTCAGCATTTGGAAGCAGAACTGTGAGGGTGGAACTAGAGAGCAGTCTGTAGTCTATGAGTTCTCAGACTGCCATCAGCCATCTGTCATAAGGTGTCGAGGAAGTGGGGAGTGTGGCTTCATAACAAATTGGTACTTGCAGGTTGGTCAAGTGATATCTGATATAAATACTCCTATTACAGGTTTATTGATTTCTCTTACCCAATTCTCTTAATAAACCTTAGCCCGATGTTGCATGTTTTAGTCTTTTGTTTGTTTGTAAGTAAGTAGTCTTCTTGTTAGATCCTATTGTTTGAAATTTATTCTTAGTAATTCCAGAATCTCTTATTTCAGTAATATGGAGAAAGCAGAGAGCCCACTAAGCAGCAGTTTGAAAGATGTTTGCCTATCATTGTTGACACCAAACAAGGAATTTGCAGCAACTAACACTTGAAGTAGAAAGCAGTTGGAAATGTTCTTTCCTAGGTTATGACTGTAGCTTTGGCTCCAGCTTTTTGTGCCTTCTTAGATTTTGAAGGAACCAGTCATATTTGGGTTAATTCTGGAATCATGATGGTAATTCCTATGAAAGTGCCAGAGAAATATTTGCCCCTCATTGAGACCCGTAAAGGGTTATATAAATTGGTCTGGGATCTGAAGTAAAAAATTGTGCTTTGGCAACAGTCCAGATGTAGTTTTGATTGAACTGCTTTTTAAAATGTATGTTTTAATTATTTGTATATTTTTAACCACATTACTAATCTCATAAAGAGAAAGAGCTTAAATAGTCTGTCTGAACCAATGCTGGAACATTTTGTTACTGCAATAGTTAGGTTAGTGAAATATTAATAGAAAACTACCTAATGCATAGAAAATAACTTGCATAACACATCGGGACACTATAAAAGCTATCCATTAAAACAGCAGTATCAGTTCTACTGAAGGTCAGATATATTTTGGATATTGTTTAGTATTAATTCTCCATTATACAACCGAATAGAGTAATTAACTGTACATCTTATTTAACAAGGAAGTGTATATTGTTTAAATACTTTAGACTTAAGTTTTTGTTAGGAATAATCTCCAAGTCCACCTATTTGATATTAATAGCATAAATTATGAGTCTATATTTGAGGTCCACTCTGCCAGATGGAGAAGTGTTTATAAAAGTAATGGAAATTTTCATGCAAAACTAAAAAATTACATAAAAATTACATAGAAAATAGTAATTATTGAAAAAGTTTTGGGTGGTAACTATATATTAGTGATGTATACATGTTGTATCGTTTTATCTTTATAGTATCGCTCTAGAGTGTTAGTATTTAGGTTTTGTTGATGCAAAAGGTAGAATAAGAAAACCCTATGACTTACTCAGGATCATTTAGTCGGTGGCAGAACTAGACTTGAACCATGTCTGCTTAACACATAGTAGCTTTTAACTATTACTTCACACCTTAATATCTGGTGCTTTAATATTCCTGGCCTGCTTTCAAAAACTTCTATCTTCCTGTCAATTTCAGAGATAACATTCAATAACTTGACAACAATGACCTTTCTAAATCAATATAGACTGTTACAGAACCAGATGGCCCAAGATTATATTTTATTTTTCTGGCTCAAAATAAATTGCCTTCTCTAAGACAGATAAAGTCCAAAAAAGACCTTTCTGAGTCCCAGGACTTGATCAGGCCACATGGCTAGCTAGTGCCCTTTATCATGAGCCAGTCACAGTATAGAGCCTTATGTCTTTATACTTCGATTTAGATTGGGGCCTAATGAAAAGGCAAGAAACTGCTTTACAAATAAGATCATTATGACTTTCAATAATGGCAGTGCCTTTGAGTAAAAAGTTTCTGAGAAATTTAAGACAGAAAAGCTGTTTTATGGTATGTCCTATTGAGTAGGTATAAGCAAGGGGGATGATTTATGATTTAACTACTTACCTGTTTTTTTGTTGGTATTAAATAAAATTTTTCTGCTAATTAGAAATCTTATGTATTATTTAATATCCAGGCAGGATGAGACAGATATTTTGAGAGAAAAAGTAATATATTGGAAGTTAAGTTTCTTTGTTACTTATTAGTATTAACAAATTCAGATTTAGAGAGATCAGGTTATACAGGATAGTCATAGACATATTTCAAAGATATGTTGAAGCCACCTTTTTATTTTATAAAAGTTTATTTATATATGCATACAGAACTGGGGTACAGGTCAGAGGTGCAGAGGCAGTGAGAGGATTCACCAGAGACAGAGTGGGGAGCAGCACAGGCAGACTGATGAAAAACACTGCTGAGGGGAGCAGCGGGGGAGTCAAGTTGAGGTCTGCCATGCAATTTGGGTCACCTCCTGGGCAGGGATCGAACTCATGCAGAAGTGGCTTTAGCTTCTGAGTGCTGTGTTTTAACCAGCTGCACCACCAGGGAGGGCCCCTGGAGCCATCTTTTTTTTTTTTTAAGATTTATTTATTTGCATATAGAGTTGGGGTACAGGCCAGAGGTGCAGGGGCGGTGAGAGGATTCACTGGAGGCAGAGTGGGGAGCAGAACAGGCAGATCGATGAAGTACACTGCTGAGGGGAGCAGTGGGCAGGTCAGGAGAGGTCTGTGGGCGGATCAGGAGAAGGCTGCCGTGCCATGTGATCACATCCCGGGCAGGCGGGGATTGAACTCATGGGGAAGTGGCTTTAGCTTCTCAAGGCTGTGCTTTAATCTGCTGCGCCACCAAGGAGGGCCTGAAGCCATCTTTTAATTAAGAAATTATAGTAAAATGGAAGCTACCTTCTTGTAGTCAGGCCACCTGTGTTTGAAAAAAAAAATTTTATGGCCCTCCCTGGTGGCGCAGCAGATTAAAGCACAGCCCTGAGAAGCTAAAGCCACTTCCCCATGAGTTCGATCCCCGCCTGCCCAGGATGTGATCACATGGCACGGCAGACCTCTCCTGATCCGCCCGCTGCTCCCCTCAGCAGTGTTCTTCGTCCATCTGCCTGTTCTGTTCTCCATTCTGTCTCTGGTGAAGCCTCTCGCTGCCCCTGAGCCTCTGGCCTGTACTCCAGTTCTGTATGCACAAATAAATAAATCTTTAAAAAAAATTTTTTTTATTACTCTGAGTTGTTGATGTAATTCATTGGTAAAATAAAGCTAGAATAATATTATCTGCCATGTTTCATTACAGGATTGTTCTGAGGACTAAAGTTATGTTGATGTTCAAATGGATCTGTAACTATGGTGGCCTCTAGTATTTAATGGGAAGTATCCTCAGTTGTGAGTAGGACACATCTGCCTTTGAAATTACTATAACTTAGTAGTTTAGTAACTTGGACCAAATGAGTGCAATCTTTTTGAACCTTCATTCTCTCATCTATAGAAGATAATGGTCCCTTCTGCAAAATGTGAGAATCATATTAGTGTAGTTAATATTATCAAGTTTTTGTTAAAATAGAGATTAGCAGTCCTATCATCTTTTTTATTTCAGGAAGTTGAAAAAGAAATAACCTGAGGTTTCTTATCTGTTCCCAAGTATTTTAGCAAGATGTAGACCATTGAGCAGCAGAATATAGATTTTTGAAATTCATTTATCTTATCCTCCTCGATAAAGGATTACTCTTAATCACAGTTTTGTTATTTTTGCCATGTTCATATGTATACAGGCATGATTGGTTGTAAAATATTGTAACTATTTCTCAATCTTGATGGATATAGATTTCTGAGAATATAAAACCAGAGAATTTTACCTGTATGTACTATTATGTTGTGAAATGATAACAAATTTGTTTCCAAGAAGTTTGGTGGAAGGCCTCCCTAGTGGTGCAGGGGTTAAAGTCTCAGCACTATCAATATATCCAGCCTCTGTTGAGTTTGATTCCTGGTCAGCTCATTGCACAGCAGACCTCTCTAATCTCATCTGCTGCTCACCTTAGCAGTGTATTTTAGTAGATCCACCTATTCCGTTCCCCACTCTGTCTATATTGAATCCTCTTACTCCCCCACACAGCTCTGTCCTACACCCGAGTTCTTGTGTGCATAAATAAGTAAAAATAACTCTTTAAAATAAAAGTTGTGGTGAAATTTTGATCCTGTCAAGTATTAATTATGGGACAATGAGAAATTTATATAGTGTTTAGTGCAGGTATTTGTTTATTTATAATGTTGTTTTTTTTTTTTTAATTAGGATTATTTTATGTTGGGGTGAGAGCTGGGGTATGGACAGAGTTGCCGGGAGTGAGAAGATTCACTAGAGACAGAGTGGGGAACAGAACAGGTAGATTGACGGAAATTAAGAAATTTAAAAATAGTAAGAAATACATTCCCATGAAAAGAGCTAAACAATGAAAATCATTTATAAAAATAAAAATAATGTATTATCAATGAAACTCAGTGGAGCAGATAAAGAGAATAAAGTCATAATCAAGAATAGTAACCTTTGTGCACTTTTTGGAACACAGTGTTAAAAAACTTAATAGTTACTATGTTGATGATATTAAGTTTGCTTTTTTTTAACACAAAAATATTTTTTGTTTTCGTATTTTATTGTTTGGAAATACAATTTGATCCTTAAATCTGAAAAAAAAAAATCAAAGTAAATTCATTACTCAGCTTAAATACTCATGGGACTAGATTGGAAAAATGGAACACTGGTAGATTAAAAAAAGGGTAGTATACCAACACAGAAACCTATGATTTAGTGAGGATTTTATGTCTTACCAGAATTTCAACTTTGGAATTTGTTTTCTTTTTTGCTATATAAATGAATGGGCAAAATTTCTCTTGATAATCTGTAATAAATTGTCATGGCACTCATTGTGGTCTTTCAGTCGAATTTTTAAAATATGAACTTGTAAAAACGCATGGCTATGCTGAATAGAGAATGGATATTAACAGAAAGAATTGGTTGTGAAAAGTGATACAAAAAGTGTAGTATTTCAACTGTGTTTATATTGTCCCTCAGAATGTTTAATATTTTCTAATGAAGTTTTTTTTGTGTGTGTGTACAAAAAGAAAACAATCAGGCAAAAATATGAGAAATGTTTTCAGTTGTCCAAGGCTAATGTTGATTTAAATAGGTCTAGGTCTTCATGGTTGACAGCTGCAGATAATTAGCTTTTTTTTTTCTTAACAAAGAAAGCAAATGGAGCTGCAAGACTTTCATTGCCTTTTCTGTCATCATAATAATAATGTATGTATTTAATTTCTGCAGTTCCTTAAATTGATTTAGTGCTAAGCTGCCTACATTACATATAATAGGAGTGACAAGTGAAAGCTGCAGCACATATTTGTGAGGCAAAAGGGAGCAGTGATTGACAGCAAAGTTCCTCTCTACAAGAAATAGCAGTGTTGTGGAGCTCAAAAAGGGCCAGATACATAATTCTTAAAATTGTAGAGCAGATTCATGATATGAATTTTAAAAAATGATTGCCACTCGGTGTATTTGTGTTTGTATGCATTTGGCTCTGGGTACCAGGCCCAGCCAGATAGCATTTTACACCACTGTTGAATATGAGGAGATTCCTTTTAAATATACTAGTATTTGTAGTTTAAGATTGATGCTTTCCAAATTATAGATCAAATTATGACTTTGTATTCAGTAACTGAACATTTCCTTCAGCTGTAACTGATTCACCTTATTTGAATAAGAAATAATACTTCTATTCAAATGAGGATTTTAAGACTAAATTGAGTTATTCTTCCATGAAAATATTCATTTTCACATGTCTGTAAAGTTTGACATATCATTTCTAGAAAGGTAATTCTTATAAGACTTAGTGTGGATTCTTTTGGTCAGAGAGTGGCTAGGTCTGGTTGTCATTCAAAAATGTTCAGATATTCTCCAGGGCTTTTGTTGCTGTGACATACTTATGAGCTGTGGTTGAAAAGACACCTCGTGATTGTTTTTGAATAATGTTCCATGATGAACCCAGAATATTAGGCTTCATACTATACCATGGGTATGCTTTTGTTCTGGTACAAACTCCTCTGTGTCTGTGGACACTGGAAGTCCTATATGTCCTTGTACATTGGCAGCCTCTACTGGCCATTGCATAGAGCAGCATTGAACTAATTTTGTTCCACTCTTGTTTATATATGATATTACTTTAACTAAACTTTCACTTCTTTAGTCCTAATCTTTTTTGTTATTCTCCTTTTAAGACCAGTTTATGGGAATCTTAATTTATTGTTACCAGAGAGCTACTAGTCTAGTAATATTATTAAACCAATATCATTAATTAATGGAATTTTTAAGAATTTTGGGAGATGTTTCTAATCTAATATGCTCTGAGAAATAATTTTTATCTAAGAAGATTTTTGTTCGTACATAGATTTCAGTAGACTTTCTTGGTTACCTACCTCTGATTGGACACTTACTTTTGCTTAACCTTGACCCTCTGAAATAAAAGCCCTGAGTCAGTAATTTTAATTAAACATCTTTATTAATTTTTTAGATTTATGCATAACAACTATTTTAAATATTTCTACAAAGTAGCTATAAATTCATTATGTGCATTATTAATACAGATACCTAATGCATGAATGAGTTGAAGGTTTACAGTTAAAAATAAATACAAATAAAACTATCCACTGGATTATTCTGGTTTTTGGGGTAGACATTGATATGTTTGATTTAATTTTTTTGGTTTGAGGATAATTTGACCAGAGGCAGTTAAGACAATTCCTTAACAAAATAGATCCATTTGTTGGCATTTCGGGATTTTTTTTAATGACTCCAGTGGTCTTCTATTTTCAATGTCTTGGCATTTTCAAATAAGTCAACTAGTGGAATCTTTTTTAAAAAATCGCAAAGACAATGCCTTTCATTCCTACTGCTGCCCCCATCTATTCCTGTATTATTATAATACTGATACATCTCCTGGATTCTTTTTTTTTTTTTAAGATTTATTTATGCATACAGAGCTGGGGGACAGGCCAGAGGTGCAGGGACAGTGAGAGGATTCACCAGAAACAAAGTGGGGAGCAGAACAGGCTGACTGATGAAGTACACTGCTGAGGGGAGCAGAAGAGTCAGAAGAGGTTTTCTGTGCCATGTGGGTCACCTCTGGGATGGTGATTGAACTCATGTTGAAGTGGCTTTAGCTTCTCAGTGCTGTGCTTTAACCTGCTACACCACCAGGGAGGGCCCTCTCTTTGCTTTTTAATTCAGCCTTTATAGATTAGCCATATGTATTTGATGAAAACATTATTTTTATCACCCTGCACTTGAAAAAATGTTTTGTTTTGTTAAAGGAGTAAAGTACCATAGAGAGTAGAGCAAGAAAAGAGCACTGGGACTGGAAATAGGAAGATCTTGTTTTTTGTTATTTCTCTGGTTGCATGATCTTACATGAAAACATACCCTCCTAAGCTTCTTAAACCTATTTTATAAAGTACCTTGATGTGGAATTTGGTTGATACTATATGTGTGTAATTGTCATGAGTTTGGCAGAAATGTATTGTGTTTACTGGTACAGAGTAAAAAGACCAGCTCCTATGTCTAACATTTCTTTCTGAATAGCTCAACTTCTGCACTGTGCCTGGCATACAATAGGTTCTCAATAAATACTTATCATTCCAACATTATCTTGTACTTCTCACTAATCTTCCAATTGAGGTCAGTAATTTCTACTCTCTCCACTGAAAACATTCACATAATTATATTTATGTGAGTCTTGATCATTAATCTTTCTCAAACTAGTTGATTAGCAATAGTCAAGTCCCTCTTAATTCATTTTAGTCCATTTTTGCTTTCTTTACTGTCATAGCAAACTTACTCTCTACCACTCATCACTCTATATTGGCATATGTTGTATCTTGTGTTATTCATAGGAATGTCCTGAGTGTTTGCTTTCTTTTTACAAACTACTGAGAAATAGGAATAATAGCTCTGATTTTATAGTTACTCCTTAAGGATATTTTATTTTATTTTATTTTTTTAAAGATTTATTTATTCATACAGAACTGGGGTACATACCAGAGATGCGGAGGGTGAGAGGACTCACCAGAGACAGAGTGGGGAGCAGAACAGGCATATCGACGAAGTACACTGCTGAGGGGAGTAGCGGGCGGGTCAGGAGAGGTCTGCCACGCCATGTGGTCACCTCCGGGGCAGGCGGGAATCGAACTCATGTGGAAGCGGCTTCAGATTCTCAGTGCTGTGCTTTAACCCGCTGCGCCACCAGGGAGGGCCTCCTTAAGGATATTTTAATCTGACTTGCAATATATTCAAACTGATAAGAAATGATTTTAAGTGTGTTTGACAGGAGATAAAGTTTAGAACAAGGGTTGGTAGATTTTTAGATGTGGGATACTAAGATACTTCTGATCTCTGATACACTGGTTTATAATGTTAAGATTTCAGATTGTAAGGGCTTTGGGAAGGTCCCCTTCTGGAGAAGAGTGACCTACATGTTATTATCAATTGGAGGTTATTTTAATAAAGCATCCTTCAAAATATCGATACCTTCATTAGTAAGCAGGTTCTCACATACCAGTATAATTTCCTTGGAGGAACAAAATGAAGTGATAATCTGCATAGACATCATAGAGATTGACTTTTCTAATGATAATCTGTTGGCTTTTTAAAAGTATACTGTACATACAATAATTCAGTAATTTTAAGTGTACAATTTGATGAGTTTTGACAAATATATACAATTATTATCTATACTATCAAAAAAGAAGATACAGAATATTTTCATCACCCCAATAAGTTGTTTGCTCTTGCCCTTTTATAGTCATTTTTTTAACCCATTCCCTGTCTGTTGGCAATCTTAAATTCTGCTTTAAACCATAATTGCCTTGATCTAGAATTTCATATAAGTGGAATTGTATATTTTGAATCTGACCTCTTTTAGCTTATACCTGTACATAACCCAGTACTCCAAGTAAATATGACCTAAGGTCCAGTAAATATGTAGTTGATAACTCAATGTAGTTTTAATTTGTATTTCTCTAAAATCACTAATGATCTTTAGCACTTTGCCATATGCTTATTGGTCATTTGTATAGCTTCCTTCAGCAAAATGTCTAAACTCTAAGTCTGTTTTTTAAAAGTCATTTTTTTGTGTCTTAATTGTATTCTTTTTAAATATGATGTTTTAGATACATATTTGGTATCAAAAATATGTTTTACAAACTTTCCTGTCTGTAGGTTTTTGCTTAACATTTTAAAAAATGTTTCAAATATTGAAAGTTAATTTTATGGAGTTATTTATCCTTGTTTTTCTTTAACATTTACTTATTTATACACACAAGAACTGGGATACAGGCTAGAGGTGCAGAGGGTGACCTCTCACCAGAAACAAAGTAGGGAACAGACAGGCAGATTGACTGAAATACACTAAGGGGAGCAGCGGGCAAGATTGAAGAGGTCTGCTATGCCATGTGGGTCATCTCCCTGGCCAAGGATCAAATTTGTGCTGCAGTGGTCTTGGGTAGCTTCATAGTTCTGAACTTTAATCACTTGCACCACCAGGGAGGCCTCTTTCTTTAGCTTTTTTTGTGGATTGTTAAACATTTTTGTCTGACCTAGTATCAGCTAAATTGTCCCATGTTTTCTTTTAAGGGCTATAACTTTAACTTTAGGTCTGTGATAACACTTTGAATTATTGTTATATATGGCATGAGGTAAGTTTCATACATTTTCATGAGTATCTAGTTTATCAACTACCAAACTATCAAAGAAGACTAATTTCTTCTTTGATTTATCTTGTTATCTTTAATCAGAAGTCAGTTGGCCATACATACATGTGGTATATTTCTGTTTAAAAGAAGGAAAAAAAAAAAAAACCCTCAGTCTAGCAGAATATTGTTTTAATGGCACTTTTTCCTAGCAAAAAACTACTCATTAAACTGTATCTTTTTAGGTGGGACTTTTAAGTGTATTTTTATTGTTTAGTCATTTATACTTGATCTATTAGATGGTTTTCTGCATGTTAGTGTTAAAACCATTCTATCTTCATTTAAATCACATTCTGTGAGTTTCAGTGTTAGGATGCAAATGAGATTTACTACTAACAAAGTGTCTGTTAAAAACTGGATAAATTAATAATATGATGAATTATATGCACTGTGTAATAAAGAATCAAAGCTCAGTTTATGTTTTGAGTGAAAATGAAGTTTATTGCTTTATTACTTTTAAGAATATTAAAATTTTAACTTTACTTCAAGGTTTAAAAACATTTGATTTGTATGTTTTACCATCTTGCTTAGACTGTAAGACCTCTGAGGAGAAACTTTTATATCCTGGAAATCATCTAGCATGTTCTTGTATGTTATACTTGTTGTATATAATATATATTTGATTGATATTTCAAAATTGCTTGAAAACCTTACATGATACAGAATTTCATAAGGTACTTAATATATCCTTTTTCATTTTCCCTCATAACAATTATGAAAATGAAATCTCACCTGTGTAAATTTACTAACTGCTTATTTTGCAGAAATACCACCTACATAATGACATAAGAATCAGTACCTACTACTCATAGAATGCATTGTTGAGACTTTGTGTGATTATATTTTATGAAGTATTACCCCGTGAGTTACAATGTTTTATATTTGTTTACTGTAGAGAGTGACATAAAAAGCCAAGTCAGAGTTTACTCTGTTAAAAGCAGCGATGAGACTACTGCCACAATATATATATA
>NW_004567107.1:41701399-41837790 GCF_000260355.1 Condylura cristata | reverse complement strand
CACAATATATATTTTAAACAAGTATTAATGAAAGAAAGAAAATAAGAAATAGTTAATCTCAGGAAGGAATATTCAGATTTTCTGGGAAATGTCAGATTTTATAGATTATGATAACCTGTTATTTTACAAGAAAAATCGTTCTATGGGAATATTAAATATACTGAAGTGGCATCCAGTAGAGTCCTTGAAAGTCATTTGTATTTCTCTGTATTTTGTACATATGGCATAAATACTGTTGCTTGCCAGGAAATCTGTTGAATGACCATCTAGATATCTTTTCTCAATGTAGAAATAAAGTGTATGTATACTTGGAAATGGCAAGAAAATGTGAAAAAAATGTGAGCGGCATTTTGGAGCTTTCTCTTTTTGTAGTGGACTTCTGTAGCTTATAATCAATAGCTATCATGTTTTGATATGATTGTTGATATATTGTTTGAGGACTTCTTAAAATCCTAATGTGTTATTAAAAAACAATTTAAATCCCTAATGTGTTAACTTTGAAATTCCTGCTCAGTTGAGGTATACAAAGAATGAGGTCAAAAAGTGACATGAATCAGGTTTACAAATTTAGTTTATTAGTTTCAAGTTTAATGGTTAAGAAAATATATTCAACATTGAAGGATTTTTTTTAAAGTCTCTTTTTTTAAGATAAACTCATGCCATTTGTGGCAACATGGATGGAGCTGGAAAGGATCATGCTTAGTGAAATAAGCCAAGCCAGAAAGAAAAAGAAAAATGCCAGATGCTTTCACTCATAGCAGGAGTGGAAGGGATTAGGGGACATATATATATCACACATATACATAATAAGTATACACATATATAGAGTAATTGTAATAAAGTAAAAGCGAGCATCAACTAACAACTATAAACCAGAGATATTAAAGGGAGACAAGGGAACAGGATCCAAACTAGGGAGGGAAGAGCACATGGGATTTGGTGATGGCCCATGGGTGAAATGACCCGTGGGTGAAGTGGTAGTGTGAAGTCCACGGGGATTACAACTGAGATGAAAAAAATGGACAAAATGAATATGATGTAAAATATACATACATACACACACGTATATATATATATGTATATATATATATGCATATATATAAAATGTCTCTTTTCTGAGGATTATATAAAGGAGTTCTGGGCAAATATAGGGTGATGATTATTTTATTGAAGAGGACTTTTTGCCTAACAATTACATTAAATTCTATTTGACATTGTTGACTTAACTTAGTTCTCTCATGGGTATACTGACATACAATAGTATTTGTTTATTTGAAACCATTTAGTCTTTAGCATAAATTCCTGAAGTGCAGATATAATTTGTCTTATTGTAAGAAAATTTGACATTTAGTATTATTTGATTTTTAGAGCCCCGAATAGATTTTCTGAGTACCTAACATGTAACTTTAGATTTTCTCAGTTTCTGTCTTACATTGTTCAGTTTGTCACAGACCCTAATACAAATGTAGTCAATATGTTTCATTTGTTTCAAAACTGGATTTTTAAGCCAAGATAATGAAAGAAGCAAGAAGTCCTTGAAACTTCATATCACTACATAGTTATTAATTTGTTTCATGATTATAAATGCAGCACATATTAAGATGACTCAGATAACATTGATTACCTTCCTTAGATAATAATATTTTAAAGATATAATTGTTATAAGAATCATTATTGGGAAGATGCCTTTTTTAAAATTCTACCTTCTGGCCCTCCCTGGTGGCACAGCGGGTTAAAGCATAGCACTGAGAATCTAAAGCCTATTCTGCATGAGTTCGATCCCCGCCTGTCTCGGGCGTGACCACATGGCGTGGCAGACCTCTCCTGACCCGCCCGCTGCTCCCCTCAGCAGTGTACTTCGTCTATCTGCCTGTTCTGTTCCCCACTCTGTCTCTGGCGAAGCCTCTCACCGCCCCTGAGTCTCTGGCCTGTACTCCAGTTCTGTATGCACAAATAAATAAATCTTTAAAAAAAAATTCTACCTTCTATTGAATACAATTTAATTTGAGTAGAATGGATAAAAAAAAATAGTAGGATGATATAGCAGGTAACTGAATAGTGAATGAGAGGGTTTATCATGAGAAGATTCAGAGGGTAAAATATCCCCGTTAGATTACTGAAACACAGGCTAAATATGGAAATGCAAGCATCTGACCTCTGTGAGTACGGTCTATGGAAATGTAAGGCTATATGGAGAGTATTAACAGTGTTGTATATTATTTACAAATAGCATTTATAATTTTTAAAATGTACTTTGATAGTGGTTTCTTTTTTATTTAGCTGTCTGTATCTAAATGAAAAAGAATATTTCCATGATTGAGAAATAATACCTCGCATGGATGCCAATTTTGTATTTTAGAATATTCTTTAAATGAAAAAGAATATTTCCATGATAGAGAAATAATACCTAGCATGGATGCCAATTTTGTATTTTAGAATATTCTTTATTCTCAAATTTTAATCAGTAGGATCTTGTCCAGGAACTTCCCAGGTGTGTCTTCTGCTTTTCACACAGGAGATTGGAGTAGAAATCATTCTTGTTTATTTGAATGAGAGCCCTTTGGTAAAATTCCTTTGATTTTAAGATAACTAGATGAAATGCGTTGCATAAATCATGTCACAGCAAACATTTGTCACCTGGCACTAGAGCTTGATGAAATTTTAAAGTGTTGGCTTTTTGCCTGTAATGTTCAGTTACAGTTGTATAGAAAGTCCGTTAGTACACATGAGGCAGTGTGGCTAATGTACAATTCTCTCAGTGATAGGGCTTTTATGAATTTGTTACAATTATCCCTACTCTGGATACCAGAAGTTACTTAGAAAGTCTTTGTTTTAATTTCTCATTGCTTTCCCTTTGGTGTACATATAGGAAAATAGAACAAACCTTTAGTTTGGCAAAATCCTTAATATTTAGTCCACTGTCTACTGCAGTACAGGCATGTTTTCATGAAATTCCCAAAAGTAATCAAGTTTGGGTTGCCTTTATTTGCAGCTGTTGATTCCATGTCACACTTTCTCTATTACCAAATATTCTACATCCATATTTACTTAAGGGCAGTTAAGTCTAATACCAAGCCTGTTCTTAGAATGGTATCTGAGCAAAAAGAGAAAAGAACACATCCATGCTCTTTGACTCCAGAAGAAATTATAGCTGTAATACTAGATATTTCACATTGGCACATACTTTCTTCCTAAAAACCTTATTAAAGTTTGAAATTCTGACAGCTGTAAATTGGTCTTGCTTGTCTGTTTTGTTTTCTTTTTATGTCTTTGGATGTCACACAGATCCATATCAAGTTAAAAAAAAATTCCTGTTCCCACTTTCCACCTCTGTTACCTTCCCTTTGTATAGGTAACTATTTTCCTATTTTTTTTTATCTGAATCCTTTTATTTGTGTGCTCCCCTGTAGGACATGTTGATGTATTTTGTATCCACATAAATATCGGATATGTGTTTTAATTTCCCTTTGCTACAATTAAACTCTAAACATTATTTAGTTTTCAGGACTTTTAAAAACATGCCAAATGCATGCCAAATATATGTGATTCACCAATCTATCACAAAAGATACAAACATAGCTAAGACCTGCTCTCTGTTTTCAAGTTTTTTTTTTTTTTTAATGTCTTCGGTTGTCAAAGTATCTCTGTTAATTGGTATAAATCGTGATGTTTTCTAATGTCTGCATAGTATTGTGTACAGAGCTTTTAATTCATTTTATTTTTCCTGTTTGTTGTACTCCTAGATTTCAAGGCATTTTTATCACCAACTCAATGTTTTCATCCTATCTCTTTGTATTCCATTAAGCTTAAATATCCACTACCTAAAGATGTTAATCATTCTTATATGAAACAGCATACATTTTTATTGACATTCTTTTACACATATTTCCAATCTTTTCATTGCAAATATTCCCTCACTTCTTACAAGATTATTCAGATTTTTTTTTCTTTGAGAATGAGAAAGACTTCAATAGCTATTCATACTTGATCTAGTAGCTCTGCACTGAGCTCATTTATCTTGGCAATAGTCTATTTTCTACTTAAAACTATATTTTCCATATCAACTCAGTGAAAACAGGAAGCAGGTCTTAGCTATGTTTGTATCTTTTGTGATAGATTGGTGAATCATATATATTTGGCCTGCAGTAATAATTAATAGGATGAATAAAATGTGTGTAGATGTTTTAAAGTGAAATGCTGACTTTATATAAATACAAGTGATTATTGTAAATAAGGAAAATTTGGAGCACAAATACAACATAGCATAAAAGAGTGTAGCACACAGGAGGTTAAAATGAATTCATTTTTATAAAGGTACCAGGACCACAGCATGTTATGGTCAGATCATGAAGGAAAACAAGAAAATAATTACAGCTTGGGCAGATAGTGTAACTGTAAATGACATGAAGTCAGAGCTGTGAAAATCCCAGGTTAATTTTAATTTCTCTTCTAATTGAAATATTCACACTAGAGATGCAGACAATGGTATCCTAATGGTAGATAAGGAATTAAAGTCCAAAGAAGTTGAGGATGTGATGAGAAAGTATCTCATGGGTAAATTTGTGGTGGGAATTTTACAGGGACTACACCTGACAAGAGAAAGTATACATTGCACAAAAATGAATAATGATGGATGGTATCATGTTAAACTTCCATTATTTTGTTTAATGTGTAGATTAAGTAAGTTGATTTTGTCAAGGCCATGGACAGAGTGTCTCACATATTTTTAAATAAATGATTACATTAGGGGCTATTTTATGAGTAAAGGTAGATTCACAGCTGTTTAAAAAAACTTGATGACTTGATGAATGGCTTGGCAGATTGGAGAGTGGTATTTCTAGTGATCTTATTAAGGTAGTTTCTTTCACTCTGCCTTATTAACCTTTTTTATCATGGACCTAGATGAAAAAGGCCCATGACATTTGCATGTCACATAAAGCTGGTAGCAAAAGCTAGTAGTGTGGATTAGGGAATCTGGATTGAAAAAAAGCTTAGTCATCTGAAGTGGTTGGCTGAAACTAAAATCATATGTAATGGGGATTAATGTGTAATTGAGCATAGTAGTTTGTCAATTATCACATACTAAAAAATAAAAAAAATCAAGTGGATTTTTCTTTTAAAAAGACTTATTTATTTATGCATACAGAACGAGGGTACAGGCCAGAGGTGCTGGGCTGGTGAGAGGATTCACCAGAGACAGAGTGGGGAGCAGAACAGGCTGACTGACGACATACACTGCTGTGGGGAACAGCAGGCCAGACAGGAGAGATCTGCTGCGCATTGTGGATCATCTTCTGGTTGAGGATCAAGCTCGCACCGGAAGTGGCATGGCCAGCTTCCCTGTGCTGTGCTTTAACCAGCTACGCCACTAAGGAGAGAGCCCCCAAGCAGTAAGGTATTTGGAACAGAAAAAATATATTTTCTTTGTACTGGTGAAAAAATGCCTTACAGCTTCCACATATTTAGGAGTGTCTGTGCACTTTTTTTATAAGAAGAGTATTTCAAAGAATGAGACTTACTTCACCATTTAAGACTTAACTTTTGTCCATGTGAGGAATCATTAGAGTAATACATACCTTTATTTTTAAATATTTAAGGGCTGAATGTAGAATTAGCCTCATTCTATGTATGGCTAGTTTTTTAAAGGAAGCTATGAAGTATTTACTGTAAGGCTGGAAATTGTGCTTAGGCATTGGAGCTATAATTGTAACTAAAAGCAGGAAAAAAAAATAACCTTTTCTTTAACCTTTGTGGCAGTGACAGTTTCTTGGAAAAGTCAGACATTAGCCAAGTAATTACATGAGTGTATGTAAATTACAGCAGTGATAATTTCAATAAAGTAGATGTATATGACTCCCTGTGAGTGTATAATAGAGTTAGGGACATTTGATTTGGTGAGGAAGGGAAGGCTTGTTTGAGAACATGACACTTCAGGTGAGAAAATGTGCATTAACTGGGTACAAAAGAGAGAGGTGAAATCCAGGATGAGTGTGCATGATAGTGGTTATAAGGGACAAAGTCTGTTTGGTGTATAGAGAACGCACATGAAATGTTTGTTGGAAGGGGGGCAACCACTCAGGTATAGGTATCCATAGATAGATTTTGGTCAGTAGTTTATTCTCTATCTAGGAACAATGAAAAACGTGATGATTCTATGTAGAATACTCTGATTTAAATTTACAATGCCTTTGCTATTGTGTGGAGGTGACCAGAGTTAGGCCAGAGAGGATGTGGAAAACCACCTGAGGAAGAATTGCAGTCAGGTGGACAAGCAGGCACTGTGCTGCAAGAAAAGAGGCCTGGTGAAATTGAAACTCAGTTGTGAGGATTGATGGGAGTGGACAGACCACTGTTTTTAAGGGCATGAGACTTGGGTATGAGTCCAGTTTTTGCCATATACTAACTCAGTAGTCTTCTGCAATTTGCATTATTTTCCTCTCCCTGATTTGACTATGATACTTGGCTTTCAGTTTTTGTCAGGTGATATACCCATGAATGACTTGGACATGGAATTTATGTGTGTATATACATTATACATTATATAATGTGTTACATTACAAATTATACATATATATACACACACACACAATTTTTCTCCTTATACTATATATAGTATACTATATACAATATACAATTATCCACTTTATACTATATATATAAAATTTGTAATGTATATATATAAAATTTATAATTTCCACTTTGTACTATATATTTTCCACTTTATACTATATATTTATATAGTATAAAATTACATAAAAGGGAAGATTTGAGGAAAAAACACTGGTTATTAAATCCAGTAATGGTATAGAATTTCTTAAAGGGTTCTTTGTTCAAACCACTTGAAATACATGGTTCTTTAAGATACTTAAATTTAAATTTCAGATTGGCATTCTTCCCAGTTGTTTTGGACCATTGAATAATAGGAAGAGTGGCTCCATGTTTTCTACTTTCTAGTAGTAATCTAGTTGCTATATATTGTTTTCACTCAGATATGTATATACATACACAAATCTTTTACATATGTATAGCTGTTTTTTATATACATGCATACATACACACACATACAAATAGTGTTTTATAGCAAAATCCCAAAGCAAAATACTAAACTTATTGAAGTTGTTTATGTACTTTCAAAAATTTGTCTCTAGGTAAAAATATCACACGCTCTTTTTAGTAATCTAAGGCAAAAGGCCAGGGTTTAAGTATTATCTAAAATGTTTAACTTATGCAGTGCTCTGGGAGAACCTCAAAAACAACTTCAATACTCTGCACTTAGTCCCATTTTGTATTATTGTCCTCGATGGTTTCATTACTTTTATTGTCATAAAAGAATTATTCAGTTATACATTTTTTACTAGTAGTGTGTGACTCCTGCATATTTCTTCTGATTTGAGACATTTCTATTCAAGGAAAGAACTACTGTTCATTTATTTGAATGTTTTTCTTTATTCAATAAGGAATAATAATTGCTGTAAACCAGGTACATTCGAAGGGTATTAAAACTTGAATGTTGTTTCTGGATCTGTGACTGAGTTAGGATTCATCTGAGGAAGAAATCACACAGACTTCCATTTACACTGGTAATAATAGTAATAGATGGAGTAGGCACTATATTTAGTACTTTACATATATTTTTATTTTATCTTTCTAACAATCCTCTGAAGTATAGGTATTGTTTGCCAGTTTTACAGAGGATGAAAATGGAGTTTAGTGAAGTTAAATAGCTAGTAAGTAGACAGATCTTGGCTCTATCATAGAAGTCACTTTTGATTCCAAGACTATGTTATTTTGAAACAGCCAATCTGGTACAAAGGATGTTGATTGAGTCATTTTAGACTAACCAGGAGCCATGTTTCTTTCTTCTTGCTGTGGCAATATTTTAAAAGCAGGTAACACACAGCAGATGCTAAGGTTGAAATAAACCTCTAGGAATCCCTGAGTAATAATGGATTTCTTATTACTTTTGTAAAATTTTTAAATAGCTAGTATTCAATGGCTATTTTTTAAATACACATAGTAAAAATAATTCAGATAGCCCAGGAATATATACAGTACAAGCCATGTCTTCCTCCCACTTAAGTCTCTTCTTCCACCTAGAGGCAACCACTGTTTTTAATTCTGGTTATTCTTTTAGAGACATCGTTAACATGAACTGAATTTGAACATTTGAACATCAAGTGTAGACAGCTAGAAACCAAGTCTGGTACCAGATTAACATCGAAGTTGGCCAAGCCAGAGGGGACTAGAGTTGGATGGAGGTGACACTAAGTGATGAGAATGAAGAGCAACCATCACATTAGCCCCTCCACAAAGGGAGTAACAGAAACTCTTTAGGCAGGCTTGTCTCATTTTACAGATGAGGAAATTGGTTTCTTGCTTGCGTAGATGGTTGCATATGGAACAGAATTCAAATGCAGGCCTATACCTCTCATCTTTCCTTATGACTGCAGTGCAAGTGACCTCTGGACTTGAGAGTTGTGAAGAAGTTGACAGTTGTTGAAGTAGATTAAAACTGAAGAGTTTTCACAGCTAAGCTATGTAGCAATATAAATACATCTTTTAAAAAATACATTCTTAATATTTTATTATAGATTCAGATTTGTAGAAAGCTTATGAAGAGTGTTCCTATATATCTCACACCTGGTTGTCCTCTTACTAACCAGTATTTCACCATTATAAAGTTATTGTTTATTTTCTTTTTCTAGACTATGTTTTGCAAGGAGGTCATTATGTTTTGCCCACACTTAAGAAATGAGGAATTATGTTCTATTTCCTTAAATTTGGAGTGCTTTGGTTAAATACTTTTAATACTTCTCTATGAAGGATTTGTTTTCCCTCCCCCCATTTATTTATTCATTCAATCAATTATATGTTTATATAACATAGATTCATGAATATTTATTTTTACTTTGGGTTTTAAAATCCATGATTATTGCTCAAGTTTCAGCTTTTACTACTAGAAAGGTATGTCTCTAACATACCTTCATTTTTATATTTATTTCTTCTTTCTATGGACTTCCTTGCTTTGTTAACCTACTAGGTGCATTAAGTTCACATTTGTATTTACTGGTTCACTTATAGAATCAGTATTTTCTCCAAGAATTCTGCTTCATATTACTATAAAATAGCACTGGAAACAAAGGTCTGAGTTTCAGATATAGTAGCAACTCTTTAAAAAATTAAATTCAGTAGAAAAGAAAGTTTGGCTGTTATTTCAGATAATGATGAATTAGGTCAATTCAAAAATTTGTTAATATTTCTGGAATATAAAACTTGTGTGAATGAATGGAATGTTATTGATCCTAACAACTTTTAAGGTAAAATTCTAAGAGCATTATATTTCTTTTTTGTTACTATTTTTTTTAAAGATGTATTTATTTATGCATACAGAACTGGGATAAAGGCCAGAGGTGCAGGGGCTGCGAGAGGCTTCATCAGAGACAGAGTGGGGAGCAGAACAGGCAGATCTACGAAGTACACT
Organism: Condylura cristata; assembly: GCF_000260355.1. Lineage (NCBI taxonomy): Eukaryota > Metazoa > Chordata > Mammalia > Eulipotyphla > Talpidae > Condylura > Condylura cristata. The sequence continues at coordinate 41,828,309 of NW_004567107.1, read as the reverse complement.
GCTGAGGGGAGCAGTGGGCAGGTCAGGAGAGTTCTGCCACACCATGTGGTCACCTCTGGGGCAGGTGGGAGTCGAACTCATGCGGAAGCGGCTTTAGTTTCTCAGTTATGTGCTTTAACCCGCTGCACCACCAGGGAGGGCCCCTTTTCTGTTATTTTTAAAAATAATCTGTCTTTAATAGTACTTTACTTGATTTTTATGTTTTTGATTAGAATCTGAGATAAGAACTTCAAAACACGGTAATTTGAAACAGGTTAGGATTAACTGGGATATTGGAAAGACTTTGTACTCCATTAAGATAATTAACAATCATAGAGTGTGTGAGAGACATGTAATTCATGTTTATTTAAAGATAAGTTCTTTTGCATCACTAAGTACTTTAAATTTGTGTAGCCACATTAAGGAAAAGCAAAAAAGTAGTAAAACGGGAAAAATCATCACTGGGCTTAATTAAGATGTTTGGGTAGTGATTTTAAGTGATTTATGTCGTTGCAGAGGAATATTTCTTATTACAGATCTGGTAGATATTCTAACTCTCTAACTCCAAAATTGAGGGTTTTTTTTTTCTTTTTTCCAATCCGAGATATTTGCTGAAGATCAAACAACTCTATTTAGAGGGTGTTTTTTAAGTGATTTGTGTATGTTTATTTGAAATCTTCGTAATATCAACAAACATTTTTTGAGAGTTTGTTTCTTGTTTTATGCCCTACCTTGATAAGCAAGTAATCCCTTTTACTTTTAAGTGTCTACCATTTTAATAAACAAGTTGAATTTTTACTGTTCGTCAAATAACACATCAGGATAATCACAGAATATGATAGATGAATTCATAAAATATATGTTGATTGTGAAAAAGATCATTTTCTATGAATCAACCAAAATTTTCTTTTCTGGGTTATAGTGACTGTAGTTGTTCCATTCTGTTATATTTTAATTTTATGGCTCTTTGTTTAACTATAAAGGATAGCCTTTTAAATCAGTGTAAATAGAGAGATGCATATTTAACTGGCAGAATGCATTTGTAACTAGTATGAAGCATACCACTAATAAGGAAAAGAGCCAGACAGGTAAAAACTGAAGCAAAGGTAAATGAAGGGGTCTCAAATGAATAGGCAATTATGACTCAGTGCACAGAAAAACTCAGTCAGCTTTACACAGAGAGCCCTAGAATGAAAATAGCTGGAAAATTTCAAGAGGGATGGAGGTGAGTGTAGAGATGTTGAAATAATAAAAGTTTTGGGTAAGGGTTTGCTGGTGAATTCTGAGCCTGGCAATTCTTGCCAGAGAGGATGTGAGAATATGAAATTTTTCTTTGGTTTTCAATTGGAAGTGATTAAGCCCACAGGACCAGATCAGAAACACTGACTTGGAAGTCAGTAAAGGGGAAGCTTCAGTCTACTATGTCCTTGGTTTGGTAAAGGGTATTATTTCATTTAATTCTTATATCAGCTTCATGTATTATGTCATTTAATTCTTATATCAACTCTTTGAGAGGAAGGTATTATTAGTTACACTTTTACAAATTAAGGAAATTAAGCACAGAGGGAGCTGTGAATATGCTTCTAACCACACAATGACTAAAATTGGAGGTAAATTCAGACCTGTATATAGGAACTGAATATTTAAAAAAGGATTTATTTATTTATGCATACAGAAATGGGGTACAGGACAGAGGTGCAGGGGTTAGAGGATTCACCAGAGAATTTTTAATCTTATGGCAGTTTGGAGAATCAGGATATGCAAAACCAATTTGAATGTAATATTATATATAAACTCTTGGGTCCTTGAGCAATCATTTATACTGGTTTTGGATAAAATGGCTTAAAAGAAAAGAACTCACAATAGTAGCTAATACAGATAATTTAGAACAATTAAAAAATGAGGTTTATGGTCCTCCCTGGTGGAGCAGCGGGTTAAAGCACAGCACTAAGAAGCTAAAGCCACTTCCGCATGAGTTCGATTCCTGCCTGCCCGGAGGTGACCACATGGCGTGGCAGACCTCCCCTGACCCGCCTGCTGCTCCCCTAAGCAGTGTACTTCGTCGATCTGCCTGTTCTGTTCCCCGCTCTGTCTCTGGTGAAGCCTCTCACCGCCCCTGAGCCTCTGGCCTGTACTCCAGTTCTGTATGCACAAATAAATAAAAATCTTAAAAAAAAAATGAGGTTTATAATAGGCTAAAATATTGAGAGGGCATCACAGTTGACTGAAGACTCATGATACAGTAAATGTGCTTGGAGATTGGCTGAAAGGTGAAGACGGTACTTAGGTTTTTTAATTATCACTTCACATTAATTTTTAATTTGTCAGCATTCCTAAAGATTAACCAGAGTGATTTTTGACTCCTTTTTTAGGGAGGATAATTTTAGGGGTTATTTTTAGATTCTGGCAAAGTGATTGTTAGTATGTTAGTCCATTTGTGAATAGAAAAGGAAAATAACTGAATCATTGGGATGTAATACTTTTTAAATGGTGTGTTTATGTTTACAGAGTAAATTGTAAGAGCAAATTAATTATATGTCAGTAGTTCCTGAAGTTAAGTAGGCTAAGTGTGTTGTGTGTGGGGGGGGGAGGTGAGGGGGAGTATGATTTAATCTTGTTTTATTGCTGGCTAAGTCTCTAGGCTGACCATTCTTTCTTTTTAATAAAAATGCTTGTGGTTCCATGTCTTCCCATTAGCTCATAGTTGAGAGCTCTGTTAAGTTGTCTGTGAGACGGAGTGTATTTGGCTTGCCTGATTAAAATTGTTCATGAGAGATCAAGCAGACAAGGGACTTTTAGCATAATTAAAAAAAAAGTATTGCTGGCCTTTAAGATGAAATTTCAGAGATTTTTGATTTTATATCTACCTGTAGAGAAGTGTATTTATGTAATTAGAGTCCAGTTTTCTCATGAAGCCTTCTTACTTAATTCACTCATGGTGCCCTTTCCTTATATGGAATATCATCTTCTCATGCAGTAGACAAGAAATAAAGAAAAGAGCCAGAACTTGAATGAGCCAAAAGATTTCCCTTGAAAGATCACAATGTGATAAATTAAAACAGTTATCTCCTTTTGTCAACTTATTTATTTTTAAAAGCCAATGTAGGAACAAAGTTGAAGGTAGTTAAGGATAAAATAAAAACAAATTACATCTCCTGTGTTCTCAGAGAAGTCTGAGAGAAATCACACCAGCTTTTGGAAGATCGTTTCTTTTGCCTAATGAATCTTAGTACAAAGCTTTTTTTATCTTTTACCTTTTTCAAAATTATTATTTTGAAGTCCCAAACTTTCCATTGCTGGATTCTAAAATCATTCAGTTATCATCCCCATTTTACTATGTTTCAAAAACAACAAGAAGAAATGATTGCACTAAATGTGGTTTAAAATGGCTTCTTTTGTCCTTTTAAAGCAAAGTCCACTGCAATATACTGTTTAAGCACTTTATAAAGCATCAGTTTTTTTCTATGTGTTTTTAAAAATACATTTTAGTTCTTCAGAAAGGAACCCTTTTGAGCATAAATCAAAATGTTATTGTTATAATGAGGTAGCATTTTAAAAGAAAATTACCAAGGTGTGAACTAACGGTTTCAGAACATGTGAACATTTCTTTAAGGAAAGAATTTTCTTCAACCAGTATGTAATGCTTTGTTTTCACCCAGAAGATTGCTTTAGAACATTTCTCATAAATTAAAATAATTTTCCTATTAGCTAAGAGTGGTTTTCAATCTTCTTGACTTTTTCTTTAAGTTGTTACTCTGCATTTTTAAGACTGATTTTAACTGATTTAACATAAATCAACAGTGTTGAGGTTATTTCGGCAGCTAAAATAGCCCTCAAACTCAAATGTACCATAAATTACCCCAGTAAATGTATTACTGACTTTGACTTTGGAATTATAACCAAACACATACATTGACTAAGTTTAAAAATATTTTATTTTTTTGGCCCTCCCTGGTGGCGCAGCGGGTTAAAGCACTGCACTGAGAAACTAAAGCCACTTCCGCATGAGTTCGATCCCCGCCTGCCCCGGAGGTGACCACATGGCGTGGCAGACCTCTCCTGGCCCGCCCGCTGCTCCCCTCAGCAGTGTACTTCGTCGATCTGCCTGTTCTGCTTCCCGCTCTGTCTCTGGTGAATCCTCTCACCCTCCGCATCTCTGGCCTGTACCCCAGTTCTGTATGAATAAATAAATAAATCTTTAAAAAAAAAATATTTTATTTTTAAAATCTTTATATATTTTCTTCATTGAAGAAACACTGCATTATAACATTATGTAAGTTTCATGTCTTCCTCACTGAGTCAACATGTTTATACACTACATTCAGTTCACTACTGAAAAGCTAAATTTAACTTCATGAAGAATTGAGGACAAAGAAACCTGAAATTTTAAATGATAAGAGTTTTTTTGATTTCACATATTATCTTAGGAGGAGAACGCTAAACAACATTACATCTTGAAAATGTAAAAAGCTGTGAATAGTTTAGTTTGTGGAAGGAGGTCACAAAAAAGTTACTCCTCTGACTTTCTTCTTGACAAGTAATCAGAATAGTTCACAGTTCTGGTTTCCACACATTTTGTAATATTGAGAATTATTTTTTGCATCAAATTATATATCACTCTTATTTTTGATTAAATAAACTTTTAATAGGGTGGTATAATCAAGTTGAATTAAGACATAATTTAGGATGAAATCATGCAGAATTACCAACATATAGGGTATGTTATAATTGTGGCAACTAGTATATTTCTGTCACAAATAGTGTGGTATCTTTTATATATGAAAAAAGAAAACCCTTGTTTCTTTATTATTATTTAGTTTCAGACTCTGGTTTATATATCCATTTAATTGCTTATTCATTCACCTGTCAATTGTTCATCCATTCAGTCTGAACTCTGAACCTTTCCTATATAATAGGTATTGGGTTTAGGTAGTGGTGATACAGAAATGAATTACTGCTTTTGAAGAGGTGGGTTTATTTTTTGCAGCAAATTTGCAAGTAATTGAATAGAGTGATACACATGTAAAAGAAGGTAGATCTAATTGTTGGTGGATACAGAGGAGGCAATATTTAAACTGAGTCAGGAAGGATAAAAGTTCATTCACCATGCCAAAGACTAAGAGGAAAGGCAGGCAATAGAAGAGTGAGACCAGCAAATACAAATACATTACACATTTTAACAGACTAGTAGTTTAGTGTATATGAAATATACAGGAGAAATAATAGGAAATAATACTGGAATAAAAGGCAGGATTCCTTGTAAGAAGCTAGAAGTTACTGAAATGAAGTTGAATGGGTAAAATAAAAAAAAATTGTATTTTTGAAGAATAGTTGGGCAGTATTACAGGAAATATTTGGAAAGTGGGGGGAACTATATGCTGTGATTATCAGCTGGCCCTATTTTTTCAGTGATCTAGGAGGCAATCTTGTTTTACTGAGTTTTGGGACCAGACAGGCTGGCTTCAGATCTCCTCCAGCTGAATAGCCCCTAACTTACCTCATCCTAAGAGTTTTCAATTGTTTTTGGAGATAATAGCTATTTTTTTTTTTTAAAGATTTATTTATTTGTGCATACAGAACTGGGGTACAGGCCAGAGGCTCAGGGGCGGTGAGAGGCTTCACCAGAGACAGAGTGGGGAACAGAACAGGCAGATCGACGAAGTACATTGCTGAGGGGAGCAGCGGGCTGGTCAGGAGAGGTCTGCCACGCCATGTGGTCACCTCCGGGGCAGGCGGGAATCGAACTCATGCGGAAGCGGCTCTAGATTCTCAGTGCTGTGCTTTAACCCGCTGCGCCACCAGGGAGGGCCCGATAATAGCTATTTTTGCATGGTTACAGAGTTCTTATGTTCAAATGCTTTTAAGTTTCTAGGCCTAAATGTCTAATACCTGCTAGTCATCATTATTCATTATTGAAATCTTAAGTGTTTAGAATTGATAGTAAATATTACCAATTTCCCCTTCTCTCAAGAAATGTATAATTTCCTATATGTAAAAATAAAGAAGACAACACATCTTATTATGCTCATCATTAAAGTCCGTTTTATTGCTTTCCTTATGTTGAAGATAACCCAATTGAAGATTGACAGATGTGCTCACCATTAACTTTGTGTATTGGCTCCCAAATACTTTAATCCATTCAAAATGTTTGGTGTTCATGACTTTACCTTCTGATCATTATGATTACTTAATCATAAGTGGAGTTTCTTGTATTTTTCTGTCTCGTGCATTTATTTATTTTTTTATTGGGGTAACATTGGTTTACCACACTATATGATTCAGAAGTACACATTCTTACCTCTTCAGATGTGTGTTACCACATCACACCCACTATCAAGGCATCTATAATACTCTACCATAATTCATTAGGACCTTCCCTCTTTCCTCCTCGTGCCACCTCTCTCTAGTAGGCACAATTCTGCTGTATGATTTCTAAGGTTTGTTTAGGATTGTATGTTTGTTTTGTTTCTTTATATAGCAGATGGAATGAAATCATCCACTATTTGTATTTCTTCTGATTTACTCCATTTGGTTTAATCCTTGCCATTATATTTACATCCATGTTTTTGCAAATGACAAGGTTCAACCTTTAAAAAAAAAAAAAAATATATATATATATATATTGATTTATTTATGCATACAGAACTGGGGTACAGGCCAGAGGTGTAGGGGCAGTGAGAGGCTTCACCAGAGACAGAGTAGGGAACAGAACAGGCAGATCAAGGAAGTACATTGCTGAGGGGAACAGTGGGCGGGTCAGGAGAAGTCTGCCACGCCTTGTGGATCATCTCCAGGGCAGGGATGGAACTCCTGCTGGAGTGGCTTTAGCTTCTTAGTGCTGTGCTTTAACCTGCTGCATCACTAGGGAGGGCCCTCAAGCTTTTTTTTTTAAAAAACAAAAAACAAAAAAAAAAACAAAAAAGCTGCTGAGCAGTATCTCATATATCCCACAGCTTTTTAATCTGATTATCTGTCCATTTGCTATTATAAATCTAACTAGTACATTTAGACATCAAGAAATAACTTTTTCCTATCTAATGGGAATTCCAGTACCTCACTTAACAGGTAATCTGTTGAGTTTCTGCTTAAACTCTTTGTAAGAGTAAGATAAAGACAATTTACATAGTTCTGTTTCATGTTTGGACAGCTTCCATTGTCAAAATACTCTTTGTAGCTGATAAACTTTTAATTTCTAATCTCTGGGTACTCACTCTTGCCTGAAGCCAGAGAGACCAAATCTAATCAGTTTTTTACTTGCTCTGCCATCAACTGTTTGCTAAAAGTCATTAGTTTTTCAGACTTCCCATTTCCTCTCTTCTGTTTATTTTGGTCTTAATTTAGCCTTCCGTTTCTGATTTCATAGGGTAGAAGATGAGACCATTAGGTGAGATTTATCTACTTTTCTACTATGGATATTTTGTGTTCTAGATTTCCCTCTTAATTTCTGTATTAGGCATTTTAATATGATATGTTTCTATTTTCATTCAGCTTAAAATACTTTCTAATGTACTATTGATTTCATCTTAAACCCCGTATTTACTTAGTAATGTCTTAATTCATTCTAAAATACTTAGAAAGTTTCCTAAAGATATGTTACTGTTTTCTGACTTTGTTCAGTTGTGAAATGAGAACATACTTTTGTATACCTATCACATCTGTTTCATATATTTTGAAGCTCAGTTATTGGGCACTCAACCCTTAAATTTGTTGTGTCTTTTTCATGAATGTCCACTTTGTTATAGTGAAATTAGCCTCTAATAACATGTCTATTCTAAAATCATTTTTTTTCTAATTTTAGTTTAGCCATGCTAGGTTTATTTTAATTATTGGTAGTGTGGTTTCTTGGAGTCCTTTTTCCCTCAGCTTTTTGCTTTGAAACTTTTTTGGTATCTTATATTTAATGTATATTTCTCAAAGACACCATACTATGTTTTGCTTTTTTAGGAGTCTGATATCAGCCTTTTCATTGGATTGTTAGATCACTTACATTTTCTATAATTGGGATATGTTTTTAGTTCTGTTATCCTATTCTTTGTTCCTTGATCTATCGTTTATTTGTATGCATATTTTTCTTACTTTCTAGACCTTTTAAGGATTGCAGTTTTAATCTTGAATTAGTTTTAATTTATTTAAAAATAAATATAGATTTATTATGTCAATTTTTGAAAACCTAACTTTGTCTTATAAGTCTTTTCAACTAGGAATTTATAGGATTTATTTTGCTAACCCTAAAAAAAAATGCTAACCCTAAGAAAATGCTTGTTAATTTTGCCTTTGCCATTACATAGTAAACATTCATAGTAGTTGCTATTGAATGACCTTACTTAAGATCAACTATTGACTTCTCTACTCTTCCCATTTTCCTCTGTGAGGCGGTGACATATTTGAAGACTCCAGGTTCTTACTCATGAGGACCATATGAATAGCATTCTAGACTTAACTTGCATTCAAAGGTTGATTAGTATTTTCTTGTCTTAATTCAGGATCTTTTCTTCTATTTTACTTAGGGAGAGAGTAACAGAAAAAAAATCATTTTTTGTTTCTATCTATTCTTTCCAAATAACTGGTATATTTTTTTTAGAAGCTTTCCTATTCAGTTTTCAATTATATTCACTATAGTATCCAACATGAAGAGGGTATTCCAGGTACTCATAAATACTGTAAAGAATTGAGTGGCATGAAGAAGGTAGAAAGGAAAGATGTGGTTAGGCTTTAGTATTGGTATGATTATTTTCTTAAACCTAGAAACAGATAAAACAGCACCTATCTATCATTAATCCCAGGAATTGTCACAATATGTGATATATACATGTGTGCTTTCAAAAGGCTTATATGTGAAATGCCCCCATCTACATGGACTAGAACTGAGGAAAAACTTCTTTACTGAAGTTGCTTTGATTCCTAGAGCTTTCCTGGAAGAACCTATGTCACTAGAGGGTTTTTGTTACAGTGGCTTTAGTTTTTAGAAGATATGTAAGTCACAGTATTTTTGCTTCTTTTGTATAGTCTGTATCTATCTAGTGCTTAACATTTCAAAGAAGCAGAATGTGCTTCATCCTGTAAAATGCTTTCTGCCCTGTTTACTTCAGACAGCACAGTTAGGACTGATATTTGTAAGCTGATGAATGGATGCCAAAAACTAAATGTCTCTTGAGTACAGTGGAGCCTATAGACTAGTCTCCATGAATATTAGGGCAGTATGCCAACTAGAGCTGGCTTAATTCTGCAAGCAGGAGCCCTTTGCAGAAGGATTCATGGTAATTAAACAATTCAAAGTGCAATGTTTTCCTTTCATTAATTTGGCAGAAAACAACTAACTATCTGCAGCAAAAATGTTTTTGACATTTTCATTTGCTGGTTGGGAAATAATGGATACTTTGAATTGTGCTATAAAAGAAAACTGCTAGGATTTTTGTCATTTTCATTTTAACTTCCTAATAAAAATGTGGGTTATTCAATTAGCAAAATTAAAAAAAAAATTAAGTAGACATAGTTGATTGTAGGGTAGCCAGATTGATTGTTTCTGGGTTTTTGTTTGTTTGTTTTTTTGAGATGATTGTTTGTAGGAGATTCCTAGGGACTTTATAGGTTTAAACCCATTTCTTTTTCTATCTCCTTCCCTGTATTTGTGAATAATGGAATTCTAGTTGGGTGTGATAGTTTCCTATCCTTCCTCCCTTTTCAAAGTCACTTTCATCCCAAACATTGTATATAACTTATGTCTTCTTTCCTGTTTCTTTTTGGCTACATATTTACTGTGTCAATAAACCCATCCTCAACAATTGTTAATTTTTCTACTTTTTAAAATATTGTGGACCAGTAGGTTAAAATGAAACATTTTGACTAATTTTGGAAGGAATTCCCTGGAGGAATCAAAGAGTATTTATATATAAGTTTATGTCTTATAGGTAAGTATGCTTTTAGTTATATTAGTGTTATGTTAATTACCAGTGTTTATCCTTTTACTATAAATAAAATGTTTAATAACACCCATACCTTTGAGTACTAGGTTCTGGTTATTTAAAACTTAATTATTCTTAAATTTAATATTGTCCTCTCCTGAAATTATGATACGTTTTCCATATATATTTTTGCTTCTATAAACTCTTTATAAACTGGAGATAGTTAGTTAGAAAAATACTGTGCTATTTTAATGTTCTTGTGGTTTTAAGAATCAAACCCATTTAATCTATCTAGAAACAGAAATGTAGATGGATATTAAGTTCACTCATAAAATCTCAAAGAACAGCTTTGGTCTCATGAAGAAGTAGAATTTGCCATCAGTAAACTATCAATCTAAATAGTACTCCTTTCATTTTTATATTAGCTTTTATCCATATGAGATTCAAATATAAACTTACTGTCAAAAGACAACATACAGTTGCAAAATCCCACTTTCTAGCTAGTCACTTAGAGTGATCAACCTAGACAAAGACTACTGCTGAGTGATCAGCATTGGAAAGTACAAGCATGGTAGTTATGGTCCCTCTCAACTAAATGTCTTATTACCTTATAATCTGCATTAGAAAAATAGAACAACAAAGCAAATTCTTTATAAATAGTCACCCATCCTTTCAGTCCATAAATATTTTTGTGCTTACCTGCGTCAGGAACTGTACTAATTGGAGAAGATTCAGTGGGTAGTGAGGTAAATACAGATCTTATCCATGAGAAGTTAAATAATTCTTAGGAGAAAGAGAATTTTAAAAAGTCAGCATATAGCCTTATAAGAGAGGAAAATAATTTGTAGAAATGCCATAATCATTAAAAAAGGGATATGGGTGGGAAGAAAAGTTGGAAACAACTAAATAGCAAGTGGTGAATTTAGGGATGAATTGTCTGTAACAACCAACTATTGAACCTGTTGGCCTAAGACTGATTTCATTCAGCAACATGTACTAGAAAATTACTATGTTAGAAAGACTGCTCGATTTGGTAGACTTAAATGCTAAGGTGAACATAACAATAGATGAGCCAAGTAAAGGTTGGCACCTTTACTCTTAAGGCAGAAAATGACATTTTATTAAAAACTCATTCTTTGTTTATTCATTTACTCTGTAAATACCTTTGAGTGCTTTATTACATGCAAAACAGTATTTTAGGCATCGAGGCTATGCATTAAATAATCAGGTCTCCACTTTTCATGGAGTTTATTAGAACCTTGATAGTCAGATATAATGGCCAACATTATCATTACATAATGATAATATAAATTTGTTTAGTTTTAAAAAGCTTCAGTATGCTTGTGAGGCACAGTTGTTCTTTTGATGCTAATGGCATTTTGGAGGTGGTCAGGACTTATATTTAGCTATCTACCTTATTCATGAAGAAATTGAGACTAAAAAATGTCAAGTGTTTTCCAATAAATATACATGTAGTCGAGCTAGAACTAGGCTCTAGATGTTGCTTAATAAATTTCATGGAAGTGAAAGGTTCTAAGCTGATTTTCAGTTGCTAGCTCCTTGCCAACTATCTTTCAAGTCATTTTAGTCCAGAGTATTTTGCTTTAATATATTAGTTACTTTAAGGTTTCTTATGAATGTCATTGAAAACATTTTATCCTAAGTGACTTTTTTTCAAAAAAATATATTGATCACTTTAAGCATATAATTGCTGTTATTATAATATAAGGATCATTTAAATACAAAAAATGTTTGCTTGAGAAATCATTGAGTTATAAATAATTTAAAAGAACCTTGAAAAATGGGTGATGCTGGTAACCTAATTCAGCTGAAGTTTGGTACTTTTTATGTTCTCAATTTGATTAGTATTTTGTCTCTGTAGATGTTCTGTGGGTTGGAACCTACTGCTTAGAGTAGGATTTGTGACTTTATAGACTGTTTCATAAAGATTGAAGTCTTTGAAATCAGAATGGAACCAAGTCCATATCTTTATTGTAGAAAGCAAATAAAAAGCAACATGATGATATCATGTGCCCTGTGGTAAGTTAAGAAGACATGGAAATGTCTAGGTTCTCAGAGTACTATCTACCTCATATTATTCTGTTATTGTACAAGTGAATTGAATAAGACAAACCAAAAAGACAGAGAACTTGATTAGGATGAGAGTAGCACCTTCAGAGGCTTAAAGGAAAAATTGTCTGGGTACATCACGCATTAGAATCAAATGAATCTGAAAACAATTGCTAATTTTTTTCTTAATCGTACAAAACATACATACACATATGTACAATCACAATTATATTTATTATATTGTGTTGAGTAACAATGAGAAAATGTTAAATATTGTATTTGATCTAAATTTTTAGTTATTCTTTTGACTTTGAAGAGAGTAAAATATTTTTGTGGGTTCCTGAAAATATTATGTGCCCTAGGTACTGTGCCTAATGAAAGGGTTGACTCTATCTTATCTCTAAGCATTTGTTAACTTAGCATATCCAGTACCTACCTCAATTGAGAATCCCTTACTTGGCAAAATTCTGCCTCCCTTGGGGGGAACTAACCATTTCATTTAAATATTCCTTTCTTAAAAAGATTTATTTATTCATTCATACAGAACTGGGGCACAGGCCAGAGGTACAGGGTGGTGAGAGGGTTCACCAGAGACAGAGTGGGGGGCAGAACAGGCAGACTGACAAAGTACATTGCTGAGGGGAGCAGCGGGTGGGTCAGGAGATGTCTGCTGCACCATGTGGGTCACCTCTCGGGTGGGAATTGAACTTATGCTAAAGTGGCTTTAGCATCTTTGTGCTGTGCTTTAACCCGCTGTGCCACCAGGGATGGCCCTCATTTAAATGTTCATAAGATTGTTAAAACTTTCTTATGCTTCTCATTTATATATTTGGGATCAAGTACACATTCTCAAAGACCTTAAATTTACTTAGCAGGACCTTTATATTACTCAATGTTGAGATCAGACCAACCTTAGATATTGGGAAATGAGGGACGTTCTGAAAAATTTCAGGTTTTCTTTTCCAGTTTCTTTAAAAGTCCAATTTGACATGAGTAAAAATAAGTAAGCATACTTTAGCAAGTGAAGGAATAGGAAATGTAGTATTGTGACTAAGCATTGATGATGTTTAGCTTGTGATATTACTTTGAAAAGGAAAATATGGCAGAAAGACTTTAAAAGTCAACTTTAAAACACCTTTTTTTAAACTTTAGAAAGTATACAAAACCTAAAATATTTTCAGAATGTTCCATCATTATGTTAGTCTTAAACATCTAATACATTTTATCAAATATGCTTGGGCACTATATGTGTATTTTTCTCAGGTTTGTAAATCATACAAACAGAGGTAAGGGGGAGAAGACACTTGTAAAATAAGAGAATGAAAGGGAATGAGAATAGTTTAAAATAATTTGGACAAGAGCCTCTGCTTCTGCCATTAAGAGTACTGGTCTAGCCTTCCTCTCATAAATAATGATAAAACTGAAGGAAGTAATATGAAGCTACTTTTCTCAGGCTTTGCATAACAGGCCGGGCAAGACTAGTTGCTAGAGAAGGCCAGCTCATAAGAAGAGACCTATGTTTGCCTTGGCTCTTTGCCTTGAAACCATTTCCTGACTATGTCAAAGCCACCCTCATCCACACAGAAATAGTGCTGCCTTTGAGCCAAGTAGGCAGAGATCAGATATTGGGACTGTTGAAACAGCTGGAATCTAGAGCAGGGTACCAGAAACTGGAAAACTGATCTGGGCATCCAGGATTCTGAATGTTGCCTCCCTGAGTTCTTGGCTGGGAGATGGACCACATCTTTGCTAAATAGGACTGTGAGTTCACCAGAGCATGTCTAATAATGATCTGAGAGTGGGAAGGTATACTAAATCTTTCTCTTTTCTAACTTAAGTACTAGTAACAGCATTATTTTCCTGGTTAATCACTTTACATTTGTAGGGCAGGCAACTTACTGTTTCTGTTACTTGTCATCAATTTTTTTTGATTGTTAGGTAATAATAAAATTTAATTAGAAAGTGAGCAACTTAAAAGTGCATTTTATTTTACCATTAGATAGAATATTTAATTGGTAAGCTATTAGGTGGCTAATGCCAAACAGGAACTCTACGTCAAACATGTTAGTGAAGAAATAGAAGTTTACTTTAAAAAGCAAAGTTGAATAATATTTAAAATATCAAATACTAACATGGAAAGAGTGGTATTATAGTCAGTTGTTTTAATTTTGAATTTGATAGCTAATTAGAATAATTGGCTTTTATAAATTGAGGCCAGAATGTGTGTTTACAACCCCATGGAAGTTTGGTTCCTCTCATTAGAGGGCAGCTCTTCACACATATGAGAACAGTTGTTTACCTATTTCATATTCTTATCACCAGGGTAAACATTCAAGTATATGGTAACTTGCCAAAAATGGACCATTGAATTTAACTTCTGCTTAAACTTTATTAATTTTTCTCTTCCCTTAAGTTGTTCATAGAAATCAGTATCATACCCTGAATATGATCTGAACAGAGGAGATAATATATGGGGATAGTTTCTTCCTTATTTTAAATATGTCAACTCCAGATTTATGTTTTTTAGTTACATAAACTAACTTTTTTGTAATATACATCATTTTTGATGCATACATCATAAAGTAATGCACACAATAAAAGTATACCACTTTAAAGTTTTTGAGGTTTTAAAATTTATACCTATATGACCACCACCACCACAATCATGTTTAAAAATATTTCTGTACACTCCAAAACTTGTTTGTGCTTTACTCAGTGTCATATCTGCCTTTGATTCCCAGCACCAGGCTAAGAGCAATCTGCTTTCTAGAGTCCTTATATAAGAGAATCATATAATATGCACTCTTTTGTGTTTGGCTTATTTTGCTCAACACAATGTGATTCATCATATGAATATGAATAGTTCTTTTATTATCGCTGTTCTCTTTTATGAATATACCACATCTTGTCCACTCACCTGTTTGGTGATTTTTAATAGTTGGCTATCATGAACAAAGTTCATACACCGGATAAATACCTATGAGTGGAATTGCTGAGTCATATGCAGTTGATGTTTTAACTTTAGAAGAAACATCCAAAGTACTTTCTGAGGTGATGGTACCACTTTATATTCCTGCCATGAATGTTACTAGAGCTCCACTTCATCCACATGCATTCATTGATTTAACGTTGAAAATAAGTCTTAGTGTACATTTGCATAGTGTTAACTTGATATTAATCTGTAATCGTTTAGTCTTCATTTAGTCTATTCTGTAGTATAGTCTTACAATAATAATTTGTTTACTTCTTTTAACCTCTCAGATAGGTCAATTTTCTTGCAAGTCTTTAATAGTTTAACAAAACTAATTTTTGTACGCTAGTTTTTAAAAAATATTCCTTCATTATAATAGGCCAGTATTTGTTTTTCCAAAACTCCCTTGGCCTCCAGAACATAGTTTACCTAGGAGGTTCTTAAACATAGCAGGAGCTCAATGTCTGTTTCAGAATGTCATAGTTACACTCAAAATATATTTTATTTACCTTCTATGCAAATCTAAATTGGTTAAATTTACTATAGAACTTTATTAACTAGCATAATTAATGACTCCAGTAGTTGAATTTGATTTGTAGATCACTTAGAATATCTTTTATTCCCAGTGGCATCAAAGGGTAGAAAGTAGTGTTATGGTAACTCAGTGGAAGGATTTCTCCCTTATTGTTTAAAATTTAATTTATATTATAAACTCAAAATTTGGGGTTGGGAGGGGCAGATCTACTTCGTGCCACGGCAGAAGAGCTATTGTGTTTTTGTCTTTGCCTTTAAGTCATGTTTTAAGAAAAAAATGCACACACACGTGCATACACACCTCCAACTCCACCACCAACGACATGACAGTATTTGTTTCAGGTAAGTTCTGTAATGTAGGGAAAAGTCACTGTAGACTCAGGGATGCCTTCTTCTCAGGTGAGAGTAATAGTGATCTTTAGTAGATGTGCTGGCAGAGTTTAGCTAAACACTTTCACTCTGAGTAAATTCCTCTCACTTGAATTGACAGTTTTATTCTCCAACACCTGTTTTTAGTGTTTTTTTTTTTTTTTCTAGAAGTGCTCCTGCCCGCCTTCACTTTAGAAAGTAGACATTTTCTACTCTAAAGAACAATTCCCCATATATAAATACCTCCCTATTTTTGGTTCTTTCAGAAAAATCACTTATCACAAAGCACTTTTTTTTGACTTTTGGAATAAATAATCTGTCATTTTTGTTGATGAGCTCAAGTTTCCAACTGTATTTAACCTTGTGATAGGCTCTCCTGGCCAATGTGTTAGAGATAGAAATACAGAGAAGGAGAAGATATAGTAGAAGGAAATGTGAACAGAAGACAAGGTTTCTTACTTGGCTTTGGATTTCTATTTTTAGGTTTCTGCTATTTTCTCCTATAAGGGTTAGGTGTCAACTGTAAGTAGGTATAGATTGTGCCATTAGTAATTTACTGGCATGTGGATGTTTTTCTGGCCTTCATCTTTACCCCAGTGGTGAAAACTGCCTTTTGGTGTAGATCATTTGCAAAAACTCAAAGACAGCATTCCTGCTATGAGCTTTAGTCCACTGTTGACTGGCTGAAGGATAAATGGAGACTGAGAGGCAACTCAGGGGAAGAAGTTGTACTGTTCCCCTTAGCCCTCATACGCTTTCTGAATGTTAAGTTTGTAGGCAGAGTTTTGTTTATGTTTAATGATATAGAAAACAGAATCATCTACTTCTCAAAAGAGCAGAATTATTACCAACTTACTGTTTTTTATTATATTGATGCAGGCACATGCCTATCAGATCATCTGGAGAAGCATTGGTGTCATCATCAGAAAGACAGAGCAGAAATTCCAAAGAGTAGCTTTTAATAAAATATGAACATTTGGAGAGATTTTGTAAAACATGTACTCTTACCTTCATTTAATATAAAAGAGTCACATGAAAATATTTTAATAAAAAGTTATTCTTTGTTACTTGGAAAAAATCTTAATGTATAATTTTATCAACTTGGTATTCTTTAAATTTGATAGTACATCATCTATTTTTGTGCTCTTAGTAATGTATGCAGTGTTGAAAGCATTAAAGTCACAAAATTAAAAAAATGTGAAATGTGTTGCACATTTATTTTGTTTTCCTATACCAAATGGAATTTGTTCAAGTGGTGCATTGCTGTATGCTGCCTTTTATCACTTTAACAACAAATTTAGAAATGAATGTTTTGCCTTTTAAAAAAGTATATTAAGTCCATAAATTCTAATTGAATAAAAAAAATTGGAAAGACTAGTTGAAAGTAGCAGGACAACCCTAAGATGAAACTTTGATCTTGTACATGATGTAGTATTAATTTGTTGGTTGATCGAAAAAACACTTAATGTATTAGGTAATATTTCTTTGGATCATTGTCTCTTACTTTGAAAAGAAATTGCCCCAGCCTTGTTTTGACATTGGCTTTCAAGGAACTTCTAAGCTTTTTTTTTTTTTTTTTTCCTTAGCACTTTTGAATTGGAAGAAACCCCTTTTTCTGTGCTGATATCATATTTTAGTTGTAGTCACCTAATTAAAAACATTAAAGTCATTGTCTTGACTAGTAAGCTTTAAGTAATTGTGAATCAACACTTAGTAATAATGGTTGTCATTTCTGGACTTTTTACTGTGCATCAAACAATGCTGAAAACTTACATAAGGCATTTGCTTATTTAATCCTTAGAATCATTCTAGGAGGTAGGAATTACTTCTTTTCATTTTACAATTTATTCCTCTTTTGCAGTTTAGAAAACTGAGCCATTGGCAGGTAAGTAATTTGCCCAATATCATAGTTACTAGTTGTAATAAATTTTGAATTCAGGTAATATGGACCAAGAATCCAATACTTGATTAATCTGTGTCGTTATACTTAAAATGGATTTCTTATAAACATCATTTCACTTGCTTTCGGTTTTGTGGTAATCTTTGCCTTGATATGGCAATCTTTGCCATTAATGTGTTTAAAATGCATTTTATGTGAGTTGTAGTTAGGTTTAAATCTACCATGTTCCTGTTTGTTTTCTATTTATTTCCATCTACTGTTGATTGCTTAGATTTTTTTCTTGCTTCCATTTAGGTAACTTGAGTAATTTGTCAGATTCCATCTAATTTTCTTCATTATTGTTATACCTTGATCCTTTCAGTGATTTCGATATAACTTTATGTTACTTCTTTGATAGTGTAAGAAAAGTCAGTGGTTCTCATCGACAGTTGAGGCAATCAGTGAGTGAAGAGAATACTGGAATCATGTTGGGTGTATATATGGAAACTTGCAAAAACATGTTAATTCAGCTACTCTCCTACTGACTTGTTGCTCACCTAGGAACTTTTAAAACATTTTTCCCCCTTTTTCTGCATGACAATATTAAGGCTCAGTGACTTTAGCAAATGACAGAAACATTTCCAATTATACCATGCTTAAGGGAATACTTGTGTTGAAGTGAGGTAGAACCAGATTAGAATTACAGCATTATTGCTTGCTAGATACATGGCCCTGGAAGAATTACTTAACTACTCCAGTTTTATCCCTAAATTATGGTTAAAAATCATCACCTCATTGCTTATCCCATGTGCTCATAATCTTTGCTTTCTATCCTGGTTATCAAAATTAAATGAAATAGTGTTTACAAGGTAATGTATTTGGCATACTCTTAAGTGCTCTTCATGTAAGGGCTCTAGAAATTATTGTCTGACTATCAAGCAAAAACTCAATTTATTGTTTTAAGTTTAAATTATCTCTTTAAACTTTTATGTCCTTTAATCCTTGAAGCATTCTGTACACATGTCAAGGAAGCATTAGTTAACATAGACGAAGTTACCATGAAAAGATGTGATTATTAAGTTGCTTCACAGTTTAGAGGTGATCTAGGCAATGAATAAAACTCCAAGAAGATATGAGACTGAGTCTTCAGGGATACTATCTTCTAGGAATTGATAAACAGAGAGAGGGAGATTGGATGGTGAGCACCGTGTGGTGTGAGGGAGAAGACCACATTTAATCTTATTTTGGTGCATTTATAAACAGGTAGTGTATATTATAAGACAGAATTAAATTATGTGAGAAGGGCCTGAGAAAGTATTTTTGAAAGTTATCAAAACATATAAGTAAATGGTGAAGTTGCAAAGTAATAATTAAAGAACTGTTTGTAAAGTGGAACACAGAAGGACAAGAATGTATCTTAGAGGAATAGTCCTTCTTAGGGGGAGGGAAGGCAAGGGGAAGTCATGGAAGCTAATGTCCTCATCTCCCCATCTTTTTTAGCACCTTTAGTAGCAATAATCTGTATTCAGTGAGTGAATATTGATTAAATTGAAGGTGGACATAGGTTATAAGCATAATTTTTAGGTTTATACTCAAATAGATGAAGAAATGTATTGTAACTTTTAAAACCCTGTCTGATTCTTCTTTTGGTGGACAAATTATGTTTTTGGGTCATTCAAACGGGCATGTGTAATGCACATTAAAGAAGTCCATGGTGGCCCTCCCTGGTTGCACAGCGGGTTAAAGCACTGCACTGAGAATCTAAAGCCACTTCTGCATGAGTTCGATTACCGCCTGCTCCGGAGGAGTCCACATGGTGAGGCAGACCTCTCCTGACCCGCCCACTGCACCCCTCAGCAGTCGATCTGCCTGTTCTGCTCCCCACTCTGTCCCTGTGAATCCTCTCACCCTCCGCATCTCTGGCCTATACCCCAATTCTGTATGAATAAATAAATCTTTTAAAAAAATTAAAAAAAAAAGAAGTCCATGGTGCTTTTAAATTTTTAATTGTCTTTTTGGAAACATGATTTTCCCTTTTTTTTTTTTTTAAGATTTATTTATTTATGCACACAGAACTGAGGTACAGGCCACAAGTGCAGGGGTAGTGAGAGGATTCCCCAGAGACAGAGTGGGGAGCAGAACAGGCAGACAGATGAAGCACACTGCTGAAGGGAGCAGAGCAGGTGAGACAAGAGAGGTTTGTCATGCCATGTGGATCACCTCCCTGCCAAGGGATCAAACTCATGCAGACGTGGCTGTGGCTAGCTTTGTAGTGCTGTGATTTAACCCTTTGCGCCACCAGGGAAAGCCCTGATTTTCATTTTAAACATTGATGATTTCAATTGTGAATCCAAACATTTTTTGGGTTAACTTAGAAATAGGAAAACACATAAAAATTGTAATCAGAATGGAATATAGCTAGAAAACATAGGTGTTATCGTCAGACAAATGAGTCCTTTTACTAGAGGTAAAACTTTGGGTAGACAGTTCTGGACCTGAGTATCCATTATAAGAAAACCAATATAGATTTCACAGAGTTAGTACAACAAAAATTTTAAGATTAGTGGTAGGAGCCCTCAGTAAATGATTTTTTTTTTTTAAGTTGAACATAATGAGGAGCTGCAGATAGAAGAAAACTGTATTTTGGGAGAATTTTTTTTGGTGCTTAATAGTGCCTTGCCTTTCTTCCAGGAGACTTTTTGTTTGTTTCCTAATTTATTAGTATTCATCTTCCCACACTGAGATATCATGCAAAAAAGGCATGAAAGGTTTTTCACTGCAGCCTTACTCACAATTGCTAAGAGAACTGTTATAGAATTTATCTAGTATTTGCTCCAACTATCTTGACTGTGAAGGCTTAAAGCAGTGAACTGTCAAGTTAAACTCCACATTTAGGATGTTTTTCTTTTCCTTGTCATCAAAGCAAGAAGAAAGAAAAGCAAGGATGAAGAAATTGAGTATAGGGTCTACAATAGCTTCAGATATTTTTCTCTGCTGAGGTTTTTCTCCCATAAGTTATCCCAGACATGAAAAAAAAAAAAAAAAACAACTGTAAACAAATTTCTGAAAGTGGACCATTTAAAATAAAATAAAATAGTTCCCTCCTGTGTAACACAAATCATAAACTATAATGTAATAGCCCTAAAATATTAATTTAACTTTCATGCAAGGATAATTTTTATATCTTTGAGAAGGAAAATAAATCACCTAAAGAATATCGTTTATTATAGGGTATTATGATATTTAACAAAATAATTCATTGGGTAAATTTATACACATGAGAAGTTCTACATTGTGCTTTAGGAATTGTAACATTTTCTTAAGAAGCTGTAGATATGGCCCTTCCTGATGGTGCAGTGGGTTAAAGCTCAGTACTGAGAAGCTAGCCATGGCCATTTCAGCTTCAGTTCGATTCCCTGCCAAGGAAGTGACCCACCTGGCACAGCAGATCTCTGCTGCCCTGCTTGCTGCTCCCCTCACCATGTACTTCGTCCATCTGCCTGTTCTCCCCATCCTGTCTCTGGTGAATCCTTTCACCGCCCTGGTACCTCTAGCCTGTACCCCAGTTCTATATACATAAATAAACAAATCTTTAGGGAAAAAAAAGTAGACATTTTGATTTCAGGCAGTTTCTATTTAAGAGAAAATGTAACTGAAAAAAAATGAGACATTGCCATAAAGTGATAAATTTTGTAGAAGTTTGTTTCTTCCAAGGAAAGATTTTTGGGGTTTTGGATTTTCATTTTAGAATAAAGTAAGATTTTTATGTATGCAAAGCCTGTGCTTTAAGAATCAACTTAAAGATTTTTAGATTCAGTAGAATCTTAATTTTATTTTTAAAAGGTTTATTTATTTATACATATAAAAACAGGGGTATAGGCCAGACATGTGGGAAGTGAGAGGGTTCACCAGTGACAGAATGGGGATTTACTGAAATACATTGCTGAGGGGAACAGCAGGTGAGACAGGAGGGGTCTGCCCAGCCATGTGGGTCAACTCTCTGGCCAGAGTTAGAATTCATGCCACATTGTCTGGTGATAGCACTGAGAATTTAACCTCTCTACCACCAGGGAGGCATAAGAAACTTATTTTTAAAAAGTGTCCTATACTGGGTCCCCTCTAGTGGCTCAACAGTTTGGGGCACAGCACTGCAAGCTAGCTGCAGCCACTTCCATGCGAGTTGGATCTCCAGAGGTGATCACATGATGGGGCAGACTTCTGTCTCACCCACTGCTCCCCTTGACCGTGTACTTCCTCAGTCTGCTTGTTCTGCTCTCCACCCCTGCACCTCTGGCCTGTACCCTGGCTCTGTATGCATGAATAAATAAATCTTTAAAAAAATTGTCCTATTCTCTGTATATTATTGATTTTTATTCAACTCACATTCAGCAATAAAAATTTTTAGCATCAGGGATAGGATTATTAATAGGCAGTTTGGAAGAAAAATGAATAGATTGCCAGCAACAATCATAACTCAAAAATAGTTATTTCTGGAAGTTGGCATACTTTTCCCTCTTTTTCTAAAAATAACTTTTTCTAGGGTTGACATACCTAAAAAGTGATGACCCCATATATTTTGAGACTAGGTTGTAGCTTTTGTAGCAACCACATTTCATCTCTGGGAGTCACCTCAGAAATTCACAGGTATTACTGACTCACAAGGAATGCCTTTGAACTTCAGCAAATGCCAAGGTCACTCTTTCTTTTTAATGGTATTTTGCTCATTATATTTACCTTTGGAAAATATTATTGCTGTTTTAGAACTCTCAATAAGAAATACCAGGAAAATGTGAAGTTAGTAAATCCCTAATAAGTTGTTTAAAGCCACTGCTTTTATTTTCTTATTGCCAATTACTATTTATTTTCTTAAAAATAGAGTTGCCTTGGAGTTATATTAAGAACTAAAATCTGTTACTTATCATATTCCTAGTAAGGTGGTATGGTAGAGCTTCATTATGGAAATCCAAATAGATCATGATCCGAAACGAGAGTCAAGGTTAATATATGGGCAATTTGGTCCAGCCTTCAATTCTCTGAGCCAACATTGCTCTGAATGTAGCCATATAAAATAAAGTAATACAGTTTACCTAGTGTTGACCTTTAGTTGTCTTAATTGTAGTCTGTACAGTGCAAGCAGAGATATTTGGCATGGGTTGATCTAATTTCATATAATCTTTATTTTGATACACCGAATACTTTGGCCATGTGGCTTATATATAAATATTGAAAAATTGTTTAATTATTTTTATTATCTGTAATGACTGAAATGGTGTGACTCTAAGACCAACCTTATGAGTAATGTCAAATTAGATGTCAAGTCATACAACAATAATTTCAAAGTAAAATGATCGCTATATTTAAGGTACATTACTGACTTGGCTTACACAGTGTAAGGAGCTATTGTGTGGCTGTTTTTTGTCTGTGGGCTAGACAGTGGCCTTACATTCAGGGAGATGGAAAGAACAGGAAGAGGAAAAGGTTGGCAGACTAGAGAGAGAAGATAGCAATAAAGGGACCAGAGACAGAGGAAATGAAAGAGAGGGGAAGAGTAAGAATGATTCATTTAAAAAGTTCGTTGTCTTAATTAAAGGGAACATATTTTTCCATGTTGAGAACATATAAGAAAAGGGAATGGGCTTTTTACATGTAAATAGGCTTTCAGTTACATTTAGAAAATAACATTCTTGTAAACATTCTGGTTTGTAAGTAAAATGACTCCTTGGAATCAGATGAAGTAATCAGCCCATATTTCTATGTAGTTTGGAGCATGTTATATAAATGTTAGTTTACTATTGGGTACAGAAATAAAATCATTTGTATTGCTTTCATAAGAAATGTTGTATAGGAAATATAATTCCTGAATAGGTTATATTAGGAGGTATTTATATCCACTTTGCTTTAATGGTGTTCAATGTTGCAGAAGTACTACTTCTATGTAAATTAGGTGTGGGCAATTTGTGAGCGAATAAAAGGCAACAGCATGAATCAGATGATTAAAGAAATCAAACAATATGGTTGCTTTCAGTTACATTTGTACAAAACAAATAAATCTTTTTAAATGAAAGCATGAATATAATATGTAAAGAGGTAATTACAAAATGTTTTAACATGGATAAATAGTACAAGTCATAGAAAACTTGTAAACCTGCCATGTAAAACTGATTACCCTTACGAACATTTCATGCTATTTGACAGTGAAAAAGCACACCTTATAAAAGCTGTTACACAACCCATTACATTTAAAAGATTTCCGTCTCACACCCCAAATTACACTTATTTGCTGCAAGTGAAAATTCAGGATTTGTCTCCTGTTTATTTTTGTGCCAGTTATAGAATTACTGAATTTTACTTCTCCCCATTCTTCCTGCAAACTAGAAATAAGTCTTTTTGGTTTATTTCAATGTAAACATAGTTTATGTACTGTAAGTAATATGAAGATGATGTAATAATAACATTCGGAACCTGAAACACTCAGGTACTCCATATTATAATAAAATACTGAATTTTGCAAGATAGTCCATAATCAGTGAAGAATATAAAATATAAAATACAGTATACCATTTTATTTCATATCTTCATGCACAACAGTTTGCCTTACTTGAAATCTTGTAAAATACCCTGAAACAGTGCCTAATTTATTTTTGTGAGAAAAACAATCTTGGAAACATCTAAGAGACCCTCTTATTTTGAGATTGCTTTTTCTATGTTATGAGTAATTCTTTCATTGTGTAATAAGCATTCTCTGAGCTTCTGGCAGGCTTGCTTGCTTGTTTTTTGTTAGTGTTGCCTTTTTTCTTCTCTTATACACCACACTGTGTAAGAAAGGACCATTGGTTGAGAAGTAGTAGTTCTGAGTTCTGAATGCCAACTCTGATACTTGTGGAGCCATTTGGTTTATTGTTTTAATTTTCTGAGAAATGGACTCTGAATTGCCTTATCTCCTAGATACTTTATCACTTTAAAATGCTGTGATAATGGAAAACAGGTCAATTATCTGAAAACCTATGTACTCCTTGCCCTCCTCCACGCCCCCTAGAACTTTTTGAATGATACATTTTCTGGATGGATAGTTTTCAGAAAAATAATTCATTGAATGGCCATTTTATTTGTACTGTGATTTGTCACATTGTTCAAAGACCAGTTTTTCAGTTATCAACTGCCTGAAATAAGTTTGCATTAACTACATATTAAAGTTTATCACAAAGCATAGTATATTGAATAGTTGCATAAGCCTTTGAAATATTTGGGGTGAAAGTTTTTATTTATTGAAGATTCACCTGACATGTTGCAACAGAAATACTTATCTGAGTGCCAAATTTATCACTGATGTTTCATATACTGACTGCATTTTAGTTTTTTTATAATAGAAGCAACATACTCATTTAGTTGTAGTAAGTTAATAAATTGTGAATTTAGAGAATTACAGAATTCATTTTATGGATTACCATGTGTTGTAAGAAATAACCCTTCCCTTATTAACATTTTATAAACTATTTAGCATTCAAGATCTGCCCAACTCTTTGATTTAAAATAAATTGTCATTTGCAGAAGTCAGTGGTTCAGAAAATGACAAAATTCCAGAATATAGGTTTGGGGAGGCCACAGTGCTACTTAGCAGCAAAATTTCAGGTAAATTAAGACCTTGAGAAATCTTCAGAAGCCCCTTGAGTCTGTTGTTTCATGCAATATAAATTATTTCAACAGCACAATGGTTAAAATAAAGAAATTTTCAGTTGGCAAAGTGATTCTTAGCCAGTTGATTTTTTGCAAAGTAGACCTAATGTTACCATTCCCCCATCATTACCTCTGTAGACCTAAGGCAGTAAATCTGTAATGTGTCCTTGGGCTCTCTTGGTATGTGTTTGTGTCTTATCGTGCACTATAGGTAAAGTTGGTGTCAGTTGGAAGTTCTGATGATGATGTGGGTTTGCAAGTGTGTGATTTACTGTCTGTGATATTTACCAGGTACAATAAAAGGTCTGACTAAGAATTAAGAATTTTTACTTTTCTCTCTTCTGATCACTGTAGCAAAAATATGTCCTATGTGAGTATTTGACTGATCAAGATATAGGATGGATTTACTGCTTTATGTGAAGGGAAAATGTCATTGAAATAAAGATAGATAGTATTGGAGTGGAAGATTATTCTGTGACATTGCTGTGGGGCTTAGTTCTCTGAATACTCTTTAGTCTATAACTTTCTTTTAAGCTCTCTATATAATTAGCATCCTTGATTGCAATGCCATTAGATAGTAGAGTTAAATATAATTTTCATAGGTTACTGGAAGCAATTTGTAGCTACATGTAAAGGTCGAGGATCAACAACCTGTGATGCATGTGCCAAAGATGCCCTGGATTTGTAAATAAGAAAAAGAATGGAAAAAAAACTATACTTTAGCTCTGGAACCTAGGAGGTAATGTTGTATATGCAAGTTCTCATTCTGACCATTTCTAGTTATGTGACCTTGGGACTTATAAAATTATTTAAGCTAGATCCAAATTTTCTCATTCATAAAATATGGGATAAATAATAGTAAGCGTTTCACTGGAGTTCTGGACAGAAAAAAAATTAGACATTTAAAGTCCTTACACTAATGTTAACTAATTTTTTAGTAGAGACTTCCTGAAATACCTTTTTGTGAAAAGTTTCAATGATTTGTTAAGGGAATATAGAAGAATGTCAGTTGATTGTTGCCAAGCTCAAATAAATTTCAAGTGGTTAATTAATGATGAAGTTAGAACAATTACTATTAAGCTAATTACTTATACTTCAAATTTCATTTGTGAAAATTACAAGATCTCTGAGTGTCTCTATCTCATAAAAACAAAGGAAGCATACCAGACCACCTTTTCAAAGATGACATGATTAGAACATTGAATCTGAATCCACAATTCAGTGAATCAGGTGTACTTAATAAAACACAGGAAATGATGTGTCAGTTCAGAGCAATAGTTGAATAGTTAATTTGTTCATTGTTACTTAACCTTTATTCTGTCTTTATTAAAAAATATACACAAACTATGTTTAGACTTACAAATGTTAGAATAGGGAGGTTGATAATTCTGACATAATAGCAATTTTAGAAAGTTATGAGGGAAGATTCTTAATGAAAAACTTTGAAAATGGTTCTCATAAAATTACACAGAATTTTTAAAAAGATTTTTTATTTATGCTTACAGAACTGGGGTACAGGCCAGAGATGTGGTGGGTGAGAGGATTCTCCAGAGACAGAGTGGGGAGCATAATAGGCAGATTGAGAAAGTACACTGCTGAGGTAGTAGTGGGCAGGTCAGAAGAGGTCTGCTATGCCATTGTGGGTCAGCTCCCTGGTCTGGGATCCAACTAGTTTTTCAGTGGCTTCAGAGAACTTCATAATCAATCCTTTAACCCATTGTGCCACCAGGGAGAGTCCTCATACAGAATTTTTTTTTTTAAGATTTATTTATTTATTCATATAGAACTGGGATACAGGCCAGAGATGCGGAGGGTGAGAGGATTCACCAGAGACAGAATGGGGAGCAGAACAGGCAGATCGACGAAGTACACTGCTGAGGGGAGCAGCGGGCAGGTCTGGAGAGGTCTGCCATGCCATGTGGACTCCTCCGGGGCAGGCGGGAATCGAACTCATGCGGAAGTGGCTTTAGCTTCTCAGTGCAGTGCTTTAACCCGCCGCGCCACCATGGAGGGGCCCCTCATACAGAATTTTTAAGTAATAATACCATTGCTCCCTGATGGTGCAAGGGTAAAGTCTCCGTGCTATCAAGCTATCACCAACCAGTCTGGCATGAGTTTAATCCTTGGCCAGGGAGCTGGACTGACCCACATGGTACAGCAGTCTTCTGTATCACTCACCGCTCCCCTTATCAGTATCTTTCAGTAGATCTGCCTGTTCTCCTACCCACTCTTGTCTTTAGTGAATCCTCTCACTGCCCTCATGTCTGGCCTACACCCCAGTTGTTGTATGCATAAATAAGTAAATAAATAAAAATCTTTTAAAAATGAAGTATTAGAGTCCTCCCTGGTGGCACAGAGGGTTATAGTGCAGCATTGCCAGCTAGCAGCAGCTTCAGCAGCTTCTCTCCTCCCTCATTTCCCCTCCATCCCCCGGTCCCAGTGGACCTCTCCTGTCTTCCCTGCAGCTCCCCTCAGCAGTCTACTTCTTGCATCTACCTGTTTTACCCCCTCACTCTGTCTTTGGTGAATCCTCTCATCACCCCTGCACCTCTGGCCTGTACCCAGCTCTGTATGCACTAATAAATGAAATCTTAAAAAATACAAAGTATTAATATTACTGACACCGCATATGCTGAGTAATATTTCAGTAGGGTCTTGCCCATTTTGAGTTTATTTGTTCATTCAAAAAAATTGAAGATCTTCTGAATCTTAAGTACTATTTCACATTTGTAGATAAAAAAATAAAATCCATGTGTTCATTGTGTTTATAATTTCATTTGAGAGACAATTACACTATAATATAGTTTTTGTTCTCTGAGTGAAAATAGGGAGCAATTTGAACAACTGGAAAGACACCAGATTCTGTCTTCTTAAGAAAATGGGGAAGGAGTGGTGGTTGTTAGGGAGGCTATCTGGGCACTGTGGAATTCATCCTGAAAATAATGATGAAGTGAAGGTAAGAGATGGTTAGTAGGAATAAAATATTTCAACTGCTTGTTCAAAGTTCTTTGTTTTTGGGAATTGAGAGTATTTTCATATAATTATGTTTTTTATATGTACTCTTAAGAAGTTAGGCAGCGGATACATTCTAAACCACTTTATAATCCTTATTTTGAAATTTTTGGTTTTTCCTGAGGGCACTGAGAGGCCTATTGCAGAAAGTGTTTTGAACTCTAGAAAGAGAGTTATCTGAATAGGCTTTTAAGATGAACAATTACTAGTTTCAAAGATTGCTTAGATGTGAGGGATGAGAGGGAAAAGAAGTTAGCTCTTACTTTTAGGCTTCTTAGAGAAAGGAGGAAAATACTGTCAGGATTCCAAGATTGCTATTTTTGTCCTAGGTTCTTTGTAGATTTTGTACACATTGAGGGCAGAAATCCCTAACATAAAGTAGGAGTTACTGGCCATCTGACAATTGATTTTATAGAAGTAATGGAAATTTATGCTGGACTTTGACGGCTTAATTGTAACAGCTGGATGTATAACCATGATGGACTCTACAAGTCAAAGACTCAACCAGTAGTTAAAAATGCAGAAATGTAGCTTAGAAAGAAGATTCTGGAATTGGCTATACTTAAAGATTTGATGGTTATTCACATATAGATAATAATTGTGACTTGATTCTTCAAAACAGTATTGAGAAAGCCAAGGGACACTCTAAATTCAACTTGTTGATATATTCAGAGGGAAGGAATTAAATTTTTGAGGGAAACAGAAAGACTAGCCAGACAAGTTGAAAAAAAAAGAAAAGAAAAATTGAATACCCTTGGCAGCAGGGAGGAAGAAGTTTTCAAGAAGGAAGAAATTGTTATTAATTTTAAGCGTAATTTGATAGTATAATGAGTCTGAAAATTAAGATCATGGAATTTATAGATTGAGAGATTGTTCTTCAGTGACTTCATTAATGACATTTTTCTTAGTTATGTGGCAAAAACAAGATGTCAAGACATCAGGAATCATGTCAATATTGCAAAAATGAAGATGGTGACTGCAAAGACCCCTTGAATATTTGATGG
The DNA here is from genome assembly GCF_000260355.1 of Condylura cristata. NCBI lineage: Eukaryota > Metazoa > Chordata > Mammalia > Eulipotyphla > Talpidae > Condylura > Condylura cristata. Next base: position 41,798,915 of record NW_004567107.1, on the reverse strand, counting down.
TAAAATTAAGGATTGGGGTAAAGCCTATTAATGTACTTTCAGAAATAAAGTTTGACACCCTCCTCTTTTCATCATCCTAGAAAGGTCATCAAAGTGTAAGAGGAGGAGGGAAAATAAAAAAAATTAAACTCATATGTGAATTTTCACATTTAAAATACATAATGACAACTGCTTTTAAAATCATAATGAGGGACCTGGCTAGTGGCACAGGGTTTAAAGCTGCTCTATCAAGCTGTCACCAGCCAACTGAGCACCAGTTCTAATCCAGGCTTGCCTGGGAGCTGACCCACATAGCACAGTGGACCTCTTCTGTCCTTGCTGCTCCACTCAACAGTCTACTTCAGTGGATCTACCTGTTTCCCACTCTGTCTCTTTTAAATCCTCTCACTTCCTCTGCAGCTCTGACTTGTACCCCAATTCTTGTATGCATAAATAAATAAATCTTTAAAGAAAAAAGATTATTTATGCAGGCCCTCCCTGGAGGTGCAGCGGGTTAAAGCACAGCACTGAGAGGCTAAAGCCACTTCAGCATAAGTTTGATTCCAGCCCACCCCAGAGGTGATCCACATGGCAGGCAGACCTCCCCTGACCCTCCTGCTGCTCCCCTCAAGATTGTACTTCCTCAGTTGTTCTGTTCTGCACTCTACTCTGTCTCTGGTGAATCCACTCCCTGTCTCTGCACCTCTGGCCTGTATCCCAGTTCTGTAGGCACAAATAAATAAATCCTAAAAAAATAAAACCATAATGAAGATAACTTTGATTTTAAGTATATTAATAATTCCCTCAAAAGTATTAACTACAGATTATGACATAGCTTAAGATAACCTACTTTAGAAGATAAAACTATTGAGTGAATGTTAAAATGAACAATAGTTTTTAAGTTTGTTAGTATACAGAACTGGCTAATTACTTCAGTCTTAGTAAGTTTTTCATTTGGCCATGTCTAAAGACTTCCATGTGTTCCAAGTCTGTATTTCAACATGCATTTTATAATGAAAGTTAATGTAAGAATTTCTTTGATTAATAGCATTGTTTTACAGTGTTTTCAGAATTTGTGTGTGAATATATAGATTTGTTCTCTAGCCCACCCACACCCATGTTCATTACATTTGCCAAAAAAACAGCAGTAATGAGAATTCAGTTCTTTAAGATGCTGTACATTTAAAATGGGGTATATTGTTTCCATTATTAGCCATGTTATTATACAGTATTATTTTCCCCTTTTAGATGTGTTGATCTCTTTGAACCTGTCATTAGAATAGTTAGGAACTGTACAAGACTATTCTTCACTTTTATAAAAAGAAAAAGAAATGAGAGAGAAAAAAAATAGAAAAATCTTTTGTGTGGGCAAGAAAAATCTAAGAAGAAAGTTGTTATTGGAGCCTTTTCTAGTGTGAAGAAACTAAAAATTCCTGTTCTTGCCTTCATTCCCTATAAAATTCAAAGAATATCCACCTGTTTGTGGCAGTACTATACACTTAGATTTTGTGACTTTTCACCCATTATTTGCCTTCCCTTTGCTCTTATCTTAGATAACATAATATCGCTTGGGAGTTCTAGTTGCAAGCACCTTCTTAATTCTCAATAGGTAAGGTTGAATAGGTACTTCATGTTCCTATTGGTGTGGGTAGAATGACTTTGCTGAGTATAGTGGAAAAAGAGAAAAAAAAATCAGGGTATTTAGGAAAACTGAGCAACTAACTCTACAACTATTCTAAAATTTATTTATTGGATGGGACTAAACACGTAGATGCCCTGCCTAGATCCTTTCTTTAATTTGAGATCTTTGGGAGAGACACCAGTGTTCTCAATTTGTATACAAGGGAGCAGAGTTGGAATTTATTTTTGATTGTGGATTGGAGAATATGTATAGGGCAGTGTCATAAGGCAGGGGTCATATTTGACTTTGAGAATGTGTATTATTATTACTTCCTTCTTTTAGCAGAAAATGACAAAGGTCATAGAACTAGCAATGAATAGATTTGTAGATAATCTCCAGGTATATTTTGAAAAAGGCCTTTTCCATTAGAAATATTGAAAAGTTGTTTTTTAACTTCTGAAAGTTTTGAGCTTCTTACCATTAATGGAGACAGAGCTCTTGCCTAACAACTGAACAGATGAATATCTACCTTTATAGGTATTTTTGAGGTTATAAGAACTGTCTTAGGTTATAGAATTTAAGATTGTCTTTTTGGGACAGTTCCAGAATGCGCTAGGTCTCTGGATCCTATGTGGCTTTTGACCAGTAAGTCCAGGGTAAAATTGAGAACATTCAAAATTTATAATCATTGGTTTGAGAAGTCCATATTTTAAGAGTCCATTTCTCCTCCCATTGCCCAGCCTGTACTGTATCCTCAAGATTTCTCCAAAGCACGCAAATATGTCTGTGAATAAGATTGCATGTTAAGTTACAAACTATTTGGCAATCTGCTTTTATATTTAAGGTATTTTAAATTTTCATGCTGGCTTTCATAAATCTATGTAGCTTTCTTTTATAGGGCTATAAAACAATTAAAATGTTTCCTAATTATGAATATTTCTGTTTGTTGGATATTATAGGCAATACTTGAGTGAAAATCTTTGTGTTTATCTAATATATATATATATATACATTTGACTGAGTTCTTGTTTGTTTTTATAGGACAGATTTGAAAGAAAATAAGAATTACTGCCTGTTGTATATAAAATATTTTGTGAACGCAGTTGCAGATTTCTTAATCTGTAATATAACTTTCCATGTCATATAAACTATAGCTTCAAAGAATTTATAAAAGAGCACATTTATCACATATTAGACACAGTACATATTTATTAGCCATGTGATATTTGTGTCTATCTGACCAAATTTACATTCTTTCTTAGTGCCCACAGTTTTCACCAATTGTGATCCTCTTTTTAAACGTGCTTTCAACCTAGCCTCACTACTGCTGATCTCTCTGTGACCATCTAGAGTCTATAGACAAGAGTGTCACTGGAGTGAGACTGGCAGAATCTGGACTTAACCTTTTAATACTTCAACCACTCTGAACAAGTTATTCAATCTCTCTAAATCTTAATTTCCTTTCATATTAGATGGAAATATATACTTAAATATATATTTGTGGGTCATATTAGGGTTAAATAGATACCAAACACTATCACATAGTAAGTACTTAATAAATGATATTACTATTATCTCTAAACAGGAAACAGAATAGATTTATGATAAAAGCTCATTGTTTGTCACCTTTTGATTGTAAGTGCCATCATCATTAAATATTTTATCCAGTAGGTTCTCAGAATTCTTAGGATTGAATTGGGTAGACCGAGAGACAGAGCCATTTGTAGCTTTCTCTCATAGACAAAGGGAAGAAACTTTCTGTATATTACATCACTTTGTTTTCAGAACCTCCTTGCAAAAGAAAAACAGAAAATTTTAATAGAAAATAGTTTTTATTTGAACTATTATCTGGGTACTCCATTTTAATCATATGTCATCTAGGTAAGACTGATTTGCTTATTAATTCATTAATGTGAGCAAGACAAATATGGATGGCACCAGTGATTGAGTAGACAAGCAACTGGTTTCATTTTCCTAAAATAACTCTTACATCATTTAAGCAATTTGATTTCAGTAATATATTAATAGATGTTTTTTTAAGTAATTAGTCCTTTAAGATAAAACCTACTACAATACTTTGATTTGATTTTCTCCTCCTAAAGAAAGTTTTTATAACCTATAATGAGTCAAGGGAAGAATTAAAGAGAAAAAAGCCTTTGTTTGAAAAGTAAAAAAGTTACCCAGGCAACTGTATATGTTACCAGTATGCTGATTAATCATCTCCAAGATTAATCGCTGTCATCAGTTAACACAGGAAGATAGCTGCTGAACAGTCTACAGTACTATCAATCCATCATTTTTAGGCAGATAAATTTAGTACACAGCAATAAAGAATATAACATTAAACCTAAATAAAGAGGCAGAGCTTTTATAAAACAGAAAATGATGAATTTTCTTTTCACATATCTTCAGTTAACTTGATTTGTTGACTTGATAAAACCTTTTGTTTTATAATGAATATACTTTTTACAGAGATATATTTTAAATAAAAAGGCTGGTTATAGTTTATAAAAGCTTATTTAACCAGCTTATTTCATTTGTACTAGATGTGATGGAGAAAAGCCACATTAATAGTATTTTATGTTTATAGGTAAATTTATCACATCAGTGTTATAAATTAGGTATATGTGTGTTTATATAATTTCTAATATGCCCCCATTATTTTAAGTACAAAATAGTATAAAAAAAAGGCTTATTGTCTTCTTTTAAGTTGCTTGTTATGCTCAGTTTTCTTTTAAATAATTGGATTACTTTTAATATTTTTCATCATTACTTGAGTATAGTCAAAAGTCTTTGTATTTTTCATACTAATTTTATATTTAGGAAAATAAATATTGGCAGTCCTTTCCATACAAAAACTCTGCTTATTTTAATTGCCTAAGTTTTTTAGGTTTATAAATTTTACTAATATAAGGGACCTACAATATATAAATAATAATAAAATGTACTGTACTATTTATGATAAGCCATACATAGTCACTTATTCGCATACTTTTTCTTCCAGTTTGTTGAAGTGCAAGTAACAAATAGTAATTGAATGTACTTAACGTGTACTTGTTTGATTAAACATTTTGCCTATAGTTAACCTATTATTGAAATAATTTTAGTAGATTATAGTTGATATGGGCACGATGTATAATATTTATTTTTTGATATTTATTCAAGAATGCATTAATAGTAAAGCATTAGTGGTAAAGTTTTCATTTTTATTAATGTAAATACATGTAAATGTATACTAGTGTCAAATTCAAGATTGGTGCTTTAAAAATGCTAATTTTTTGATTGTGAAAAATCTTACTTTTTCCTGTAAATAGTATTATAGTGAGCTTATGCTAAATCTGTTCTAATTAATTTATTCTTGAATGTCACCTTTAAATGTGACACATTTTTACTAAATCTGTAAATTGACTATCATAATAATTTTGCTAAATTAGTTCCACTAAGAATTGAGATTAGTATTGTTTGTTTTTCTATACTAAGGAAAAAGGAAGGAAATTCTGTTGTTGTTGACAATTAAATTACAGGTCTTTATTTTCTACACTGAATTAAAACCTGTTACATTCCTCAGTGTAAAAAAGCAGTATAGTCAGTGTAGTGGTACCCAACTTTGCAGGCTTTTCTTTTTGGAGTGCAAATTATTTCTGGATGAAAAAGCTGCAGTTAAAATTAGAAGGATACTACCAATTTTTAAGCTAGCCCAGTTATATAGTTCTGTTTGATAAGTAATTGATTAGGTCAGACTATTAAAGCATTTATTCTGACGTGTACATTGTATATGATAAAAGGAATCCAACTGTGAATTTGAGTGTATTAAATAATCTTCAGGAAGTACCACAAAGAACATTTGAATGCTTTTAAACTTGCAATAATGCATGTTTGTTCCAAACACATTTGCTTTGCCTAGGTTTTACTCATCAGGTTGAAGAAATGCTAATCTTGTTGCATTCAGCAGCTGGGTTTTGCAATATTCTTTTCCTTCTCCTAGGGGTTAATTAGCCTTCTTTCAAAATGTGGCCTATTTAACTGTAGATTCGCATGATTCAGCCAGAGCTGGCTGTACAAAGCAGAACCGTTAACAGGCGGGTGTGTCCAACTGCTTAATTAGCCAGAATAAAAAGGTCCTTTGTCATACAAGCATCTGTTGCTCTTGACACACCTGACAGCCACATTAGGCAAGGATGACTAGACTGAAATTGTGCATGTCTCTCCTGCAAGAATATACAACTCATTTACATATGGGCTGCATCATGGACAAACTGCAGGGGTTTATTTAGCTTATCAAAATGGATTAATGCGACTGCATTTGTGGCTGATAAACAAATATCACTTGAAAGGAGGTTGTGAAGGAATTAAACTAACTAAATTACTCTCAAATATAAACAAAGCACCAGAAACCACTGCTAGATGAATGAAACACCTCAAATGCACATGCAAACCTTTATATGGGTCTAAAACAAAACCTACAAATCAAGCATGTGAAGGCATTACCCTCATGTGATAATCCTTGCTTTGTAGAAATGTTGGAAAGCTACCAAAATACTCTGAATGTGTCAATGGCTTTAAGTGATCTGTTCAGCAAAATTTGGCAAGAGGGTTGAAACTTCAGATGTACTTTAACATTCTGATTGATTGATCTAATTGATCTTAAATCAGGTTTTCAGAATTAGAGTGCCTCTGTAAAAATACTTACTTTGGGATTTTAGTATTACCTTAGTAGAAAAGACAGTTAAAAACATTTTGACGTTAGAGAATGTCCATTTGTTGTTGTTAGACAGTGATAAAGTATTCCAAAGACTTAACTGTTCATATCAACCATCTGAAGTTGATATGGCAACCCTCTGGTGATATGGCAAAGCAGTGTACCCTGGTTGGCATCATGGACTTTAGAATTAGACAAACTGTTGTTTGAAATTAGGCTTTTCCCTTTTCTAGCTGTATAGCGTTTAGCAAGTTCTATAATCCATTTGTAGCTCAGTTTCATCATTTGTAAAGTGGAAATAATAATTAAGGGAGATCTTCTGAGGATTAAATGAGAAGATATATTTCAAGCACTTTATTGTATTACTTGGCACCTGCAAATGACTGGTTAAATGAGAGGCCTAATTATGGTTGTGTCTTTTTGATCCAATTTCTGGAATGGATGTGACTGAGGTACACTTAAGGCATAAGATCTTGACAGAAAATCTCTTGCTCAAAGTTGACGAAGGCAGTGCAGTTAGAGAAGAATAAAGTTTTTCCATTAAGGAAAAATGAATATGAATTCTGGAGACTAAATTCTTATTAACTGGCATGACCCTATTGTCCAGGAGCCATGGAAACTGGGTAATGAACAGTAGCTAAGAGTAAACAGAAGATGTCTTGGAATAATTATTGGTTGTCCTGGAATGGGCTCTAGTCCCAGTTTGGATGTGCTGTGTGTAGAGGGGCAGAAGCTAGATGAAAGCTCTCTGTGACTCTCTTACCTTCCCTGCTGTATTCTGTATAGGTTTTTCCTTTTACGTAGTTGGGTAATTTTTCATTCTTTCTCACCTGAAAGTTCACCAGTTTGCTTTTCTCTACTCTCTTCACTTCTGCCTGTGCAACATGTATTATGGAATTTATATCTTCCAACATGGTTTGATGGTTTAGTGCATAAAGTTTAGTGTTAGTCCAATTCTACCTTTCCTACTCCCTACATATGTGACTTTGGTAAGAGAAGAGTTTTATGTGGTGAATATTGTCATCCTCAAACTTTATGAGTATATTCATGGCCTTAATGGTAGGCCAAAGAGATGCGTAGTAGCAATGTGTGCATGTTAATATTTGGAAATCAGTGCTGCTTTTGGTAAAAAAATAAAGTTGCCACATGGGAGGTATCATATAAATAATCTGGACTTTAAGATTGTTTTGGAAAAATAGAAGAACTGCCAAGTACAGATTAACCTTCCCACAAATCCAAATTTCTTGGGGTTGAACATTTGCTGAAACAAGAAAATAGGGCATTAGCCAGAGTCTCCATCAATTCCATTTAATTTTTTTTAATAATTTATTTTTTATTTTATTCATACAGACCTGAGGTACAGACCAGAGATGCAGAGGGTGAGAGGATTCACCAGGGACAGAGTGAGGAGCAGAACAGTCAGATCAACACAGTACATTGTTGAGGGGTGCAGTGGGCGGGTCAGGGGAGGTCTGCCAAGCCATGTGGTCACCTCTGGGGCAGGTGGGGATTGAACTCATGTGAAGTGGCTTAAACTTCTTAGTGCAGTGCCACCAGGGAGGCCACCAGGGAGGGCCCTATTCCATTTAATTTTTAAACCCAAGCCTATGTTCACTCTGTGTACATGAGGTTCTTTATCTGCAAGTGGAGATTATAAACATACCAACCACATTCTGTTGTTAAATGAATTATTTGTCAGGGGCCCTCCCTGGTGGTGCAACAGGTTAAAGCACAGAACTACAAAGCTAGCTAGCAGTAGCCACTTCAGCACCAGTCTGATCCCCGACCCTAGAAGGTGACCTGCATGGTGCAGCAGATCTCTCCTGACCTGCCCACTGTTCCCGTCAGCAATGTACTTCTTGGATCTACCTGTTCTACCCCAGCCTCCCCACCACTCTGTCTCTGCTGCATCCTCTCATCGGCCCTGCACCTCTCTCTGGCATACCCCACTTCTGTATGCATAAATAAGTAAATCTTGAAAAAATAAATTATTTGTGAAATGCGAATTAACAGTAAAACATTTAAGATTCCTTAGCTTATGTTACATAATCAGTGCTGTTACTGCTATTATCTTGTATATATGCTAAGAAATATTGTGTTGTTTTAGGATTTTAGCTAACAAAAGAATAGGCATACTCAGTCACTTAAAGTGATGCCAATGTCAAGGTCCAGGAAAATTAAGCACTGAATCAATGAAAAAACCTAGTTAGTTCCCTTTCTACCCCTCACCGGTATAAGGCTTTTAACTTCTCTGGGTTTCAGTTTCCTTATTGTAAAATAATAAGAGTAGATTAGGTAGCTTCACATGTCCATTTCTGAAGTTGAATGAGATGATAGAAAAGGATGTGGGGGCGCAGGGGAACTGCGAAAGCTGGAAAAGATCATACTGTGAGTAATGATGCTAGGGTTAATTTTCTACGTGAAAGAACTGAATATTCTTGTAGAACTTTCTTAATGTTTGCTGTACTTGTTTATATTTTAAAACATAATGAAATATTTTTTTTTCTAGGCTACCAATTAAATATTGTTTTTGTGCCTGTAGCAAATATGAATGTCTACACCAGGAATTCTGAGAAGTCATCCTTGTTAGTGTATACACTGCAAAATTTAGTTTTAAAATTTTTTAAAAAGATTTATTTATTTAGCCTTACAGAACCACGGGTGGTGAGAGGATTCACCAGAGACAGAGCAGGAAGCAGAACAGGCAGATCAAGGAAGTACACTGTTGAGGGGAGCAGCAGGTGGGTCAGGAGAGGTCTGCTGCACCATGTGCATCACCTCCAGGGCGGAGATTGAACTCACATGAAGCAGATGGCTGCCTTGCAGTACTGTGCTGCACTACCAGGGAGGGGCCTACATTGCATAATTTAATCCTAAATTAGTATGTCAGGCACATGGAAACTGAAAAATGTGCCATGATGAATTGTAAAAGACAGAAATAAAATTTTTGTTTACAAATCTCATTCATGTAATATGGTCTTCCGTATTTTTCAAAATATTGAACATTAATGTTTGGCTGTGTTGGTGTAAGAATGGAATTTAACTTTGATTTTACTACTAGGCCATACCATAGAGGCAGAGAAGAACTAGTGAGTTTAATCATTTGGTTAAGTTTAGGGTTATTTTAGTTGGTTTTGGGATATACATTTTTTAAAATTATTTCTAAATATAAGTTGGTAAGGATTTTAGAAATAGTTATTTTAAAATTGTACATATCCAGTGACATCCTAATATTTTATAAAAAATGACTAGAAAGTACATTTTATGGGGTCTCTTTGGTGGTGCAGGATTTAAAGCCTCAGTGCTGTCAAGCTATTACCAGCCACTGCAGCATGAGTTCTATCTCCTGCTATGTAGCTCTTCACCCACATGGCACAGCAGACCTCTCCTGTCTTGCCCACTACTTCCCTCAGCGGTGTGTTTCAGTACCTCTGCCTGTCCTGCTCCTTACTCTATTTCTGGTGAACCCTCTCACTGCCTGAACCTTTGGCCTACACCCAGCTTTTTGTATTCATAAATAAATAAAATCAAATCTTAAAAAAAAGTACATTTTATGACATTTATATCCAGTTAAGATTTGTGTTCTGAGAAATAACTATTTTGATATAATTTTAGACTGTGGTTCACAAGAGAGGAAGGTAGAGTTAAATGAAGTTTAATCACAATAACATCAATATAAGAGATAAATAATGGGTATTTAAGAAAAATTGAAGTAGTAGTTTTCTGTATTTACCAAATAAATGGTCACATTGACTATAAATATGTAAGGACTATCTTGACAGTATGTTGGGGTAAGAAGTATTCTGAGAGTTGAAGTCTCAGGAGAGAATTTTAGGAACAAATTCAGCGAATCATGCAAGGAGGAAATGTAATGCTTTATTTCTCTCTTAATATATTTCAGAGACCATCATGCAGACATCAGAGACCGGGTCGGACACAGGTTCGACAGTGACTTTGCAGACATCTGTGGCTAGTCAAGCAGCAGTGCCTACACAGGTGGTGCAGCAAGTCCCAGTACAACAACAGGTAAGGAGCTGCTAGCTGCTGTGCCTTTCAATGTGCTGACTTTTCAGCAAATCTGTGCCCCCAAATGACCTGGATTATAATATCGTTTCTGGCCCAGTGGGTGCTAAAATAGGATTAGGTCATTCTCAGGTTAACTCAGTAAACGTTTCACAAACATTTCTGGATTTGCCAGGTTTTTCTCTGCTAGACCATTAGGATACAAAGATACAAATTCTAAGTATGGGAATAGAAAGATAAATATTCAAAGGATATCTATTTTGAAAGAGCCTCTTCTGAGAGTGCTTGTTTCTGACTTGACCACCCTGTAGGTTTTTTCCTCTTTTTCCTTCCCATTCTTTATCACAAATCTATCTTTCTTTCACACTTAAATATCAGCAGTCATTTAATTAGTTCCTGTTTATTGAATTATTGTAACATTTCAGTTTCAAATGTTTCATATTATTGAGAATCAGCACATGTGTATATTACATTAAGTTCCGTGCTAAAGTTTCGCTTCTGTCCTTCCCTAAACCATTATTCCCTTTCCCCCAATTTACCTGCCTTCTTTTCCATTTATTATAGCCACTATATTTGTTTTATTCCATAAAATAAAATCATTGTTTTGGCTTAATTTATCCTTATACTACATATGAATGAAATCATAGGGTGTTTGTCTTTCTCAGTCTGCTTTATATCAGCTTGATCTACCCATGTCCTTGCAAATGGCAGGGTTTTCTCTTTTTATAGCTCTGTAATTCTGTGTAGATATATATCTCCCACGTTTACCCATTTGTCTGCAAATGGGCACTAATGTTGTTTGTACCTTTTGACTATTTTAAGCAATGCATTGGGGTACATATCTTTGAATTTGTGTTTTTGTATTTCCCCAAAAGTGGGTTAACAGTTTTGTATGGAATTTCAATTTTTAATTTTTTCCAGAGTATCTATACTTCTGTCTATAATAATGGTACCAATTTACATCAACCATATTTAAACATTCCCTTCCACATGCACTCTAAACCTGCTGCTTCTTATCTTTTGGATAATAGCCATTCTCACAGGTGAGAGGTGATACCTCATTGTTGATTTGATTTGCATTTCTCAAACAGTGAGATGATGAAATCTTTTCATATGCCTATTTGCCATCTGTATGTTTTTGGAAAGTTCTGTTTAGAACCTGTGCCCATTCTTTAATTTTTTATTGATGAGTGTTTGGAGTTCTTTTTATGTTTTGAATATTAATACCATTTGGGACCTATGATGTACAAATATCTTCTTCCATCTAGCAGCATATATTTTAATTTTTTACATATTTCTTTTGGTGTGAAAAAACATTTTAGTTTGAAGTTTTCACATTTACTTTAATTTTTTCTTTTATTTCCCTTGCCACTTGAGTCAAGTTCCTGAACACATCTTTATAGCTGATGTCAAGAGAAATATTGCTGTTATTATTCATGTACTTTTAAAAAATGAGTCTGTATCTCAAGTTAGATCTTTGATTTTGGAATCACATCACTGATAGTTTGAGAGGTAGAATTTTTTTGTAAAGAAAAGCAATTTTCTAAGGCATTCAATAATTCCTATGGCAATTAATTCCTTAGGCAATTCATTAATTGCTGATGATTTCAAATTTTAGATACAATTCTTTCCATCTATTTCAAATTTATTTTTGTATATGGTATTAGACAGTGGTCCAGTTTCACTCAATGGCTTATGGCAGTTCAGGTTTTCAAACAGCATTTATTTCCTTGTTCAATTATAAGTTCTTACTTTGTTATAAATTAGTAATTCTTTAGCATTTTATTTGTTCTCCAGAAATCTGTGTTCTTCTTTTTTCTTTTTTTTTTTTTGATTGACTTCTAAGTTCATACTGTTGTTATCTGCTGTTGCCAATATGGTCTTTTGTGTTTGTGGTACCATGTATTTCTTTCCTTTCTCATTTTCCTGACCAGTGAATTGGCAGTCTATTTGCTTGTCAGTGAACATCATTAGTTCAGTAACAATCGGTGGGTTGAGGGCCTAGAGAACTTTCTCGGTTGTCTTGCTTACTGGGTTTCCTGCTAATGTAGATCACTCCAACTCCTTGTATGTATGAGCTTGATGTGGATCAAGGTTGTGTTCCTCCACGGTGTTTGTCCTCTCCTCTCCTACATCTCGTGGCTGAGCTAACAGCCCTGCATCTGTGACCCTTGTTCTTTTCCATTTACCCACTGATACAGTTTGTTTTGGTTTCTGTGGTGCCAGTGGTTCTTCATTCTTATGCTGAACTATCTGAATCTGTCAGTGTAGTATCTCTCACGGTAATTGTTAAGTTTTCATCTCAAGTAAAGCAAAAAAACTGCCTTTGTCACAATACCGATGAAATCATTCTCATATTTGTATATAATTGGCTTATGGAGGTACTAAATAAAGGAGGGGATATATAAACCTCATGGGCAGGGATTTTACCTTGCAATGGTTAGAAAGTTCCTGGATGTTATGGTGACATAAATATGCTTTGTGAAAATTGTCTCAAAGGTCTGGAGAGTTGATTCATTTCATTTAAAAAACTGAGGATGAATTCATCTTTACCTGTTTACTAACAGGGTTTATTAATACTCTGGACACTTTTGGCTTACTTGAGTAAGACACTGACAAAATAATACTGTTTGTGCCTGTTAATAATTTTGCATAAGGATTATGAAAACATTGGTTTGTTGTTTCTTCTACAAAGTAGTGAGAAAATAAGTGAGAAAGAGCAAGTCATAAAACATTATCTTGAGATTTGCCTGCAACTTGTTAACTTCAAGTAGAATCTTTGGCAAATGTTTTACAGTTAAAAATGCAAAGGAAAGAGAAGTCTTTTCCTAAAGAATAAGCATAGGGATTCAAAGTTATACTCTTTTGGGAAATGAAAATAGAAGGAACAAGGGAGAGTGCTAAGGGTATTTGACTCTTAGGCTGAGTAGTGATATCTGAAATAAATTGATTTATTTTATATTTAAACTTGTTGGACTAAAATTGAATTAATGGTATTATTTTTAACTTAAACATGGGGTCCTTTAACTGGACTTTTTTTTTTTAACTTTTTAAGCATCTCATTTTCAATATGATATTTCTTAGTTTCCTCTGCCTGGGAATTAGATAGGGAGGCAGGTTGGGTATTGTACTAATTCACTTATGTCACCTGTAATTGGTTTTCCTCAGTGTAGACACAAAACTTAAAAATAAATCTTTCCCCAAAGTTATAAAAGGGCCAGTCAACTCATTGCTTGGAGTTTGTGGAAGGGATCTGTATGTTTCTTACGTATAATCACTTTTTTTTAAAATATTGAATATGTATATTAAAGAAAACAAAAACTAAATTACCTCCAGAAGTGAAAAATCTATTTCATGATCTTTTAAATAGAAGGTCTCTTCTCTCTCACTTTCTTACACACACATTTTTTACCTCCTCCTAATAAATAATCTCATGTATACATGGAGTACACTTTGGAAAGAACTGAATTATGCCATATGGCTCATTCCCAACAGGCTGTTCCACAAGTTAGCCTTTTTCTCTAGGGCATTCAAGGCAGGTGATACTTTACCTCCCCTTGCACCAAGTGAAGGTGAGAATTCTCATTTCTTTTTATCAACAAAGTTTTATGTCATATGGTGGAATAGTATATATTCTTTATGATGCCTGTTATATCATATCCTTTCAGACTTATTAGAAAGAATTTTTTCTCCTGTCATTTTTTTCTTTGTTTTTTCTATTAAATCAACATCATGTTTAAAGTTCCCTTAGTGCATTCTAACAGTGTGTCTGTTGATTGTAATCATTCATAACTGGTAAGATTAATGCTATAGTATTTCGTAGTGTTCTAATATGCCTATACTTTTGTACTGTTAAGTGCTGATATAATCTTGGATTTTAAAACTGGAATAGAATCCCTTTAAAAGCTTTTAGTTTTTGTCACTGACCTGTGACGAATTTGAAATTATGACATTGATGTCTAAGAGCGTACTTCTGTTGATTAAGCATTTAATTGTGTTGGCAGTCTACTTTGGTATAAAGAGAAAAACCTATTTTTTTAATGTGAGGATATATAATATCAAATGTAACAATGAGCAATCAGGAAATGTTAAGAACCTAAAATATAGTTCAAAGTCCTCTGGACTCCATTTTCACTGTGTAATAAGTATCACAAAATATTGATTCTAAAATTATTTCTGTGTTCATTTATTTTTCATTATAAAGATTCAGATTTTACCTTTCCTCTGACAGTCTTATCAGAAAGAGAATTCTGAGCAAAATTTGTAAGATCTTATAAAATATCAAATTTCTTGATCTTTTAAATTTTTCATTTTTTGACAAAGCATCGTAGAATGCCAATTTTCAAATTAACTAATGCCAACTTCAACTTTTAGTTTAATTGGAAACCAAAGTTTTTATATTACCTATCTCACCATCTTTACAAGGAATTTTTGGATTTATGGAGTCCAAACTGATTGGAATTCTTCCTTCTTTTCTTCCCCGCCTTGTATGATTCGTTATAATTTCTTGTATTCTTCAATTTGGTCATTTTATGCCTAATTCTGAGAGGATTCTGACCCTGATTTTCCTAGAAATGAATAAAAACTCCAGGACAGGGAAAAAGAAAAAGTGTCTTTCTACTATTTCACGCTGTCTCATAGTTAGCCAGTTTAGATTCTTTCCAAGGTAGAATGTATACAAAAGTGAGAATTTTTATTCTTGTTTTCATCTTGCGCTCAAAGTATTTCATAAATATTGCCAACATGGAGGATAATTCCTCAACCACCTTGAACCAGGTCTCCAAGTCTTTCAAGCTAGTTCTCTAACATCTGTGGCATTTATTTTCCTGGGAAAATGGCACACGATTTTCATAGTTGGCAAGTATGTTGTAGCTATACTGCTTCTTCTAAACATTATATTTCACCCAGTGAAGCTCTAGGCATGAAGCCCTTCTAAATTTGAGTACATGGGATTTTTTTCCCCCCAAAGAACCTGTTTACTTTGTTCAGATTCTTTTATAATACTGTAGTTTTTACTTTTCCTGCCTAGGGACTCAGTGTGTTTGTAGTGAGTCTTTGGTGTGTAACTGACACATCAAAAATTCTATGTAATAAAAGGTCATTTCAAAATTATATTCAATTAAAACCTTTGTTTTTATGTAAATCAGCTGTCTAGGCATTGATGCCTTCTCTGTCATTTCTGTTATTACAATGAATGGTGTAACTAGTGGCTATACTGTTTCCTTTTTTGTTAGTATTAATCTGTCATATATTTAACATTTCTACCTACTAAATTATGGTATATCTTGGAAGAGTGAGCATTAACCCTTTGATCAAAAGGATAAATGGCATTTTTGGAATGCAGGTACAACCAGTATTGTCAGGTAACTTCTAAGCAAAGGAGCAAAGGACAATCTTAAGAAAGATTTTAAGTATTTCTTTAATATAAGTTTTTTGTAGGTATCTTTAAAGTGATGCCTTAGCCTTTAGGAGAGAGATTTTAGGAATTGAAGTTTGATATGAATACTCCTGTTTCTCACATTCAACAGTAGGTCATTTATGTTTGCTAAATTGCTGTGATGACGTATATCATTCAAACCACAAAGAAACCTCAGTCAGTCATTAGCAGTGTACCTATGAGAGCATTCTTTGTTGAAAACAATCAGCAGTTTCTTAAGCACCTAATGAAAAAAAAATACGCCTTTTTTAACATATGTTAAAAATTATTTATAGTATATGTATCAAACTATATGGTATGTTAAATCTTTAGCAGAATATCCTGTTGGAACAAAATTTGATATCTTTAGTAACTCCCATTGCAAGTTTGAAGATCTAAACTTGCCTTTATCTTTCTTTTGTTGTCAGGGTCAAGAGATTTGCTTTCTATGTATCCTCTTTTCTTAAGCATATAGAATTCTTTTCATTTCTGAGACCATTATCTCACATAATCAACAGAAACAAAGACATTTCCACTGGTTTGCTTTATTTTGGATTTCATTCTCATTAGCTTGGTTGCCTGAGGGGACACCATTCTTATAATTAAGACTATGGCAGACATTCTAAAAAATGATTGTTAGCATGAATTCCAGTTGCATGTCCTTTTAAAAATAAGTGACTTCGTTTTGCCTATTAAAGAGTATATTTATTTAAAAATTATATATTGTTATAGAACTCCAAGTTCTAATTTTTATATTCCAACATTAAAAAGTAAGTTATTTCAAAGAACAAAGAACATGCTTATTTACAATTGATATAGATCTTGCTGTGCCAGTCTAATATGAAGATCTTTTAGTTCACCATCTCTTCTGAGTAAAGAGTAAGAGCTCTGCTATTTAAATGGTCAAGTAGTCATTTTATTTCTCTGTTAAGTTATATTAAGTATATTTTCTCATTTGGAGTTTGAGGTTCTAGATACTGCTTTTTTAAGAGGAATGTTCTAGACAGTGTTGAATGGTGGAGTTTCAAAAGGTAATTTGACATGGTACCTGGTTATAAGAGGCCAACTTTTTTTTTTTGGAATTATTAGTTCTCAAACACTAGCGATTGATTAATCCATTCTTTACTCTTCTGGGGTTTTTGTTGTTGCTTGTTTGTTTCAATTGAGTTAGCATTATTTTACAATACTATGCATGATTTTGGGATGTAGTTTCACCCCTCTTCAAATGTATGTGATCACACCATATCTACCACCAAAGTACCCACAGTTCTCTACCATAGACCATTGGGATACCCACCCTCTTTGCTTCCTATCCTTGCCCTCCCATTCTGAAACCTTAATTCTGTAGACTCATTCCTAGGATTTGTTTGGTTTAGTTTTATCTGATTCTTTGTTTTATTTTTCTATATTCCACATCTGAGTGAAATCATCCAGTATTTGTCTTTCTCATTCTTCCTTGTCTTATTTAGCACAATAGCCTCCAGTTTCTCTAATTCACCTTTATTTTTATAACTGAGCAATATTCCCTTATATATACTAAATGCTTAGTCACAGCTGAGCATTTAGGTTGTTTTATAACTCAGAAGCCAACTTTTGAGGAAGATGGGTATTATATAACTGGATACAAAATAATTCAGTAGTGAAGATGGAGAATACTCTTGAGAGTGAAATTCAGTAGTGTCACCAAGAATGTGAACTTTGAGCTGCATACTAAAAGATAAGTTGGAGTTAACAAGAAAAATATATTAGAATAGGGTATTTCTGGTACAGGAAAGCATAAATAAAGTCAGACAAATCTGTACAGGGAAGTTAGGGGGCTACAAAGTAAGGAATTTGGGATAGTGTTACACAGGAATCTCCTTGGTGTCTTCATCCCCTTCCTAGTGTTTTTCATTTATTACCCCCAATATCAGCTTTCTTGATGGAGTCATATACTACATAATCCCTTTCATATATCTACTTCTTAATCCTGTAAAATTTGGAAGTTAACCATATGTCTGTAGATACTACGTACTCTGGATAGAACCAAATCCAATAATATTTTCTAGGATCTTTCTGAATTTTGTTGACAATTATCTTGACTGTTCCATATTGTCTGTCTCTCTTCCATAGCTTTAAAGTTTCCTCTTTTTATTTCTTTGAAAATTCCTTCATCAAGGAAAGTAGGTTATATAGAAATAAAAAGTGAAATTCACAATTAGAAAGTATAGGTTCAAAGCTTGTTCCTCTTTCTAGTTAAATGATTTTGGACTAATTAGTCTTTCTGAGACACAATTTCTGTTTTATTTTTAAGATATATTTTTTGTTTATAAATACAAGAGCTGGTGGGGAGGTGTAAGAAGACTCAGCAGAGGCAGAACAGGGAGCAGAACAGGTGGGCTGGACTGAGAAAAACTATTGAGGGGAGCAGCAGGTGAGATGGGAGAATCCTGAAGTGCCATGTGAGCCAGCTCCCTGGCCAGGGATCAGACTTGTGCTGCAGTGTCTGTAGACAACTTCATAATGCTGAAACTCAACTCCGTGCACCACTAGGAAGGCCTCTCTGAGACTCAATTTTCTCATGTGTGTATTATCTAGCTTACACTTACCTTCAGATATTAAATAATGGATTCATTAGATAATTTGACATATGGCCCTCCCTGGTGGTGTAGTGGGTTAAAGCACAGCACTAAGAAGTTAAAGTCACTTCAGCATGAGTTCGATCCCCGCCCCAGAAGTGATCCACATGGCGCGGCAGTCCTCTCCTGTCTTGCCAGCTGCTTCCCCCAGTAGTGTGCTTTGTCAGTCAGTCTGTTCTGCTCCCTACTCTGTCTCTGGTGAATCCTCTCACCGTCCCTGCACCTCTGGCTTGTACCACAGTTCTGTATGCATAAATAAATAAATCTTTAGAAAAATTTGATATATACCTAAAGACTTTAGTATATTACTTTATTATTGCTGTTTCATTGTTAATGATAGTAGTATTAACAGTAGTAATAGAGAACTACAAATCAAAAATATATTATACCATCTCACAACCCTTAGAATGGCCCATACAAAAGTGACCAGAAATAGCTGATGTTAATGAGGGTGTGCAGAAAAAGGAACCCATGTACATTGTTGAGGGTTGGTTCAACCCCTTTGGAAGATAGTATAAATTTTTTTCAAAATATTTAAAATAGATTTGCCATATGACTCAGCAATTCCACCCGAAAATTGTAAAAACAGTAATAGGAGGGGATATATACACTGATGTGTTTATTGCAGCACTTTTTATAATTAGTACAGGTATGGAAACAACAAACTCACCCAAGGACAGATAAATGGATTAAGAAGATGTGGTATACGCACAATGAAGTAATATGCACTATAAAAACAGATGAAATCATGTTTACAGCAATAGAGATGAAACTGGAAGAGATTATGCTAAACAAAATGTCAGAAAGAGAAAGATAAATACCAATGATTTCACTCTTGTGTGGAATAGAGAAACAAAACTAAGGAACAAACAAAGCTGCACCAAAAAATTTGACAAAGAATTGAGGCCTACAGAAGAGGATCAGGAGGGATAAGGAAAAGGGATGGGAGCCTAGTGGATTATGATGGAGGATTGTGGGTGCTTTGGTGGTGGGTGTGGTGTGGTAAACACATCTGAAGAGATATGACCCTACACCTCTAAATAATACCCAGTGTTGTAAACCAGTATTACCACAATAAAAATAGTACAATAAAAGAAAAGATAAAAGTTGGTTCCATTTTATTTACTATGCAAATATATCTCGCTTTTCCTTTTATTGTTCTAAATTGTTTGATAGGTAGACTTAAGCTCTAGATAAGAAGGGACTTAGGCTCTTGATCAAAAGGGACACTAACTTGATATGACCTTTAGGGACAGTTTTGTTCTCTTTGCTGTATTAGTACCTAGTGGAATTGCCATATTGAGTAGAGAAAATGGGTGAAGATTTCTCAGTGAAGATCAGGAAAGCTACACTATTTTATTCAGTTCATAAAATATAGCTATTTGGGATCAAATGTAGTGATATGTTAGGATGTAAGATTAAGAATTTAAGACTAATACATTAATATTTTACTTAGTCTGACTGAAATTTCTAGCCGAGACTTCAACTTACCTTTTAGTGCAACTATTCCAAAGTTCCACCCAGAGTTGCACTGCAGAAAATTTTCTTCTTCAACAAATTGATGAATTACATAAACTTATTTTCTTTGATTCTATAATTTTTTTTTTAAGATTTTTATTTATTCATTCGTACAGAACTGGGGTACAGGCCAGAGATGCAGAGGGTGAGAGGATTCACCAGAGACAGAGTGGGGAGCAGAACAGGCAGATCGACGAAGTACACTGCTGAGGGAAGCAGCGGGCAGGTCAGGAGAGGTCTGCCTCGCCATGTGGTCGCCTCCGGGGCAGGCGGGAATCGAACTCATGCAGAGGTGGCTTTAGTTTCTTAGTGCAGTGCTTTAACCCGCTGCGCCACCAGGGAGGGCCTGATTCTATAATTTTATTTTTAGAAATAGTTATTTCCTTGAATTTCTAATTTACTTATCATCCTATCAATTTCAACATCAACCTTTTTGCTTAGAAAGATTAAATTGTCTTAATAATAATTTTTTCATTAAGTAGAAAAGAGTGGAAACCTTTAGGATAATAATTCACACTTATGTTACATATAATTTTACTAATTTGGAACATAATTTTAATAAAGTACCCACCCTCTTGACAAAGCAAATCAGGTGAATTTTTTATCTTTGCAAAAAAAAAAAATGTTCTTACTCTACTAAATCTCAATATATAGCTGAGCCTGCTCAACATCAGCATCTGAAAGAAAGAAAAACTGTTAAGTTCCAAATAAAAATTATTTATAATATAATTTCCTCCAGGAAGTGTTTCCAAAGGAAGAAGTAACTGAAGTAACATTGGTTTCTGACACCCAGCTTTAGTTTCTTTATCTTTAAATATATAGTTTACCCAGAATTGTTATTAACACCAGAGGGAAAAAAATTGTTGTAATGGTGCTTTGTACACTACAATGCATTTTACAGATCTGAAGATAGGTTATTGATTTACTTATTAAATACCCTGTTGAAAAGGAGGTAGAAAAATGACTGCAAAGAGCAGGGTTACTCAGAGTGTAGTGTATGGATATATTCTCAAGTATAAGCTTTGTACGTGTCTCTTTGTATATATGCATGTGTGTGTGCTCATTTAGATAATCTACAATGAAATTATGAACATAATCCAGATTATGTCAATTGCTGCATTATAACTGAAACTGCTGTTCACTCACTGTGTTTTCATAGGAGTTTATGATCTCTTGTGTCAGGGTAAACTACTATAATTGATTTGGGTTAATATGAGATATGATCAAAGGTAAATGATACTGCAGATAGGCTGAATAAAAAAGAAACTTCGTTCTCTTTAATCCAACAGCTATCATTGTTTATCATTTGGTTTATGTTTGTGCATGTCTTAATAATATATTTTTGAACACCCTAAGTCAGCAGTTATGGTCTTTGTGATCTTTAGGGGATGCTGTAAAACCCAAACCAGCTTGTCTTTTTGTTATGCATTTCTGAACCTCCTGTATCTTTTCCTCACAGATGGGCTCATTATTGTGGTTTTTATTGATTTATGTGAGTGGTGTCTCTCCCCAAAACTGTATTGTAATTGATGATCCAGAGAACGTCTTCTTTTTCCCTTTCTCCAGTTAAACCTAGCGGACACACAATCTGGCATATAGTAGTTTTCAATAAAATTTTGTTGAATTAGTGAGTCAACTGGGGAATATTGAAGTGTCTCTTCAATAGTTATGAAAAATAATTAAATGTTTAGTGTTATGTATGTACACAGACACACTCCATTTTTTAAACTGTATTTTATTTCTGAATATTGTAAGTCATCAATATTAAATATCATTGAATTGTGAAGCAGTTTTACATTTTGTGTTTATACAAGACCTATATTAGAGTAATAAAATATTTTTTATGATTTCTACTTAATTTTTAACTAAAATACAGATACCCAACTAAAGAATACAATTGAAAATATGCTATCTTTGAGTTTCTATTGGGGAAAAGAAAGTACATAAATCATACGTACGTGTGTATGTGATCTTTTGTTGCATTTCCTGTTTCTAGTAAAATAAATTAATGGATTGCATAGTTTAGATACAGTTAAATTAACTTCATAATATGGATAAGTGACTTAAAATATTTTCCACATATAGCCTACAGTCTGAAGATAGCAATATTGCAAACTGAAACAAAGATGGCAGAATTAATATTTTTCTCTAGTTTTTGTCAGTTGCATAGCAAATTAAAATATCTAAATGCTAAGAAATTAGCTCAGTTTCTAAACATTACTAATAAAAGTTTTGACATATGAATTTATGTCTACTACTTTCAGTCATCACCTCTCACCTAAGTATATATTATGGCCATTAAATTAGCTAATGAAGTTGTATCAATTAATATGACATTTAAATATTTGATCTGTAGTTCTCTATAGTTCCTTTTTTATGTTTAAAAAGTGTATACTTCTATTAATACAAAAGAACATATAATTTTTATATAAAATTCCTTGAAAAAGGAAATTATGAAAATTCTGGTTGCGTCAAACAACTGTAACTTTCAGAAAAAATTATAACTTACATACAATGAAATCCATGATTTAAGATTGCAATTTAGTGAGTTTTGAAAAATATATATCCTTGCATAGCTACAATCACAATAAAAACATGAAACACTTTCATCACCAAGTAAGTCCTTGTGCTTCCTTGCTGTCAGTTCTTTCATGACCCCTTGCTAACTCCAGGAAAATACTGCTCTTCTTTCTATAATTTAGATTAGTTTTTCTTTCCTAAGATTGCAAATAAGTAAAATCATATAATAATTTTATTTTGCTTCTTTCAGTCACCACAGTGTTTTAAAGTTCATATTTTTGGATGGTTCATTCCTTATCATTGATAGATAGAATTCAGTTATACCAATGTAGTAGTATTTGTTTATCCATTCACCAAGGGATGAACGTTGAGTTGCTTTCAATTTTTAACATTCATACTTAAATCTTTTGTTTAGATAATATGTTTATTTGTTTTGGGGAAATACTTAGGAGTAAATTTGTTGGGCCATAAGCATTTTTTAAACCATATAAGAAATAACTAGCCTATTACAAAGTGGTTATGCCTTTTCATATTCTCCTAGCATAATATGAGAGTTCTAGGTGCTTGACGTCTAGCCAATCATGAAATTGTCAATGTTTTAAATTTTAATTAGGCAAGTGAGTTTTTGTGGTGGCATCTCATTGTGGTTTTGATTTGTACTTCTCTGAGATGACTAGTGATGTTATATATCACTGTGTACTACTGGCTGACTATTTTAAATTATTTGTCTACTGATGGATCATTATTATTCCATTTCTATTTTCATTTAAATTATTAAATACTTATTCTTGGTCACTTAAAATAGATTTCTAAAATTTACCTAGGTGAGTTCAATTAATGTTTTAAGTTTTTAAGTTAAAACCAAGGAGAATAACAAAGATATTTACTAATGACATATTAACTTAGCTCAGCTTACTTGTTTTAAGGGAGGAATAAATAGAATTATACAATAAAATGATGAGATGTTTTATTTATTTTTAGAAATCTCATGAACTTTATTGTGAAACTTGAGAATTTATGAGTAAAGGCTATGCCAATTCAAATCAGCTTAATAGGCACAATTTGGCTGCAGCATGCTATGGACTCAGCTAGATGAGAGAGCTATTTCAGGGTGAGGTTTTGTCCTGGTGGTGAGGCAGACATGTTTGTAGCTCATTCTGACACACATTAGACCTAAGTGTGTTAACAGTGTTTGCATAGGAGATCACAGATGAAAGCGCCCCTTTTTGTGAATGAGAATTAATGGCCTTCAAACTGGCGATATTAGCTTTAAGCAAGATTAATAATAATCTCAAGTTTGTGGAACTTTATATTTTACCATAAATTTTCTAACAGTTCGATAATATTTTAGTGAATCTCTGTAGAGAATATGAATAAGTATTAGTCATTGGAGCTTATTCCTTGGGCAAGCGAGGTTAATGATCATATTGAACATTCTGCAAATATTATGAATAATAATTTTTGTTCTAGTTTTGTTGATAAATCTTGCATCACAGCTATGATAAGATACATAATTGTAGTCAGTACTAACTCAAATACTGAATAGGCGAAGAAGATTTATATTTCTCTGGTCTCATGATTTTCTTTAAACTTGTATTAATTTTTTATTAATTGTGATAAAAGAGACATGCTGTTGACCATGTTAACCATTTTTCACTTATGCAGTTCAGTAGTGTTGAGTACATTCACATTAGTTTGCAATCAATTTCAAGAATTCTTTTCACCTTGTAAACTAGGTCTGGGTCTATACCTACTAGACACAATCCCCTATTTCCCCAGTAAATTCTATTCTATTTTATGTCTCTGATTTTGACTATTGTAGGAACCTAGATATGTAGAATCATATATTGTTTTTTTTTTTTTTTTGTAATTGGCTTACTCAAGAGTCATCTAAAGCTGTAGCATGTGTCAGAATTCCTTTTTAATGGCTGGATAATATTCCATTGTTATTGTATGTTGTATGTAGATTATTATTCCATTGTTATTGTATGTTGCATACAACATTTTCTGTATCTATTCATCTGTTTAAGATCACTCAACTTTTAACTTTTGACTGTTGACTGTTGTGATTAGTGCTGCTGTGAGTACAATGTATACGGGTTTGTTTATGGTCCTGCTTTCAGTTTATTCAGGTGCATTACTACTGGATCATATGATGTATTGTTTTTATTTCCTATGAAGTACTGCCATACTGTTTTAAGCAATTGCACCATTTTGTACCCCGTTTCTCTCATCAACACCTGTTGGTTTCTCTTATTCTTTTGTTTTTTTTTGTCTTAGTGACCATCCTTATCAGTACAGGGTATTACTGCATTTTTAATATTAGTTTCTTTTCTTTCTCTCCTCCAATTCTTTCTCCTTGTTCCCTCTTCTCTTTACCTGCTCATTTCTCTTTAACCTCTCTTTGCCTATCATCCTTTTCCCCTTCTATTCCTTTTAACAAATACATGTATGTGTAAAACTGATGATCCTAGAATAACTTTGATGGACTAAGAATGGGAAACCTAGAGCTTCACTATTATCCATGCCATTTGTTACTGTAATTCCAGGAAGGGAACAAAAGAGAAACAGACTTATTTATTTATATATTTTTTAAAGATTGTATATTTTCATACAGAACTGGGGTACAGGCCAGAGATGTGGAGGGTGAGAGGATTCACCAGGGACAGAGCAGGGAGCAGAGCAGGCAGATCTAGGAAGTATACTGCTAAGGGGAGCAGCCGGCCGGGTCAGGAGAGGTCTGCCGCACCATGGATTTCCTCCGGGGCAGGCAGGAATCGAACTCATGTGGAAGTGGCTTTAGCTTATTAGTGCTATGCTTTAACCAGCTGCCCCACCAGGGAGGGCCTGAAACAGACTTATTTTAACTCTCTTATTTTAAGATTGAGAAACTGGAGTCCAGGGTGGGGAAAGTGACTTGGCCACAAACACAGCAGATAATTCAGACTAGATATTAACTTCTTATGTTGTATAGTAGTTTCTGAAAATATATAGGGAATCAAGAAATCTTGGGAGTCATTTAATATTTTTTTCTGAGTGATATTTTGAGTTAGTCTTACAGAAATTAATAATGGTTTAAATATTTTCTGAGGTGTGTATTATATTATTTTGAAATGTGAATTAATTTGCCTGAGATAAAAATGTCAGTTGATTCTGGAAAAGAGTGTTAAGAAAGCATTGAATAATAGACAGAGTGAGGAAATTATTTCCTTTTCTATTCTCTGTCATTCATTTAGAATAATAAACAAGATCGGTTTGGTACAGTTTCAGCTGAAGAACCATACATATGTGCTAATCTTCCCTGCAACAACACCAACACATACTAAATTTTTAAAATAGTAGAATTCAGACCAGAAAACAGGCAACAATAGCTGGCTATTATTAAATAACTGAACATTTTATACATTGTATGTATTAAAATAATGTAAGTGAAAGCTATTAGTCTTTAATGTCTTGTTATAAAAGTTTTTTAAAAACTTAAAATTGGCAATCTAAAGTAAACATTAAGTATGTACGAAAGCAGATGCTGGCCCTCCCTGGTGGCGCAGCGGGTTAAAGCACAGCATTAAGAAGCTAAAGCCACTTCTGCATGAGTTCGATTCCCACCTGCCCCGGAGGTGACACATGGCCCAGCAGAGCTCTCCTGACCCGCCCGCTGCTCCCCTCAGCAGTGTACTTCGTCCATCTGCCTGTTCTGCTGCTCACTCTGTCTCTGGTGAAGCCTCTTGCCGCCCCTGAGCCTCTGGCCTGTACCCCAGTTCTGTATGCACAAATAAATAAATCTTAAAAAAAAAAAAAAAAAAAGAAAGAAAGCAGATGCTCGGCCCTCTCTGGTGGCACAACTTGTTAGGACGCAGTACAGCAAACTGGCTGCAGCCACTTCAGTGCGAGTTGACCCCCCGTCCCTGGAAGTGACCCACATGGCGCGGCAGACCTCTCCTGACCTGCCCGCTGCTCCCCTCAGCAGTGTACTTTGTCAATCTGCCTGTTCTGCTCCCGGCTCTGTCTCTGGTGAAGTCTCTACCACCCCTGATTCTCTGCCCTGTACCCCAACTCTGTATGAATCAGTAAATATACCTAAAAAAAACAAAAGAAAAGAAAAAAAGCAGATGCTACAATAAAAAGGCATTTGTGTTGCCTTTGTTTGTTTACTGACAAAGTGGACTTTTTTACAAGATGTTGGTGCAGCTACTTTTTGGGGGAAAGTGATCCCTGAAAATATCAGTAAGATATTGAGACAGGGAAGGAATTTTATTAAATATGGATTTTACTACAATATGAAATACAACTGTGCAATAGTGAATGGATCACATTGGGGCAATCTGGGAGGCAGTGTTAACAGTTGTATCAGACATAAAAGTGATGAAGATCCATTTCTGGATGATTTGCCAATAGACAAAGAGTACTAAGGGTGTAAAAAAAAATCTGTCAGGTTAAGAAATGCAGATGCTGAGGGGAGAAACTTGATCTGTTATACATTAAGGTGGTATGGGTAAAGGTGTGTGACATGCATATATACCAGTAACTATTCTACATATGTGTTAGATTGACAAGCTTTGCTAAGTTGTACATGGCTGAACATTTTCTTTCAGAGGTGAGAATATTACAGTTATCTTTGTATCTAGGCTACATAATCTTGAAACTAGAAAGGGATTTGTCTTGGTACCTAAATATACTAAATATAACAATATAAATACTGTTTCCAGTTGCCACTTTATCTTCTTAAGTCCTTTCCTCAATGTGTGAAATACTGGTAGTCTGTTTGAGTGCTATTGTTTTCTTAATCCAATTGAATAACAACTAATTTATATAGTAATAAAATCCGTATTTAATAAATTTCTTTATCTGTCTCAATGTTTGTTAATTCTTGTTCCAGCTTTGTATTTCCTATTAACCCAAGTAATTTTATTCTTTCTTTGTTAGATCATTTCCCAATCATTTATTAATGTATATAACTTAGTCCTGGACTTTCTCCAACTTCTCTTCATCTTACGTAGATAAGTCTATTTTCTATAACTGCTTTTTTTAATATACTACATTTATTGAAATCATGATTTAAATTTCTGACCACATGAAGAGCCTCATAGTTAATTAATAACTTATCATCATTTGAATGGTAATTTAAATAATTTTAGTTGAACAAATTACTTAAATTATCCCCAAATTATATCATATCTGTATCAATTATTTGATAATCATTGTAATTAGTTCAGAGCTGTGTAAGTAGAAATACTGATTTAATCATAAATACTTCGCCTAATATAAATGAAGTATTAAAATTAAACAGTAGGAATTAACTGTGCTACAAAGAAATGGAATCAGTTACATTATTTTGTAAGTATATAAATTCATATACTTCATCTTAACTATATTGGCAAAAAAATGCACTGTATTGTTGGCATTATAATCAGAAAAATCTTAAAAAATAAGATACTATCAGTAGTTAATAGGGAACTCTGAAGTTTACAGAGTTCACTCTTGATAGTAACTAACACATAGGTATATATCCATATCTGTAGAACAAATAATATATAGATATGTTCACAACTATAAAATAGGTACACATGTATACACACATGTACACACATATACATATTAATAATACTATAGCAAAAAAGATTGAGTCAATTTGCTTATAATGAGTTTTTCCCTTAAGTGCAGTAAAATAATTCTGTAATTTTTAAAAAAAATTTGTTTATTTATGCGTACAGAACTGGGGTATAGGCCAGAGGTGCAGGGGCAGTGAGACGATTTACCAGAGACAGAGTGGGGAGCAGAACAGGCAGACTGATGAAGTACACTGCTGAGGGGAACAGCGGGCAGGTTAGGACAGGTCTGCCGGCCATGTGGGTCACTTCTGGGGTGGGGATGGAACTCATGCTGAAGTGGCTTTAACTTCTTAGTGCTGTGCTTTAACCCACTACACCACCAGAGAGGGCTCACAAAGGTTTATTTTTTAAAACACAGTAGAATAATCTTGTTTATATTCTTAGTCATTATTGTATAGATGTTTTACTATACTATTGTGGCCACATCTTATTTTTGAGTAACAATATCATTATGACTTTGCTTTTTCTGGGGGAAACATCTACTCATCCACAACTCCTCTTACACAAACATAGACAGGCACACACAGCAGAGTTACCTACTTTTTAGACTATGTGAAGTAAAACATCTATTTTGGTTTAAATTTAATTGCATTCTATTCTATTACATGTATTTTATGTATAATTGTGAAAATGAAATATGTACATATTTTTATTTTAATCTTCAGTGACTTATAATTTATTTACAATGAAATACACAGATCTTAACACAGGTCAGTGCATTTTGAGAAATAATTCTTTCCATATTACCCATGTAATTCAGAAAATTTTTGTTACCCAAGAAAGGTTCTCTTGCCTCTTATTAGTCCGGGTCTTTTCCCAATCCTAGAAGCAAGTACTGTTCAGTATTACACAATAGTTAGTTTATTATTTTTTTAATGATATGCTTCAAAGAAGAATTTGAAATTAAAAAATTGCCAACTTTTATTGAAGATTGTTTGAACCAATGGTGAGATAAAAGACAAGACTAATACTGGGATTTTAAAAAGCATTTGTGAAAAAATGTAAGTGAATAATTTTTAATACTACTTAGTTTTTGGCTTTATATAAGTAATTTGTAATTTGGGTTAATACTGAATTTATCCTTGCATATAGTCTACATATACTCATTGGATAACTTCTTGGTGATCACCTAAAAGTTTTTTGACTATTCCAATGTTCATAAAAAAAAGTCATGTGTAAACCTAATTTGTTGTTGATTTACCCCCAAGTAGTTACCAAACATTTTTTTATCTATAGCTTTAATCATTTACCTTTAAAACATTTTTGTCTGCATAAATTTATTATTCATTACAGAGTTTTCTAATAAATAAATGTAACTATTTAGATATATTTTATTGTTAAATAAAATAGTGATTAAATCATAACTGTTGTGTTTTAGGACCTCATCTTTCTACTTTGGAGGCCCTTTTTGGTAGAATTTTACTTCTAGCTATGTCAATGAATTTTATTCTTGTAAAATAGGATATGGATAGAAAAGTAAGTCACAAGCAAGGAGAAATAAAACAGCTTTACTTAGGAATAATGTGACAACTGCGTTTTTCCTGCCCCTTTTTATTATCATCTTGTTTTCCTCCTGTAACATATCATGTATGATTCTTTGTTTTTGTTGTTCTTTGGCAACTCAGAGTTATTTGTTAAATTTCAGTGTGTGCCTGCCTCCTTTTTATCATCAAGTCTTTATTGAGGATTGACTGTATACCAGACATTGTGATAGGTGATGAAGAAAAAACAGAAATTTCTGCCTTTGCAGGGCTTACTTATAAAACAAAATTCATCAGTTTTATCTTCCCACTTCCCATGCCTGGATAATCATCATTTTTTCTCTTTGAACTTTACCAGCTTACCTTTTTTATATTTCACATAACGTGCTGTCATACACTGTCTTTCTCTGTAAGGCTTAACTCACTTAGCCTGATGTGTGCTAGGTATGCTATGTTCTTGCAAAGGGTAAAAGTCTTCTTTCTTGTGGCTGAACAATATTTCATTGTGTATATGTACTACATCTCTTTTATCCATTTATTTGTTTATATAATTTTAGTTTTTCAGTGCCTTGTCTACTGTGAATAATGCTGCAATAAACACGAGAGTGCATATATCATGTCAAGATCCTATTTTTTGGATGTATATCTCAGAAGTGTCTGTCTAAATTAGGAAAGATCATGTGAGCACAAACAAGGAAGGGCAGTTAAGTGGTTCTTTTTGTATGTTCCTCACCCACTAGAGTTATGAAAATCCATGGAAGTAAAAAGTGCCATAGTAACAATTGCTTTGGAGTCTGTCTAATCAGGTTTCTATTATTGTGTAACAAGTTACAGCAAATTGATGACTTAAAATTTTGCTTCTTTAGTAGCTCACAATGTCAGTGGGTCATAAATCTGAATGGGATCAACTCAGTTGTCACTTCTTAATTTCACAAGAATGAAATTACATGGCTTTTATCTAGATGTCCTAAGAAAGAATTCACTCCCAGGCTCATCCAAGTTCTTGGCAGAATTCATTATCTTTCCTTGACTTGTAGGGCTGAGGTCTTGCTTGCTTAGTCACTGTCAGTTGAGATCTGTTCTGCTCCTATAGGCTGCACACATCACTTCTTCTATCTGCAAAACAGTAAGTGTCATGTTGAGGTCTTTTCATGCTCTGGCTCTCTGATTTGTTCTTGCATACCAACCAAGTTGGTATGGAAGTTCTTTTAATCACTTAAGAGGCTAGATCATTCCCACTCTATTTTAATCTCAGTTGTGCTGTATGACATAATCACAGGAGAAATACCTTACCATTTTCATTGATTGAGGAATGCAGGTTTGAAATCTGCAGGTGGAGGACATTTTTGGAAATCTCCTTTATTACATCACTTTGAAATCCAGCTTCAGTCTTCATAATATCTTATTTATAACTAGTGAACAAGAATAAAACATATAACACACATATGAAAGACATTAAGAAAGCTTATATTTTGAAATGAAGTTTTTCCTTCAAAAAATAAAGGGTGATACTACTATGTCTCTTGATGGGAAAACTCAGTATTATAAAGAATGAATTCTTTCCTAAACAAATGCATAATTTCATTATAAGAAAACCAAAACACCTAATAGTTTTCTTAAAAGTTGAAAAGCTGACTGTAAAGTTCATAGGGAAAATGTACACAAAAACAGCCATGAAAATTTGGGGTAAAAGAATATTAAAAGGGTAAGGGTTTGTTCTTCTTAGTCTCAGTAGATACTATAAAGCAATAGTTATAAAATTGGAGTGGTACCTGGCCAGGAGTTAATGAAGGGGTTAATTATACATACAGAGTTATGTATAAATGAGAACTTAGTTTATGATTACTATGTCAATGGCATTAGGGGAAAATAACTATATGTTTAGGAAAACTAAATTTATACCTTTATCTCAATACCAAAATCAATTAAAACTACCAAATGGATATGAATAAAGACAGGAGAATATTATTTTGTGATCATATAGCATAGAATATCATCATACCTAAATTCTAAAATGCATCAAGGCTTATGGGGAAAAAGATGGTATATTTTGCCACATAAAAGTTAATAAATATCATAAGTGAAGTTAAAGGAAGAAAGACATGAAGTACATAGGAATCAAAATTTCATCATATTTAAGAAGACCCTGTAAATCAGCAAAAAATATAAACAATATGATAAATAATAGGGAGATTATAAGAATAGGCTATTCACAAAATATGAAAAAGAAATGTCATTATACGCATGAATAGGATCAAATGCAGGGAATGTTCAATAAAAATCCAGATGTATGAAATATATATATGTATATATATATATATGTATATATATATATTTACATTAAAGAAAAGTAACCTGGGCCTTTCCTGGTGGTGCAATGCATGAAAGCGCTGCAATATGAAGCTCTCCACAGTTGTAGCACTAGTTCGATCCTCTCCCTGGGAGGTGACCCACATGGCCTGGCAGACCTCTCCTGTAACACCCACTGCTCCCCTCAGCAGTGTACTTAAGGGGATATGCCTTGTTCTGCTCCCCACTCTGTGTCTCATCCCCTCTACCTCTGGCCTGTACCCCAGTTCTTGAATGCAAAATAAATAAAGCTTTAAAAAAAAAAAAGTAACCTGACTGACCACCAATAGTGGAATGGTGAAATGAGTTATACTTTATCTACACTGGTGTGCTATAAAACCTAGGAAAATCATTGTATGTACAGGTTCATGTAGACACATATAGAAATACTTGGAAAGAATTCTGCAAGATGTACTATTAAATGAGAAAAAGCAAATAGTAGGGAAAACATGCTGTTATTCTCCTGGTTCTTATATTTATTCTCCCACATTATATGAGAAATATAAAATGTTTGCTTGTGCTTTTGCTCTTATATTTAAGGTGAACACTATGACATATCCCGAGCAGTGGATAGTGAGCAACAGTGACACATATTATTAGTCAAATCATTTAGGAGGGATGCTGTCACAGGTGCTATTGCTCAGCCTCTATAAGGACATCAGGATGCTATAACTATGAAATGGTAAAACCTCTTTTATCTAGCCTCTCTAAATGGCCACGTGTAAGGAGGGCTTCTTGCATCCTCTTATTTTGTAATTTGGGAGTGAAAGCATTGGAGATTTTAAAGTTGTCTGTTACGGTAGGTATTTTAGTGTTCAGTCTCCTGGCTAGTACAGACACATTTCCACATGTGCAGGTGAATTTATTGATAGGGGAATGAATACAGTTCTATGGCTAGTCATTTTTCTCCTGGAATGGGGAGTAGTGGGAAGCAAGGAGCATCAAGCAGAAGGCAGTCAATTGTTACCTGAAGTGTTTCTTCATTCTTGTGAAAAGTATTTGAGCTAGAGAAAATGTTATATACACAAAAATAACTAGGAAATTTTGGCAAAAAATTACGGGGCCTGCTCGACCTCAGAAGTATTTTATTAGCAATTTGCTTCAAAATTAATTTGACCACTGCAATGCTAGAGCTATGGCTGCTATTCATTTAAGGATTTAGGCAACTAATAAATTAAAACGATGAAGTAACTATTTCTGTTTCATATGTGAAATGTAAAAGTGAAAATTCTTTGAATGATATGTATATTAGGTTTGACTTATGGTATAGGATATGTAGTATAGTTTTTCTCTAGCATTTCATCTTTTCAAAATGCCTCATGATTTTTGCTTCATCCAAAGTTCACTATATAGTTATTTTTTAATGATTGCCTATAAAATTACTTAAATAGATTTAAAATGAAAACCTTATGTAGCTTACCTAAATGAAAAACTAGTATCCCCTGTCACAAATAGAAGAGAACCATAAAATTAAAGAAAGCTAAAATGGAGGCAGCTCTCTTGGCCGTCTTTGACTATGCAGGTGCCTTGCTTTGTCTTTCTCCATTTCCTAATAAACGTATCCTTTTAAAATGTAAAATTAAATAAAGCTACAATGAAGTAATATTATATGATTTGGCTATCTGCTCTTGGTTGGCAATACCTGACACTGACATATACTTTCCCCTTAAAAAGTGAGATCATTATATGCCAGAAGTGGTAAAGACTGAGACCTTCTTAGTGATACGATCTGAAAAATTAAAAGGAATTGAAAGTGAAATAAATTTTTAGTATATGATTCATAGCTATTATTGCCTTGCCTCTGGACCACCATTGTCATTAATTGCACATTCAGAGAAACATTGGTAGAAACAGTTTCTAGGATTGGAATCAGAAAACTGCAATCACTGCTGTCACCATGTTTTTGAGTTGTCACTATGTCTGTATTCATCATTTAGAAAAGAGGATGAAATTTAATTCACCTCAGGATTTTTGGGAGGATCAAATGGAGTAATATTAACACTAATTATAATATTAGCAAGTTTAATAGCCATTTATAACTAAGAGTTTCTTTTATTTAGGCTTACAGTGCTTTTGTTATCAGCATATGGATTTAATAACATATTCTTTTAATTCTTGGCACTTTACCATAAGACCTTGAGTCAGCATCTCACTCTGGCAAATACCATAGACTGAATAAGAATGAACCTGCTTCTCTGTATTCTCAATAGGAAATGCATTTAAAGTACATTTCAAGTCTGGAGTTGCAAAACTTAACTTTATGCAGTGTTAGACCTTCAGCTACGCTGCTTACTTTTATCGATAGATAGACTAGTGAGGTCTCCTATTCCAAAACCCTTCCTAATATTGCGGTAATGTTGGTGTTCTTAGCTCGTTTGCTCTTTGTAGTCTTCATAGTGTTTTAGTAAAATTACTTTCTTCAGAAATTATTACTTAGTTTAGGAGAATCTTAGTAACGGTTGGTCTTCGGACTGGCAGGGAAATGATGTTTAAGACAGAGTTATAATAAAAAGTATTCCTCTCTTTGTAGAAAGTAGTTGTTACTTTGTTTTTTAGACTCAAAATTAGCTTTACATATTTTATGTAATCATTGTATTTTTGTCATTGGGAAGTTATTCTAAATTAAACCTTAATTACATCCCTGGTTCCTAAAAAACTCTTGCCTTCTAAACTTGCTTTCAAAAAAATTTTGTTCTTTGATGGTAGTCAGATAATTTTTGAGAAATAAGTGATGTGTTCTTAGGAACGATTTTTTGAACAAATTTCATTTTTTAATTGACTCCTTTATTCTCCTGTGCTCAGAAGTGCAAGAGAATGTGCTAGGGACCCTTAGCACTATGTTAGCCTTTTCATGATTCTCTTTGAAGTCAGGAGTGTAATGATAACACTTAGAGTTTTCTAATAATTTCTGATGCCTGTAGCAATCACATACTTTTAGTTAATAATTCCTGAAGTTTAAGCTTTATGTTTAACTCTATCCCTGTTGAGAAAGCAGGCTTTGTAATGTTTATTGCATTTGAATGTGCTTAAGTATTATTTATTTACTTAAAATTTACTCTAAGAGGCCCTCCCTGGTGGCACAGCGGGTTAAAGCGCAGCTCTAGAATTGAAAGCCACTTCCGCATGAGTTCGATCCCTGCCTGCCCCGGAGGTGACCACATGGTGTGGCAGACCTCTCCTGACCCGCCCACTGCTCCCCTCAGCAGTGTACTTCGTTGATCTGCCTGTTCTGCTCCCCACTCTGTCTCTGGTGAAGCCTCTCACTGCCCCTGCAACTCTGGCTGTACCCCAGTTCTGTATGAATAAATAAATAAATCTTTAAAAAAAAAAATTTACTCTAAGAAAACTGCCTTAAAAATATGACAATCTCTGAAAAACAGAAGAAGCTGTACAGTTTTATATGTGATAGTCAGCTAACACAAGGACTGTGAGTATACTTACAAATTTCCATTTCACATATAAAATGAATTCTGTTTAAACTAACAATACATTTCCATAATCCCATTCAGGATAGTCCTTGAGGGGGAAGAGTTGTCATTCCTAGAAGACTAAACTGGATCTTCCTAATTATCATTGAACATTCCAGGAAGAACTCTGTAAATTAAGGTTAAAGATCTTGGTAAATTTCTGCTTCTTTATCAATCAACACAGTGAGAGAAAATTTAACTAACATTTTTTTCCCCATTCTGTCTTGTCATTTAGTCATTCTTTTTGTCCCCTGTGATCTTGTTATAAAGTATTAGTACCCTTTACCTGCATATTACTTTGAATATTTACAACACTTGTAGGGTTCTTTCTTGGCAAGATTTAATAAATAGACTTATGGCATGTAATTTCTTTTACTTTTACCAACATTGAAAATAATGGTGTTAGGTTTCTGATTTCTTTTCCTGTAAACCATGCCTGTTGAGGAAATAAGTTTTTCTTTTCTTGCATTTTTCCATCATATGCTTCACAAGTTTCTTCTTTCCTCAGTCTCTTAATTTCCATTTTAACTGGCCTGAAAATGTTGAATGAGTTCTTTTCCTTCCCTCTTCTTACAAAGTAACTTTTCTCATTAATTCTCTTCTGCTACTATGAATATCTTCCTTCTCTGTTGCCCTTTTATTAATAGTCAAACCCAGTGAATTTCCCTTTCCTCCCGCCTCTAACATAGTTGTTCTAATAGCCAATGTTTTTAATTTGCTAAAGGCTTTTTCATATTTCTTGTAGGTCTATTAAAATCAGCTTAAAGGCAGTTTCTGACAGTTCTCAGTAGTAAGATTTGAAAGGTTTGATGCTGAGTAAAGGTATAATAAGGAATGTTCTTACATGAGAAAGGCAATGAAGACCTTGATATAATAAAGAATTTTTATAGGAACTTATATTCTTCTTAGCTGACTAATAAGCTTAACAGTTATAAATTCACTTACTATTAAAAGGAATTTCTGTTTTGAAGTGTGATTCATTTTATTTTTCTTGAAGTACATCCAAAACAACATATTGTATAAATTTGTCCTCAGAATACATCAATTAATTCTGTTGAACTAGCACGTTTTTGTGTGGTATGTAATTTGTTTCAGTATTCACTTCTTTTATAAGTGATAAGAATTATGCATGTATACAAAATAAGCAAATATCATATTTTAATATCATATTTGAACAGTAATAGGAGATACCATCATTTAAATATGTGTCAGTAAGGGTGTTAAATTACTTAATTCATGTAGTGTCTGTGAGCATAAATACATTGTAGATACAGTATACATTTTGGATAAATTTCTAGCTGAGACTATTGCTATGATTAGACCTCTTAACTGCCAACATTCTGATATACCAGGTGACATTTAGAGATTAGATTGTTTTTTTCCTCTCTGAGCAGTTAATGGTAAATTATTGATTATTCCTGCTAATTCCACATTTGTCCATCTCCTTTCAGTTCACATTTTGGCCAAATGTTGTTTATTAAAATTCAAAAGTGGTAAAATATATTTGTTCATTCTCTTTGGGAACACTTCTATAAAACTTATTTTGTGAAATGACTTCCTTAAGAGTTTACTTAAATATCTGCTTGCTATAAAGATTTAAAGTAAAATGTGGCACTTTATAGGTTTCACAAAGGTTAATGGAAATAACCTTTAAAAATGGTAATACCTACCAAATGATCGTTTCTGTATTTCTTTCAATAATGCTAATTGAGTAGTTCCTACTCTAAAATATGGCAAATAAGAAAATAAACTTATAGTAGATAAAATTCAATGGATATTTAAACAGAAATTAATGTTTAACTTAGGAACAGTATTAAATACTATTTGAAAAAAATTGAATCATAATATATTATTTTAGGAAAGAAAAATAGCATGCTACTTTACTTTTGGCCCTTCGTGATATATTAAAAGGTATTTAATGGGATCACATAAGGCACTTTGGAAATAACAAGCATTTATTGGCATTTCCATTATTTTAAAAAATGTGTATCCATATATAAAAGATACTGTAAATTTTACAAGTATTCAGTGGGCATTTTTTTGCCAGTTGCAGGACATATTTAATTATTAATTAATTATTAAATTGCTGTATGTGATTATACCGTGTTGGGTCTTTGGGATGTACTAGCAACATAAAAATATGCTTACTGCTTTGTGTGTCAACATGGGACAGGTGTGGGAATAAACTGAAACTCTTATATTCATATTTTCTATTATTCTGCAAATTCTGGGATTGGATTGGTATGTCCCTTTCAGATGGGTTCTGTAGACATAGCTCTCCTCCTGGATCTGATGACTTTAGTTTGAGGTAGAAAGGAGTATTTCAGTGGCTCTACAGTCTACCTTTACTAATGATAGGGCCTTACTGTCAAAAGAATAAAACGAAATATAACAAACCCTCAGCTAAAAACCAAGTAAATAAAAGATTTTCCAGGATCATTTCTTTGATGAAATAAGATATAGCTGAAGTAGTTATTTTTTTTATTCTTTTTCCATTACTCTTGTTTTTTGTTTTTGTTTTACTTTTTCCACTACTGTTATACTCTGAAAAGGTATACTTTCTCAGACCATAAGCACTGTGTTCAGTTCCACTTCTCTCCATTGCTGAGTTCTTTCAAGCTTCTTTTCAGCCTGTGTCTAATGATTGATAGAGAAAGCATGTATACAGGATTATAAGGAAAATTGTATTACCTTCCAAGGGACTGCAGTTCAATATTTTTACTAACTTGGTCTTCCATTAGCTTTGTAAGTAATTATGGGCAAAGAATTATACCCATTTGTGTTTTTTTTTCCTTTTTATTTTATTTTAACAAGTGCTGTAAGGTCTTCATGTGATCAGAGAACACATTCATATATTATTATCTTAGATAAATTAGCAGTGACCCATACTTGATTTCCAATATCTTGACTTTTTCTGAGTTTCATTTTTGCTGTAATTATAGAAGCTCATGATTTGAAGATTTTAAACATTTATTTGCATACTTATGTTGAAATCAAGTGGGATAGAAAGATGAAATTTACATGGATGTTGAAGACAAGAGACTTGTTTTTTGAAGTATTTATTTCACTAATTATTCATGATGTATTATAAATGTCATATATGTCTATACAATGCTTTGTATCTATATTAACAATTTTAGTTCTTCATAAGTATCTTATGATGGAGTTCATATATTTTTAATCTAAGGAAATTATTACTAAGTAAATCGACTATCCCATTATACTAATAGATAGATAGTGTCAGAACAAGAATATAAAATCAGTTCTCTTAATTCTAAGTTAACTGATTTTGCCATCTCATTATTTTGCTGCAACAAAGAAAACCAATTGAAAACAAAAGCCACATGCCACCACTTAGATAAATGATTCCTAAGAAAGTGAAAGGAAAGGACTAGTCCCTCATGGGGAAAAAAAAATTTTTTAGAGAAATTAAATTCTTAACAATGCTGGCAAGAAAATAGTGGAGTTGTGTTTGTTGATGAGAGAACTTATATAAACAAAACAACATGAACTATGTCTAGATAGCCAAGAGTGGGTAAAATTTCAATGGATGATTATAAAAGAACAGGCTCAATTTGAAAATACCTTCAAGGTTTAGATTCTTCTTTTTTTTTTTTTTTAAGATTTATTTATTGGCCCTCCCTGGTGGTGCAGCGGGTTAAAGCACTGCACTGAGAAACTAAAGGCACTGCAGCATGAGTTCGATCCCCGCCTGCCCCGGAGGTGACCACATGGCGTGGCAGACCTCTCCTGACCAGCCCACTGCTCCCCTCAGCAGTGTACTTCGTCCATCTGCCCGTTATGCTCCCCACTCTGTTTATGGTGAAACCTCTCGCCGCCCCTGAGCTTCTGGACTGTACCCCAGTTCTGTATGCACAAATAAATAAATCTTTAAAAAAAAAGATTTATTTATTTATGCTTACAGAACTGGGGTACAGGCCAGAGGTGTGGTGGGTGGGAGGATTCACCAGGGACAGAGTGGGGAGCAGAACAGGCAGACTGACAAAGTACTCTGCTGAGGGGAGCAGTGGACGGGTCAGGAGAGGTCTTCCATGCCATGTGTGTCAGCTCCCTGGCTAGGGATTGAACTTGTGATGCAGAGGCTTCAAAGAGCTTCCTGATGCAGTGCTTTAACTTGCTGTGCCACCAGGGAGAGCCCCAAGGTTTAGATGGTTTTAATAAAAAAAATATTTTGTATCCTAGTCTGAGTTGATTTTTTTTTCATCTAAAATGTAATAGATAACATTAAAGAATTTAAACAATTTTACAAAAAGGCTGGACATTTTTTTATAATTAAAAAAAAAAGTCTGTCTTCGGGTCCTCCCTGGTGGCACAGCGGGTTAAAGTGCTGCACTAAAAAGCTTAAGCCACTTCAGCATGATTTCCATCCCCGCCTGCCTGGGAGGAGATCCACATGGCGCGGCAGACCTCTCCTGACCCGCCTGCTACTCCCCTTAGAAGTGTACTTTGTCGATCTGCCTGAGTCTGCTCCCCACTCTGTCTCTGGTGAATCCTCTCACCTTCCGCATCTCTGGCCTGTACCCCAGTTCTGTATGAATAAATAAATAAATCTTAAAAAAAAAAAGTCTGTCTCCTACCATTTAATTTGTATGATATTTGTATTTTTTTAATAAAAGCTCTTTGTTAGATTTACAAGGTTTTCTCTACCCTGTGCTTTCTGAAAATTTGCCTTTTGTTTTACCATGAATGGATTAGAACTTTTAATGTTTTACAGCCTTTAAGTAGATTGTCATATTTATTTCTTGTAGCTATGATAGATTACATTTATGGATGTTTAAATCTTAAACTGATATTGTATCCTGCATGTAAATCACATCTGAGTATGACATATTGCCCTATAAATATATTGCTACAATAGATTACCTTTTAGTGGTAGCATTATTTTAAAATAGTTTTATATTTATGTTTAAGAAAGAAATTATTACATAGTTTTGTCTTACAATGTATCTTTTCTGGTTTTGGTCTCAAGATAATGTCAGCCTCATTTAAAAAGACAAAACCAGGAGATATTATCATACTTCATATTTGTACAAACCATTTGTGTTAAATTAGCAATTTTTGGTGGGGGGTCTAGAAAATGTTTGATAGAAGCCATCTGGACCTGGCATTTCTGCTATGTGAATAAATTCAATTTTACAAATAAACTTGATTTCATATAGCCATTGCATTTTGCAGACCAGTTTTAAAGAATTTGTTCCCTCTGTGGATTTTCCACATTTAAACTAGTTGAATTTGTTAGTATTAAGTTGTTTTTGTTATCCTTTGAAAAAAATCTTTACAGTACTTTTCCTTTCACCCTTGATAGTCATAGTTCATCTTCCCTTTGTCTCTTGATAAGTCGACCTTAATGTTTATAATTGACCTTTTCTTTTTTTTTTTAGATTTATTGCATTGCTTTTGCTCGGTATGATTTCTTTTCTCATTTTCTGCTAGATGTGATAATTTTTTTTCAGTGTCATTCAATTCAAAATATCCTCTGATTTCCCCTGTGAATCATGGATTACGTTACAGTATTTTGTTCATTACATAACTATTTAAGGATTTTCCAGATACCTTTGTCTTAGATTTCAGATTATTTTTGGTTAGAAAACACGCCATTTTGCTGAATCCTTTTAAATTTGTTAAGGCTTGTCTGCAGCATTTGAACTTTCATATTATGCGCTCATAGTGTTCATTTGTGTTGAAAGCATACTTATTCTAGGGTTGTTACAAAGATTATATGAAAGTTATTTAGTTGAAGTTAGTTGACAATTTCAATATCTATACTGATTTTCTGGATTTTTGGTCTGTTAGTTATTGGAGAAATGAATGTTGAAATCTCCAATTTGTAACTGTATTTTTTTATTTTGATTTTTGGTTCTTTCAGCTTTTACTTCATGTATTTTGAAGTACTCTTCTTAGATCCAAAGATCTATGAAGTTTATTATCTTTTATTGATAGTTTTCTTGATGAAATATTCCTCTTTATCTCTTGTAATTTTCTTAAAAATCATTTTGACTGATCTTATAACTATTCCATCTTTTTTTATGATTGGTGTTTGGAAAGCCTGAGGTTACATCCTTATTTTTAACTGTTTCTATATATCTAAAATGTGTCCTGTTAAAGAGAGCTTATATTTTTATCCATTCTAATGGTCAAGATTTAAAGCTTGTATTATAGTTATCAATGTGGTTCTATTTAATTTAGCTTTTTGTTACTTTCTGTTGATTCTATTCACTCTTTTATTATCTCTATTACTGCCTCCTATTGGTACATTTGTGGTTTTTTTTTTTAAAATATTGAATTTTACCTCCACCATTAGTTATGTTTCTTTTTTATTTGGTGTTTTATCTAAAATATTTAATATAGGTCTTATAATTTGTCACTGTCTGTGTTCAATACTATTCTACTTAATATATATACACATTACAAAAGTGTATTTTCATTTCTATCCTGTCTTTAGTGCTATTTTTGTCATACATCTACTTCATTTTCACATGTGGTAAATTATATCCTGGTACTATTTTTGCTTTTCAGTGTCAGTTCTCTCTTTTAGAAGTTAGAAGATGAGGAAACAAAGAAGAAATTTATCTTTTCTGGTGTTCCTCAT
This sequence comes from Condylura cristata, assembly GCF_000260355.1. Classification (NCBI taxonomy): domain Eukaryota; kingdom Metazoa; phylum Chordata; class Mammalia; order Eulipotyphla; family Talpidae; genus Condylura; species Condylura cristata. Next base: position 41,757,005 of record NW_004567107.1, on the reverse strand, counting down.
GACTTTGTGTGAATCCAGCTTTCCATCTGGGAATAAGTTTATCCATTATTACTTTTATTGGAAGTCTGCTGGAAAATTTTCTTAGCTTTTGTTTATCAAAAAAAGAATTTCCCTTTAATTTTTTTACTGGCTATTTCATTGGCTATAGAATTCAGGTTGTCTTTTTCTTACTACTTTATAGATGTCATTTGATTGCCTTGTGCATGCATTATTTTTAACTGGGAAGGTTTCGATCATTCTAATACTTGTGGTTTTTTTTTGGTTTTTTTTTTTTTTAAGAAAATTTTTTTTTATTTGTGCATGCAGAACTGTGGTACAGGCCAGAGGTGCAGGGGTGGTAAGAGGCTTCACCAGAGACAGAGTGGGGAGTAGAACAGGCAGATCACCAAAGTACACTGCTGAAGGAGCAGCCGGCAGGTCAGGAGAGGTCTGTGGTGCCATGTGGATCACCTCTGGAATAGGGATCAAACTCATGCTGAAGTGTCTTTAGCTTCTTAATGCTGTGCTTTAATTCACTGCGCCACCAGGGTGGGCCCCATTCTAATACTTGTATATTTTGTGTCTTTTTGATGTCTGCTTCAATTATTTCTGCTTACTGCTGTTTTCGTTACTTTAGTTATGATGCACTTTGGTATGACTTTCTTTATGTATTTGTACCCATAGAACTTTTAAGATCTGTGTTAACAGCTTTACTAAATTTCTACCTCACTTTCTTAAATATATTTTCTTTCAGATACTTGAAAGTATAGTTTTTCTGTATTTTCCTTAATCACCACACTTTTCAAGTCATTAAGATTGTTCTTTGTAACTTTTTTCTACTTGTAAGCTGTATTTTTATATTATACAGTAACTCCTCCGATGTTGAATATTTCTGTAGAAGAGTTCACAAAGGTGTCAAATGTTATTACCCCTAAGAAATAGGAGTCAAAGCTTTCTGAACTTTCTGAACAAGTTGTTGATTCCAAATCTATCACAAGAAATATGAGAGATAAGTCTGGGACATTGTATCATAACAGGGAGAAGGGGAGTTAAAGATTGAGGTGATGTCAAAAGAGAAATATTCCCGTTTAAAGCGAATAATACTGTTCAAAAATGAGACATTTTTTTTTGTAAGTGAATGGATTGGCATAGTTGTAATACCTCAAATATATTCAAGAGCCAAAAATCAAAAAGAGATAAACCAAAGGAAACTAATAATCACATTGTTCACCTTGAGAGGGAGATAGAAGATAAAATCACTTTTTTGAGTACTGGTGAAGTAAAGAATCATGCATTTATCCTACTCTTACTGTGTAAACCTTATTTGTAAGTAACCAAATAAATGGTGAGAAGACTCTATAGAAGTCTCCTAAGGAATGAAGGAAACAGAATCAGGGTATCACAAGTTTGATATCTTCAGTGAAATATCTCTCTAGAAAAATTATCATCACTGACTGCTAATTTTTCAGATAAAGCATGAATAGGAAGGAGGAAGTATTGTAATAAAAGGAACTAGCTAAGACCTTGTTTTGCTGTCCAGAAGTAACACTGCAGAATGAGACAGTTTTTTACATCGTAACTGATTCGATCCAATAAGAAATTCATAACTTTTAAAAATTAATCTTGTTCAAGACCCTCAATCTAGTGTACCAGTTTATAGGATATAGGGGAATGGAGAAACTGATTAAATGACCTCTCAGATTGCTCTCAGCCATATCTAGAATTCCAAAAATCTATGAGACAAATAATCCAGTTTCTTCAGAATTTAATTAGGCAAGACATAGAATTGACAAGAAAACTGTTAGGAAATTTAAAGAGAAAGATAGTAACTATTAAGCAAATGTAGTATGTAAAACTTATTTAGACCCTGATTTGAACAAACCAACTCTCAGGAGACATCATAATATTCAGGGAAATTTAAACAATGCCTGGATTTTCAATGATATTAAAGAATTGTTAATGTCTTATAGGTTAAAAGTAGTTTGTATTCCTTAAAAACAAATCTAATGTTTACCAGTATAGTAATAACATTTGCAACTGCTTTTAAATAATCCCATGAGGAGATAAATGGGGGACTTCCAATGATAATTATTTGATGCAGAGTACAGGTATTTATTGTAGTATTTTTCTGTATTGTAGTATTTTAATTTTCCTTAGGAATTTTTAAACTTAAAAGATAAAGTGCCTCTACAAAGTATGAAAGAGAATTTCACAATTCATCAGAATAATTGAGGAGCTTTCAGAATTTTTCACTTTAAACATTTAAAGTGTGTCTTGTGTGTGTGTGTGCGTATTTCCATGAGTTGTACGGAATTTATTCAACATAAATTCTACAGCAAGTTTGGATCTAGCATGTATTTTTTTCCTTGAAATTGGCATGAATAAAGTAGTTTTCATCTTGTTTGTTTTTCAGGTACAGCAGGTACAGACTGTGCAGCAGGTACAACATGTCTATCCAGCTCAGGTGCAGTATGTGGAAGGAAGCGATACTGTCTATACCAATGGAGCAATGTAAGTTTATGTGTAGGAGTTTTTAATTCACCCACTTGGTTAGAGAAAAATATTATACTTTCTGTCATCCCTCTTTTTGAAATTAATTTCCTTGTTTTTACAGTAATATTTTACTAGCACTGTTATTGAAATTAAGCTTATATTGATATTTGTCTTTGATTAAGGATAGGATATGTGTTCCTATTTTAATTATCCAGTAGAATATTTTATTTTATTTGATATAAGAGTTTATTTTTCCATCATTTTGTACTTTTTTTTCATCTCAATTATAATCACCATGGGCTTCCCATCACCAAGTCACCCATGTGCCATCACCATAGTCCAGTGCACTTCTCTCCCCCTCCACCCCTTTTTGATCCCATTCTCCACTCCACCCCCACAAAATATCTCTGGTATATGGTTGTTCATTATTCTTATTATTTTCTCTCCTGGTCCGTTACACTCCTGCTATGAGCGAAACCATTCGGTATTTTTCTTTTTCTTTCTGGCTTATCGCAATAAGCATGATATTTTCCAGCTCCATCCAAGCTGCTGCAAAAGACATGTGTTTCTTTTTTTTTGGTTGCTGAGTAATATTCCATTGTATACATGTACCACATCTTTTTAATCCAGTCATCTACTTTTGGGCATTTGGGCAGCTTCCATGTTTTCCCAATTGTAAATAAAGCAGCAATAAACATGGGGGGTGCAGGTATCTTTTTGAATCAGTATTTTTGTGTCTTTTAGGTAGATACCTAGGAGTAGGATTGCTGGATCGTAGGGAAGCTCCATGTTAAGCAGTTTGAGGAACCTCCAAACAGTTTTCCATAGTGGCTGTCCAGTAGAATATTTTAAACAATAGCTATTGTTATATTCTTTAATAGTTTTCCCTGGATTGAGAAAAGGTACATCTCTTGTTGGCTATTTCTTATAATAATCAGCTTTTAAAACCATCTTTTGTTTTCATAATGGTAAATTTGTATATTTACCTGTAAACTAAAATAAAATTTATTAAATTAGGTACTCATGTCAACTGTGAGCTTCATGATGTCAAGGAATATTATCTTGAAACCCCACCAATGCAATAAAACAGCTAAAGAGTGCTTGGCACACAGAAAGAATTAAATTGTTACCTATTATTACAACTGAAAACAAGAATTACTTTGAATTATTGTATTATAATTGTAATCATGTGAAGATACTTAACTATTCTGCTCCTCTTACTGTTCTTTCCTGGAAAGTGGGAAACAAAGTATTTCTCTTATTGTATTGTGTGAAAATTTGTGAACATATATATATATATATATATATATATATATATATATAAAGCAAGTAGGATAGGGCTTATATACAGTAGAAGCTGCCAACTTAAAGCTGTTCATATTGACCCTGCACTCTTTTCTCATTGCTTATAACTATTGGGCCTATCCACATCACCATGTGCCTTTAAACCTCCAGTGCTTATAAAAGTCTTCATCTTGGTAGTTTCTCATTCCTAATCTCTCCAGCTACATCTTCCATCTCTCCTGGGAACAACCAACTTTGTACATATTTCCCCAGATACTACTCTTATATCTTATATGTGGTTTGTTTTCTGTACTAGAATAACATTCTGTTTTGTCTCTTTTCTTCTCACCTTCTTCCCTTAGACTGATGTGATCTTTGTAAAGTGATCTATCATTCTGTCATGAATCCAGACCCCCCTCTGCAGTTAACTCATCCTTCCTCTGTTAAGAACAGAGTAAAAACAACACTGCAGGGCAAATTATCAGGCATAGTAGTATGACTCCATTGTTTATATTTATCATACTAGGTAAAGCTTCTCCTAGAAACTGTTGTCATTTTGTTATTTCTTTATATCTGTTTCTATGATTAGTACATAGTAAAGGGTCAACAAATTTCAGCTACTCTAGTAAACCTATAATTCTTTATGTATTTTAGGCACAGATATGTTTCACCTGTTTGTTTTATAGAGCTAGGGTCTCCTAAATCCTTATGAAATCTCAACTACTGTTGCATTGACAATAAATTTTAAAAAATGAGATGCACATCACTTAAACCTTTGTATTATCAGGAAAAAAATTTTCTAGCTCACAATGAGATATATTTTCACAACCATGAGAATGGCACATATTAAAATGATTTCCCATTAACAAGTGCTGGAGAGGCTATGAAAAGACAGTTAACCAATTCCATTGTTGATGGTGCAGCTATTTTGGAAAACAATTTGATTTACCTTAGAAAAACTAAAAAAGGTAACATCATATGAACTAGCAATCCCACTTTGGGTGTCTATATGTAACTCAAAAAAAAAATCATACAATGCTTATTATAGTATTATTTGCAACAGTTAGGACTGGAGTAAATTCAGTGTATTAGAGATTGCTCCATTTGAAAATCTCTGACTTATATGTAAATGTTTATATTTAGGTGTATTGTGTAGATGTTTAGGTGCATATAATAGAATGAGGTATATTTTGGGGGGGCAGAGGTATTTTACATTAGTAGAGAAAAAGGACATTTTTAGAAATGGCAGGGTAGTTGCAATGGAATCTCAGTTCTATCAGTTTACTCCTCCATTTGGTTTTAATTTAGAATTGCTAAGCCAGAAGACAATAGGCAGTATATCTATAGAACCATCAAGCTGTACTTCCTTTTAGTCTATTGCTAAAGGATATCAGGACCAAAATTTTGTGGTATGACTAGAAGATGTCTGCTTTCATTAAAACCATCACATTTGCATTCTCAATAGCAAGAAAAGGAAAAGCAGAAGAGGATATATAGTCTTCCCACAAACTCCCAGCTCCTTTTTGCTTTTTATCTCATTGAATGTACAAGAACTTTTATAAACTAATGATTAACTGCAAGGGAATCTAGATAACGATTTGTAGGTTTCATGTCTCTATAGTAGCACTCAGCAGGGGAAAAGGAAATTGAAATGGGTATTGAGAAAATTAACTCCACAGCACCTGTTACAGTCATTTATTACTGGTCCAAAGTAACAGAAATTACTAATGTGTGGCTTTGTGAAACTTATACAGTATGCGTCACTTTTTCCAACTATAAAATATATTATCCAGAGTATTATGTATATTCTTGTTGTGACCCAAAGTATGGTGTATATAACTGTTGTTATTTTTATATTTTTCGCTCCTTTGTATGATTCTGAACTCTGTGTATAATCTTGTATATTTTTAAAATATCCTACATTGGCCTTTCACGTCAATGAATTAACTCATTCATGAGTCTTAGAAAAATAGCATCTCTTAAGAAATTTATAGGAGCCATTAAATGCTAAAATGATATTTAAACACTTAAATGGCATAAAAGTAAATATTCCAGTACCAAAATGTATTTTTTATAGCTCAGTAGCTCAGTTGGTTAGATTATGACTAATGAGGTCAAGGCCATTTGTGCACTTGCCCCATAGTCCAGTTAGGTTTGGTCTCCTCTGTATAGACCCATGTTGTATCCTCAACTCCAGCCAGCATGTCATAGATGCTGAACCCTTGGTTCAGAGAAAGAAGATACATCTTGAAAAACCTTTCATTGCTAATAACTATAATTTTTTTAAAGATTTATTTATTTGTGCATACAAAACTGGGGTACAGGCCAGAGGCTCAGGTGCGGCGAGAGGCTTCACCAGAGACAGAGTGAGGAACAGAACAGGCAGATCGACGAAGTACACTGCTGAGGGGAGCAGCGGGCGGGTCAGGAGAGGTCTGCCACGCCATGTGGTCACCTCCGGGGCAGGCGAGAATCGAACTCATAAGGAAGTGGCTTTAGATTCTCAGTGCTGTGCTTTAACCCGCTGCGCCACCAGGGAAGGCCAGTAACTATAATTTTTTAAAGATTTATTTTTATTTGTTTATACATGTAAAACTGGGGTGTAGACCAGAGGTGGGGTAGGGATGTGAGGATTCATCAGAGGCAGAGTGAGGAACAGAACAGCAGATCTACTGAAATATAATGCTAAGGTGAGCAGCAGGTGAGACATGCTCTACCACGTGTATTAGCTCCCAGCTGGGGATTGAACTCATGCCGCAGTGGCTGGTGATAGCTTGAATAATACTCCTGTGCCACCAGGGACACCCTAAGAAGTTTAATTTTTACTCAAGATTCTATGATTTTTTATGCTTATTTAAAAATATGGACTTTGAATATGTTTTTCAAATGTAACAAATTTTATCTATAATTTTGTAGTGCTGGGTCTTTACACTCCATCTTTTTAATTAGTACACTCCCTTATGTGTTAGGAAGGGTTATTCCATATTATTCTATTGTACCACACTGGATTAATAACGAACAAGTATTTGATCTATGACTTGATTCACAGTCAATTTCCAACTTCTGTGTGGTAATTGGTGGTTTTTGCTAATAATACTCCCAGAAAATATGGATGCCAATCTTGATCATGAACTTCCAAACTTCCACCACATGATCCTACACCCAGTGCATGCTTAGGTACCTGCTGAGTAAGTACTGGTTCACAGATGTTCTTTTCACTATCATCTGCCTCTCATGTAGCCATAATGTAAAGGGCCTTACTCAAGAAGTGATGACAGCCCTCATGGAGCTTGCCATCACTTATAAAAATGTGTAATTGTTGTAATTTGGTGATACTAAATTGTTTACCTTGTTCTTGCTGTGACTATGGACAGTTATTACCAGTATAACAGGTTTAACAGTATGAGTTTGTGACAATCCGAACTACTTTATAGTGGCTAGAATTGGGATAAAATAGCTTTTTACTCAAGGGATAAAGTAACCTACTTCACTTTTGTACCTGTTTGTTATTTTTTCTCTAGTCACCTAGACACTGCCATTTATACATTTTCTTGCACTGATTGAAGATTTTTCTAATGACTGGATCATACCTTTTTCCATTTCTATAATACTTGTAATTTATGATACTTCAGCATTACACTATCATACTTAAACCAGTTGGGAATCTTGATGCATTATCAACTTTTCTAGTAAAATGTTTCCCCCCCACTCTTTCCTTGACTCACATTCCTCCCACTCCCTCCTATTATGTTAATCCAAGTGGAAAATAAAGACATCATATTATATCATGTCCAAATTAAGAAATCAGAAAAGAAAATCTTTGTTAGAATTTGTTTTTAAGATTTATTTATTTATTCATGGAGAACTGGCATACAAGCCAGAGGTGCAGGGGCAGTGAGACGTGTCACCAGAGAGAGAGTGGGGAGAGCAGAACAGGAAGATTGACAAGTACACAGCAGGTGGGTCAGGAGAGGTCTGCCCTGCCTCAGGGCAGGAGATCAAACTCACACTGAAGCAGTTGCAGCCAGTTGCAGTGCTGTGTCCTAACCTGTTGTGCCACCAGGGAGGGCCTTTTGTTAGAAAACTTTTTTGTTCACTGTTTAGTGATGATTAGTGTTTTAATATGCCATATGTTATATGGGTATGTGTTGTAATAGGACTTGACTATTTGGAAACCTTCCCATAACTTTACCAAACTGCTTCACAAAATGTTTAGCCCCATAAAAATGTTCTGTGGTTTCGTATGTAGGGAAACATTGCATGAAGGCTCTTCTTTTGAGGTCTCCAAACTACTATGTCCTTTAAAGCTTTGACATCAAAGGGGGTAGGATACTATATTTGTGAATCATATACAGGTTGTTAACCATTTTTATCTTAATAAAAATATATAAATAAATAACAACTGAGACAGCCTGTAGAAAATAAACACTTTTAAAAACTGAACCACTCTTTTTTTCCTGGTCCTTTACACTCCTGCTATGAGGGAAACCATCCATATTTTTCTTTTTCTTTATGGCTTATTTCACTAAGCATGATCCCTTCCAGCTCCGTCCATGTTGCCACAAAATGGCATGAAGAATGATGTAAAAAAATTTTTAAAGAATAAATAAATAAATAAAACTAAATCACTATTGTAAATAGTGCTGTCATGAATAGACTTGTGCATTTTATCCCTTTGAATTAATGTTTTTGTAGTCTTTGGGTAAGAAACATAAAATTGGAATTGCTGGACCACATGTTAAATCTATTCTGCATAGTTTGAGAGATTTTGTGGAATCTGAAACAGTGCACATTCCCACCAACAGTGTATTTCTGTATATCTCACCAGTACATACTGTTTCTGGTATTTTTAATGTGCGCCATACACATGAGGGTGAGATAGTATCTTGTGGTTTTGATTTGTGTTTCCCTGATAATGAGTGATAGTGCTTTTTCTTGTACACACGAGCCTTCTGTATGTCTTTAGAGAAATGTCTATTTAGCTCTTCTGCCCATTATTTTTTTTAATTATTGTAATGCTATTTACAGTAACCAAGCTATGGAAGTAACCTAAGTGCCTGCAGACAGATGAGTGAATTAGGAAGATATATGTATATATGTACACTAAAACATTAACCTTTTGCGACAGAGATGGAACAAGAGAGAATTATGCTAAGTATAGTAAGTGTGAAAGAGAAAAACAGATACCAAATGGTATCACTTACATATAGAATAAAGATTACAAAAACAAAGTGTCAGATCAAAACAAACTCTAGAAAATCTACTGTCGAATTGAAGCTTCCCACTGTAGTTAGGGAGACGGGAAGTGAAGTGGGAAAGAGCCACAATGGTCATAGTGGACTTTTGGTGTCTTGGTGGTGGGTGTAATATGGTAACATACACTGAAGAGTGTCACTCTGTACCTCTAACTGAGATAAACAAAATTTACTTTAGTTAAAAAAAAAAAAAACAACTGAATCACAAGGCTCTTATCTAAATAGTATCTTACAATTCCACATTGTATAGTTTAGGAGGAACTACATTATTAATAATTTCACAGTGAATAGATTTATTCAAAATCCATAAGCATGTGTATAGTAATCACATTTTTTAAATAATCACTTCTTAGAAATCAGAATTTTTAAAACCATCCAATATCTTTTTCACACATTTTAAAAACAATTAATAGTGAAACTTAAAAGTGATATGCTTCATTTCCCTTTTCAGTTACAGTTATGCCCCTTATTATCATTCAAATAATCTCTTCTTAGAAAAAATGGTTGTAGAATGTCTGTAATTGAGACAGAAAGGATACATTCTTCATTATGCTTTTACAAATGTGTCATTGAAACTGATATATTCTGGTTTGTGAATCCTTAGACCATTTGGATTTTAGAAAGTATGTATATGCTGATACTTAGAAAGATTTTGGAGAAAGAAATTACCCCTGTTATGAAAAAGAGCATGGAAATCTCTTTACAACTAGAAAGGGTCCATTTCATTAGTCACCTATCAGTTCTCATCTGTTCAAAAAGGGAAGACTTAGAAAATATGGCTTTTCAGAATACCAGATTTGGAAAGGTTATAGAGATCATTTATTCCATTTCTTCCACTTTCCAAATGAGTAAACTGATGACCAGAGATTTGTCTGGTTAGTTAGTAATGACAGTTTTTATTTTCTGACCCTCATTTCACAACCCTTTCTAGTGATTGCTGCAGGTTAGAGAGAGAGAGAGAGAGAGAGAGAAAAGAGAGAGAGAGAGAGAGAGAGAGAGAGAGAGAGAGTCATTGGATGATTAGAAGGAAAAGATTGGCCAACTACCAAAAAATTATTAGATCTTATATATTAGACTTGTATATTTGTTTATCTTATTGTAAAAGATAATAAATGTGATATTTTTATAGCAAATGATGAAGACTGGGTTATTCCTATCAATCTCTTTTAATGTTTCCTTAATCCCATATTACATGTTTGTACTTAAATTTATTTGTGAATGTAGAATGCTTTTTGTGTATTCATAAAATGTATAAGAAAATCTGTATAATAATTTTCAATGCCAAATGTTTTAAATAGCTTTTAAAGAGGGGGCTCTTTTTTTTTATTATTTTGCATTCTTACTATTAAAGGATGCAAAATAAGAACAATTTTTATATGATATTTTCAGATCTAGTAGCTTGACATCTGCACTAGTTCTACATGGTAATTCTGGAAGAGTTTAGACACAATTAATTTTTCTCTTTTCTTTCCTCCTTTTTTTAAATGAAAGAAACTAGCATATGCTTTTTAAGGTTTAGAACCATGTTGTGTTATTAAGTGAGCTTTAGCTAGAGACCTGTGTTCACATATCATTTCTCCCACAACTTGGAATATAACCTAGAAACAACATATTTGTTTGAGCATTTCCTAATCTGTAAAATATGGATTAATAGTTCAAGGCATTGCATAATAGGTCAGGTTCGAGAAGGGAAAGGAGTAGTAGATGAGTGAGAAATAGGGTAATATTGTCAGAAAAAGTATATTCTCTCAAAGGAAAATAAAATTTGATTTAAAAATTAACAAATATTTAGAAGTTAGAATGAAAAATCTTTGTTGAGGATATGTATTTGAAAAGATGAAGATCAAAGTAGTGAGTTTTACAGAGACTAAATCTCAGGAGTAATATGAGTAAAATTTCCCAGCTAAATAATGCCTGTGGCTGGTTCACAAAATCTGAGCTGTTAATGTCCAGAAGGTTCTAGGAAGATCAGTACCTTAACCCTGCCTATAAGGCAGGCTAATTGACTTGCTTTTTCAGGGAATGCTCTGAGGCCCCAGACTCCTTTACTGCAGCACGTGATTGGCCTTGGGTTTGAGGCATACCTCCTCTTTGCCTAGAATTAGCACACTGTTTAGTCTCAATGACATACATACATCCTTGGCTGCATTAATCATATTTTTCAAAGCCTCACTTGACAAATAACAAGTACTTGGTTTCTTTATTATATTTATGTTAAAACTTCTCAAATTGAATATATTCTTTGTCTCAGCTAAGCCCATTTTTTCCTTCCACGTTACAGTGAAGAGATCCATGGTGACATAGAGTAGTTAAATCCAATAGACATTTTTCTAGATTAAATTTTCTTACTCTTGTATAGTCAACCAGTCAGCTCCTCTATTTTTGAATGACTGTATTGTTTTTTTACTTTCTACCAATGTTCCCAAGTTTTCTTCTTAGCATTTTAAATTCCCCTGTCTTCTTACCAGTTAAATAATTTTCTATGATTGAGCACGATGTGTGTTTTCCTACTGTTCTCTCACAGAGACTGTATTTCTTCCATAGCACTTAACAGCTATTTGATTCTCTTGACTTTTTTATAAGCTTCTGTACCTTTTTAAAAAATTTTATGTATATTTTATATCATTCTTCCTTTTCGAACAATGTATGCTTTCTCCTCTCAAATGTAGTCCCCATGTAATTCCCACCACCAGTTCACCCATGTACCATCATCATAGTCCATTGTGCTCTTTCCTCCCCTGAAGAATATTTCTGATTTATAGTTCCCTGTTAATTTTGTTTTTTAATTTATAAAATATGTATTTACCCACTAGAATATAATTTTCATGTGACCAGTCTTATTTGTTCACTTCCTATTCTCTCTCTAGTATTTAGAAGTGTTATATATGGTAGGTAATCTATATTTGTTAAATTAATTACTATAGAATAGTATTTAATGTCAAATAAGACAAGTAGGCCTATCCCCTCTTTATATCTATGCAAGTTGAGCTTCGTATTTTTAGTATCCATCAGTGCATGGTTCTCAAGTATGTTCTGCAGATGAGGAGCATTTATATTACCTGAAAACTTGTTTAAAATACCATTTGTTGTCCTCCAAGCCAGTTCTGTCTACTGAAACAAGAACTTTTGCTCCAGCAATTTGAATTTTAATGAGCTCTCCAAGTTATAAAAATAATTTAAATACAAAGTAAAGATACTTTTATAATGATTATATGATGATTTATATTTCAAGTTATAATTCTAATACTTTGTACATTATCAATATATTATGAGAACATTAGATATGAATGAGACAGCTAGTTAGAATTACTACCGATTTAACATTCATTCATACAGTTGTTCACCTGTTATGACAATATCTCAATAAATGTTTTTTCTCTTTTTCTTATTAATATAGCTTGAAACTAGTAGAAATAAGTATCTTCTGAATTTAAATCATGGCAACTGTTACATAAGTGATATTGAGTAGTTATATTATATTACATTTATAATTTTTTTCATCCTTAGGTAATATGTTAAATATCAGGTCACTTGCATTCATTTCTAAATTGCTGTTTCCTTTTTGGTGTTTTTCATAAAATGTCTTGTCACTTCTTTGGTGAATCTTCTGCATTCAGTCTGACATGAAGCATTCAAGAGAAAATCTACAACAAAATTCCAATAAATAGTGCATACTGGCCAGCCAGAAATAATATATCATAGGAATGAAATATGTTGAAGATTCTAAATAATACAACACTACTATGGGGGACTTTAGTGACCCACATAAAAACTTCTAAAGGAATTCTATTTAGAACTCTTGTTTTAAAACAGCAGATCAACTATGGCTTATTTAACCAAACAATGTACATATTGAAAGATATTTATGGTGTATAACTTCAGTAAGTCTGGAGAGTGAAACTGAAGAAAGACAGGTACAAGTAATATTGGGCATCGACCCATATTATAGACAAAACTAACACCAATTAGTCCAGGGAGAACACCATGCTGCAGGCATCCCAAACACCATCCACACTTGTTACCAGTGGGTTCAGATGATCCACTGTGACAGTGGATAATAATCCCTAACTTGGGTGACTCATTCAGTGTAGAATAAATACCATAGTCCTTTCTCCAACACAGCTCTCCTTAGTTCTTTCTCTTTTTATAAATATTTATTCATACAGAATTGGGGTCCAGGCCAGATGTCCAGGAGCCTTGAGAAGATTCACCAGAGTCTGAGTAGGGAGCAGAACAGATAGATTGACGAAATAACTGCTGTGGGGAGCAGCGGGCAGGTCAGGAGAGGTCTGCTGCACCATGTGGATCACCTCCGGGGCAGGGATCAAACTTGCAAGAAGTCAGTGCTGCGCATTAACTCGTTGTGCCACCAAGGAGGGCCCTCCCTAGGTTGCTCTTGTGCACTCAAACTTCTTGAAAATTTTTTAATAGCAATTCTTCTGGCTACGTTTAGTTATTTATTTCCTTAATCTAGTCAAGTCAAGCATCATGCTATTGCTATGTACACTGATGCTTTCCAATGACATCACCTGAGATGTTATTATATCTAATGAACATATTCCAGAATCATTTCACATGACCAATTACAGTCTTGTGCCCTGTTTCCCATTCCCATTTTTCATTACCTTTCTAATCTCTGTACATTTTTTAGATTATGTCTATGTTTAGGACATTTTCCTACCTCCCATTTCCTATTTTTCCTTACTCTTATCCTAATTTTGAATAAAATCCAATCTTCTTGTCAGTGTCCAGTAGTAATGGTTTTCAACTTTATAAATTACAATCTGACGTGAGAAAATCAGATATGTATTTTATACTCAGGTAACTCTGTGTGTGTGTATATATATGTATGTATGTATGTGTGTGTATGTGTATATATATGTATACACACTATATGTATATAGTGTGTGTATACATACATATACACACACGAGCATGTATACATATCACATATGTTTATGGTAAAAATAAAGTTTCTAAATATCTTATCAAGTTTTCTTAGAAAACTTAGTACTGTAGTTTCTTCCTAAAGACTCAATAATCTGTCTTTTTTGTAAAAATAATTTTTCAAAGTGTAAAAGTTTAATCTTAATAAACTGCAGAAAGTTGTTTTTCTAAAAAAAATAATAAAAACAACTGTTAATATACTACACAACACATTTGTAAAGGAAGAGTACATGAGAAACACAAAAACAAAATTCCTTCATATTACCCATGCCACTATTCCTATTAGGTTAGTAGGAAGTGAATGGAAGAAGATGGCTATTAATTAATTTTCTTTGAATTTTAATATATTCTATGTGTTTTTAATTGAATGTTTTATTTCAGTAACAGTGGTCTACAACATCATTTGAGTTTACAATTTCATACCTCTTCAGATGTACACATCCACAAGAAACTTCCAACAAATTTCCCACAATCCCTCAAATGAGGGATTGGACCCTCTTCCTCTTCCACCTTTGGTAGTATCAAGTCTACAGTCAAATCTCAAGGGTTTGTTTGGGTTAAGTCCTCAAACTATATAAAACTGTACCTGGACTGAACAGCATAACCCATACTGACCTGGACTGTACAGATATAACTACTGACATAAGAGCTATATAACCTTGAAGTCTAGATTTATATATTTACTTGTAAATATATAATTATTATATATGATATATTTATATATCATATAATATTTGATAATTATTTATATAAATAAGTTTTATTTATATATATATATATTTCTAATCATTCTAAATTTCTAATTTCCATCTAAATACCAGCCTATTTCCTGTGTTGTGGCTTTTATGCATACTGTACTCTTTTGTGATATAATTTTCTTCCCATTTCTCCCTGGGCTTTTTTTAATTTATTTTCAATCTTATATTCTTCAGGAGCAATTACGCTGTTGAATATGCCACTCCCTTCTTATTATAGTTTCAGTATTCTACTTTTTTCTTTCCTAGATTTAAGATTTCTAATTATCACTAATTTCTTAATTTGACCACCTACTCTTATGTTCTATAGCACTTATGATGGTAGGGGTTATGTCTGTTTTTTTTTTTCCCTTTTGGTCCAGGTACAGATTAAATGCTCAGTAAATATTTATTAAAAGAATGTATGCATAGTAGCCTGAAAGCAGTAACAGTTTTAAGAATTATAATAATCAGCATTACTATATTCTGCATTCATAATAAATCTTGCAGAGTGAAATTTGCAAAATACTTTAAAATATTATTTTATAAATGCATTGTTTACATTATTCTTCATTTTGTACAGCTTTTCATCTCAATTGTAATCCCCATGGATTCATACCACCACTTTACCCATGTGCCATCACCATAGTCCCATGTGCTCTTATATATATATATATATATCACCATAGTCCCATGTGCTCTTATATATATATATATATATTGCCCCCTGATCCTTACACTCCTGCTATGAGTGAAACCACCCAGTACTTTTCTTTTTCTTTCTGGCTTATTTCACTAATCACGATCTTTTCCAACTCCATCCATATCCCCTCAAATAGCATGAGTTTATCTTTTTTCATTGCTGAGTAATACTCCATTGTGTATATATGCTACATCTTCTTCTTCTTGATCCAGTCATCTATTTGGGGGCATTTGGGTTGATTCCACATCTTTCCTATTGTAAATTAGGGCAGCAATAAACATAGGTACAGGTGTCTTTTTAAATTATTGTTTTTGTGTCTGTTGGGTAGATACCTAGGAGTGAAATTGCTAGATCATAGGGAAGCTCCATTTTTAGCAGTTTGAGAAACTTTTCATAGTGATTGCACCAGTTTGATCATACCATTACTTTATTTCACATTTGACTAGCTTATTGGTGGGAGGATGTTCAAAACCTGGTAAAATGCCAAACATACAATTTAGAGATATATTGTATATGGACTTGTGAATAAGACACCTGAGGCTAAAACATATATATAAAGAAAAATTGGTCATAGCTGAGGGAAATTGATATAATCATTCTAATAGATAAGCAAACAGAGACTAGGGTCATGCTTAACAAAGGTATATGCTGAGGCATAATGGGACACAAACAGCACTAATTTACTGAATTCAGTGAATCAGAGTTCTGACTGACATTTACATGCAACTCTTTACATCCAGTCAGCTGTGAAGTCACTTCTATCAGCAAATATCCATGTTTTCATTCATTACCAGATATATACACAAAACAATGGAAAGATTTCTCCTGCTATAGAAATAATGTGACACATTATTTTCACAATAGTCTATGGCAGTCACTAAAGAACAAACAAAAGGAATAGAGTGACAACTTTCAAATGTGCATGAAATTGCTTAAGAATTTAGGTGTTTTAGGAATATACAGTCCCGAAATAGTTGCTTTCTATCTGATATGTCAAATTTTGAGTAATTTTCTCAAACATATGTTTCAAAAAATCCTAGGGAAAATAGTGTGAAAACAATAACTCAGTGTGTTCAGTATACAGTGTGAAAGACAAGTTACTCTGAGGTATTGGAATTAAAAACTCCAATTTCTAGTACATCAGTTAAAAACTTTATGTTAGTGCTATTTTTTTGTTTTGTTTTTTCACTATTAGAAGTTAGTAAAATTTCTTAAGTGCTAGAAGAAATTTAGAACATTTAGCATGGGAAAGAAATTCATTGATAACCTGTATATGAGTAGCTGACACCAAGCAAGAGTCCAACAAATGGGTTAGTGCTTATTTTCTAGCCTTTACCAAACAATGAGAGTATATGATGGTCTGTCTTTATAATCCAATGCAGTGTCTCTTCTGTTTCCCACTGTGAGTGTGCATATGTCAGAAAAGATCAGAAACACTTCAATTCTTAATAAAATTGCCCCCTCTACCCCCCAGAATTACCAGTCTTCACTTTAGCATGCATATATACAGAAGAAGCAAGTCCCACAGGATATGCTTTAGTTATGTGGATAGGCAAACTCAAATAACATTTTCCTGTTCCCTACTCATTGTTTGACTCATGAATCATCAAACTAAAATTCTATTTTTTTATTTTTATTTTTCTTATTATATTTTTTTACTATTGCAAATATACCTTATACAGACCATATTTTTTCTAAAAGAGGATAGTAGTGTGATGCTAATAAACAGTGAGCTAAGGTGTAAGGTGTCACAAATAGCAAGAGCTATTTCATGTTTTCTAGACTCCTATTAGGGCTAGTCTTGAGTCATTCAAAATGCTTATGACATACATAAAAAGTTAAGCTCTCTTTATGTCACAATCTATTTTTTTTTTTTTTACCAACTGTGTACTTTGGATAAAGCTATTTATGTTATCCAAACTTAAATGATTCACCTTGTCTTGTGAAATAGGAATTATAATAGTATGTACCTCATAATGTTGTGATAATGATTAATAACTTACTACTTGAAAAGCATATAAAATAGTATCTGGCACAAGTAAAGTGGTCCATGTATATTAGCTACTGTGAATATTAGCTACTGTTAGTTATTATTTTAATTTATAAATTATCATGTATCAAACATACCACATGGGGAGCATATTTAAGCATTTGCCTAGACTGTGAAACAGAAAGTTGGCTCCAGGTACTAAATCTGTCAAAGTATTTATTGTCCTGTATTTATATGCTGTAATTTCCTGTACTTTGCCAAAAACAGATTAATTATGTTAAGGTTATATGTTACCATATACAGGCTCATCATTATATGTGGACATAAACTGACTTCCTTTTCTTTTTACCTAAATTTGAAATCAACATACCCATTTTATGAAAGAAAAACACAAGTTGAGATTTCCAATTGGGGAATGTAGTAATATTGTGACAAATGGTATTATATATTTTAAATGATAGCTAGCTTTCTGTGTGTAAAAACTGTTTTCTATAGAGTTCTGTGATTACCCTAAACTAAAATTTATGCCTAGAATGGTAACTTTATCCAGTATAGAATACTTTTGGAGAAATCATTACTTTACTAAAATTTAAAATTAAATTTAAATTTAAATAACAGCCCTGTCAAGAGTAGCCCTGGAAGGCAAGGGCGGTAGAGAAATAATTCTGAGCATGATTAAGCAATGGAAAGGAGTTGAAGAAAATGAGAAGTGTTCCCAGACCAAAGAAGCCATCGGCAGATACCCTGGGAGTCAAGAGAAAATGGTACTTTCAGGGAGCCAGCAAAAAGGTCAGGGTGAAGTGGAGAAAGCATATAAGAAAATGGCTAGTGCCACATCTAGAGATTATGTGGGTGCTTGTCCTGGTGGCTCTTAGAAGGCAGGCTGGGGTTTTTAATTGCTTCTGAAGGTGAGAAGGAATCATGGAAAGACTTTAATATGTTAAAATATTTTCTCACGTTTGCATTAAAAATCTCCCCTTATCAGCAAAAAGTTGAAAGATAAGAAGAAAGTCACATTGACAGAAGGAAATGAATTAAAAGGCATTAATAATAGAGATTATTATGCATTAAGGCAGTGAGTATGAGAATAAGAAAGATAATTAGATATTTAGAATGTAAATTTAGTTGTACTTATAGTGACTGACATTAGTCTGAATGAGAGCAAAGACAGCAAAATTTTAAGACTGAAGATGTGGTGTTGCCTGGTGCTGATAGGAAGAAATAGGTAAAAGAACAAGAGAGATGATACAGATAGAACTTATACATACACAGAAAATGTCTGAAAATTTTACATCAGTCTGTCAGTAGGGCTACTTCTGGGATATGAGGATGAAGATACAATAAATTTGGGAGTTTTAAGTTTCTATTTGATTTTAAGATGAAAAAAATTTATGAGCTACTTATGAGCCCATAATTATTTCAAAATAAAAAGTCAAAATAAAAAGTCATATTAAAATATAAGCTACAGGCAGCCCTCCCTGGTGACGCAGCAAATTAAAGCACAGATCTAAGAAGCTAAAGCCACTTCAGCATGAGTTTGATCCCCAGCCGGGAGGTGACCCACGTGGCACAGCAGACCTCTCCTGACCCACCCTCTGCTCCCCTCAGCAGTGTACTTCGTCAGTCAGCCTGTTCTGCTCCCCACTCTGCCTCTAGTGAAGCTTCTTACCACCCCCTGCATCTCTGGCCTGTACTCCAGTTCTGTATACATAAATAAGTATACCAAAAAAAAAAAAAAAAAGTATTAGAATTGATCGAAACCTTCCCAGTTAAAAATAATGCAAGCACAAGACAGTCAAATGACATCTATAAAGTAATGAGAAAAAAAGATGTCAACTTGAATTCTAAGCCAATGAAATATCCAATAAATAATGAAATGGAAATTCTTTTTGGACAAACAAAAGCTAAGAAAATTCTCCAGCAAGGCCGTTAAGACACAGCACTGCAAGCTAACAGTAGCCACTTCAGTGCAAGTTTGATCCCCACCTGGAGGTGATCCACTAGGCATGGCAGACCTCTCCTAATCCGCTCGCTGCTCCCCTCAGCAGTGTACTTCATCGATCTACCTATTCTGCTCCCCGATCTCTGTCTGGTGAATCCTCTCCCCACCCCTGTGCCTCTGGCCTGTACCCCAGTTCTCTATGCATAAATAAATAAATCTTAAAAAACAAAACAAAACAAAAAACAAACCTTTTTTTTGTTGTCTTGGCTGTTTGCTGCAAGTCAGCCAGTGATAGGAAGTAGCATAGGGATTTGATTGTCCAGCCCCCAGTCAGTCTACAAACCAACTTTCCCAGAGCTGGGAGTTACAGGAAGTTTTATAAGCATTTCATTAAATCACTCAGCAATATTTACTGGAGGGAAAAACCTTATTTATCGATATGTTAGTGGTAGGCACCAGCAGAGGGCAAAGGCTCAGAAGTGTGGACAGGTGCCAAGGTTCTTATTCAAAGATGTACCTGTAATTTGGAAAGGCTACCTAACTCTTTCTGGGAATAAAATTTCATAGAAGTACCGCTCATCATGTTCTAAAGTCTAAGCCAACTAGTAAGTATTAAAATTATATTCACCCTGGAAAAAGATGAAATAAACTGATATTAACAAGCTAGTAAGTGTTATCTTTCTTACTTCTTCTTCTAAAGCCGAACAACAACTTATCCTTACACGGAGACGCAAATGTACAGCCAAAACACTGGAGGGAATTACTTTGATACTCAAGGGAGTTCTGCACAGGTGACCACCGTGGTCTCATCCCACAGCATGGTGGGCACTGGTGGCATTCAGATGGGTGTCACAGGAGGACAGCTCATCAGCAGCTCTGGAGGAACCTATCTGATTGGCAATTCAATGGAGAATTCCGGCCACTCAGTGACACACACCACCCGAGCCTCCCCTGCAACAGTAAGTATTTGAGTTTTTATTTGTTTAAATTCTTGGTAGCTTCTTCTGTACATTTTCCATTATAGAGGGGCAAAACAGCCTGCACTGGGCTGAGACACAAAATGTGTTGAACAGTTTTAGAATTGTGGTAGTATTCAGGATGAAGTATGTAGTGGTTTGCAGAATGTTATTTACTTGTGCCCCAAATTAAGTGAATTAGTTTTAGTAATTGAAATTACAACAGGTGGTTCTTATTCATGAATGCTGATTTTTATAAGCTTTTTTTTTTAGTGATATCCAGTAAAATATTTAAACTTTTTACTGAAAAAAAACTTAGCTTTTAAATTATGTTTTTCTTAAAAATTAAGAATTAATCTAGAGAGTGAAATATGTAAGTCTGGAATTTTAATGGCTCTCACCAGTAATATTTAATCTAGTTCATTACCAGAGAAATTATTTTATACAGACAACAACCCCAGGACTTAGAATTTAAGTTTGAACATATTCTTATGCCACCTTTATTATTACTCATTGAATGTATATTTTTAGTTGAATAACTTGTAAAGTACCAACGCCTGCATAATTTTTTCTAATAAATATTAAAGTATGAACATATGCTTTAGTAGTAAGCTTACATAGTAGGTGGACATAGTGAAATTAAGAATATTTAACCATGCGCCTAGATAATATTATTTTACATTCTGTCAGAGAGATACTTTGGGAAGCAATGACATAGGTGATCTATGTTGGCTTTGGTCATAGCTATGAGCAAATTATATGTTAGGGACACACCCACAT
Source organism: Condylura cristata (assembly GCF_000260355.1). NCBI lineage: Eukaryota > Metazoa > Chordata > Mammalia > Eulipotyphla > Talpidae > Condylura > Condylura cristata. The sequence goes on along the minus strand of NW_004567107.1, from coordinate 41,735,942 downwards.
ATATGGGTTTTCAAATGTTTACAATTTAATTAATATATTGATTTTGACAGAATATAGGTTAGTGTGCTGAAATTATGTCATAGCAGTAGTCATAGAAAGTTGTTGGATTTCTTATCATCAGACTCTATAACCTGATCTTTTCATTTTCACTTCAACTAAGCATCTAAGTGAGGATAGTAATTTAGAACTACCTAGGTAATGAAGCATTGGAATCAGTTCTGTAGATGTTCATATAAAATGGGCTGAAAGCTTGAACTAAGTGCATGTACACCATTTTCATCATCTTACTATATAGTTTGTTCTTATAATTAAACAGATAGAAATAAATTTGTAAGAAAATTAGAATAAAATTCTCATTTTATGGACATTGTTTAAGATACACTATGCATTTGATAGGTACTTTGAATGTATTTTTTATGTTTGTAATGATTACTTGTGCTGATATTTTCATTATTTAATACCTTTTCTCTAATAAATTTTTTGACTCCTTTATTTTCAACTCACTATATTATCCTAATATCAGAGTAGATGCCTAGCCTTTCTGAGAAAAGAGGCACTGTAATTTTTTTCTTGTGTTTTTGAAGCATTTATTTTGTGTATTTGTCACTTGCTCTTGATAACACTAAACACAGCATTGTAAGCCTTATAGTTTTCAACAGTGCATTTATATTTATATAGACTAAAAACTAAATTGTAATCTCTCCAGACCTCTGCTGATAAAATAAGGGTTTAGTGACACCAGAATTTCCCAATTTCCTCCCAACTTTAAAATCATATTTACAAAGGAATTGTAACAAGTTTTAGAAGTTAATATAACTATATATTTTTTGCTGTCAAAGGAAAAGAGGTGGAAAGATGGAAGTACTTGAGAGCACTCCTCATTGAGGTCTTCCAAAAAGTCATTTTTAGTAGAAAGGAAAATACTACGTGTCAAGGTGTTAAGAAAATGGGAAGAATATGTCCTTTCCTACTTTTATTCCTTCCACTTTCTCTCATGCTGACTTTCCCATTCTCGTGAACCCCCACCCTGTCCTATTTCACCTCTCAGCACTACTGTTGGCCTTCACACTGATTTCTTAGCTACGTATTATATAGCTTCACCAACTTGATATGTGTTTACTAAATTTACTTGTTCTATCAGTAATTTAATTGAATTAGTTGTTCCAGATCATGTAAACACAATTGTAGGTATACATAGTAAAGTTTATAATTTCTAGAGTCTGTTTTGTGTTGGGAATACAATTAGTTTTTCCATATGAGTATGAAAAGTGACATTGGTCCTGTTATCCATCATACAAATTTGATGAATATATTAACTAGTAAGTTAAAGTAACACATAATACAAATGAATTAATAGCAACTGAGAATAGTGGGAAATGATTTTAAAAACAAATATTTAATTGTAAATATTAGTTTGCACTTTTTAAAAAGTGTTAATAGTTAAGATTCTATTTTAAGGATTTTGTTTTTTCTTTTTATTAGCAAATTTCCTTTTCGGTAAAAGGTTTCTAAAAGTAAGATGACTTTGTGTGCCATAATATCTACTTAGGTTTCTTGTCATCCTCTTCTTGCCAAATATGTTAGAAAGTTACTAGCTCTGTAATTGTTTAGACTCCTAGAAATCAAGATTTTTTGGTAAGAACCAGGTCATTAAAGGGAATTTACTTAATCTCGTCTTTTTTTTTTTCTTATGGTAGAAAAATGCAAATAATACTTGGAAATATAGTTTTTAATGAGTAGTCAAACCTCAAGCTGTTTCTTTGTAGATATGGAGCCAGAATATGCCATATAAGTTCAGTTTTGTGGCTGTTCTGTATTGTTACACTTATCACATACAGCATCCCTGTTCAACTGATTGTGTTGTATTTGGCCATATCTACTATGGCCAAAATTCCTGACCAGAAAATTGTCATAGGGGAAGTTCCGCAACAGCTTTTGATTGATGATCAGTTAATTAATTTGACGTGAAATAGTTAAGTTGGAGTACTTAGAAAATAACACAGACCTAATAATTTTTCTCAGTTTCTTAATATATAGCAATGTTTCTTATTCCTGTTCTCAAGTTAGATTAGCTTTTGATAATCATTATTTTTCTCATTTGACTGTGTCAACTCAAAAATACATCCTTTAAATTAACTAGAAATAAGTTCCTGCCACAAGAAAAGTTTTCCCTCACATGCAAATATCTCAAGATATACCAGAAAAACTATTTGAAATTGAGGTCACTATTAAGGAAAAGAAATTAATTACTTTTGAAATATTTTCTTCCCTAGTCCAATATTTAATATAAAATCACTTTATTCTTATGAGATGATGGAATCATTAATGGAGAACTTTAACTTCAGCATGTGATAAACTTTATTTTTTTATAAATTTTAATGAGATTTTTACAAATATATTTTTAATATTTCAATTAAACATATAGTGTAAAAAATTGCAGTTTTCAAAGTATCTACAAATCCCAGAATTTTTAGATTATGACAGTAACACTTAAATTTTATATCACTTAATATATTGTGTTATAAACTACCAATATTCAGGATTTGTCAAAATGCAATTTCTTCATTTATAATACTATGTTCTTTTGTTTAGTCAGTGGAGCCCATGCATGTATAAAGAGTGTGTATGTGTATACATGAGTATATATATGCACACATATATGTATACACATATTAAAGGCATTTCCTGCTGCTACTATTAAATGTGAATGAATGCTTGCATTTCATTAAATTAATGTCAGAGAACTGTTTATTTTTAATATTTCAGTAGCACCTAGTCATTAAGGTAGAAGTGTTGGCTATTTTCATAACTCTGAACTCATTATACTTTGATCGTTCTTCTAAATGCATCAATATAATGTTTCCTTGTATATCTTTGTCTCTCTAAATCTCTAATTTATTTTTTCATTATTTTCTGTGTAACCATAACAATTGTAGAGTTTTAGAACTTGAGCATAATTTGCACGTAAGGATCAAAAAGTTGTGATTGTAGTTAGTGATATTTTGGTGCTCATTGCAGCTTGGTTTATACCAGACTATGTCATAATTAGCAATTCGCTTTAAGAAGCTTTATTTACTCACTCCTCCATAAAGTAACATTTGTATTCTTGTAATTACATGGTTATTTATGGAGGTTTTTTTTTTCCTTCTTGATAACTAAGTAAGATTATGTTAATCATTTTTGAGCCTGTGATGTGAAAGCTAATTTTTATACCTTTTTATATATACATCTAGTAATTATATATGTTAAATAGCTCCTGCTAAAATTAGATCCCACCAAGGGGCAAAAAGGAAAATGTGTTTTAAAATAATATTGTGCATATCTCTACTTCTTTGATTAATGTAAAATATAACTACTTTTAATTTGGAGAAAATTTTGAATGTCCATCTGCTGATATATAAGTTAAAGTTTGCCCTCACTTATGTAATTTATAGAATTCTAAGTATTCATCTAAGAGTCGTAGATACTTTTATTTTCTTACCTTGTATTTCCAATATTTGTATCTGGTTAAAAGAATGATTTTCCTAAGATGAATGTTTTCTACTCCAGCAAATAATTTACATGTTCCTTTACTGTTATGGTTACCAGTGTCCATTTGTTTTGTTTTAAATCACATATTAATTCATTTATACAAATTAGTTATGTAGTTCAAATGATATAAGAAAGTTCTTAATGCAGTCTCCCTTCTAAGTACCGCTCCCCAGCTCTTTTTCTTAAAAGCACTATATCAGATTCTGAGTATTATTCAAGAGATACTAGAGACCTTCTAGAGAGTGAGTATTCTAGAGGTACTAGTCAATGACTGTACAAATATTTTCTCCCTCTTATTTACATTTTTATAGAAATGGTAACAAAAATACTGCATTTTAATCCACCCAAATAAGCGTCTGTCTCAGAGTTTTTTCATATCAATATTTGAAATGCTCGAATAACTGTATTAAAAGGAGAAACTACCCATCCATCTTACCAAACAGAAAAAAAAATGTTAAAATAATGTTGGATTATTGGTTATGGCTTCTTAGAGATAGGAAAGCAATATAGTTAGAAGAGAAAATTAATTATATATAAAGATGCTTGGAAGAAAAAAAATAAATTAGAAATATGCACAGGGCCCTCCCTTATGGTGGGAGGAGTTAAGACATGCACTGTGAAACTATCAGCAGCCACTGCAAGCATGAGTTAGACTCCTGGCCAGGAAGATGAATCACATGGGATGGCAGGCTTCTCCTGACCCACCCACTGCTCCTCTCAGCAGTATATTTCAGTAGATCTGCCTGATTGCTCCCCACTCAGTCTCAGGTGCATCCTCTCACCCCCACCCCCACATCTAGGCCTGTTCCCCAGTTCTGTATGCATCAATAAATAAGTCTTAAAAAAAAAAAATAAGAATGGGGATGTTTTTAAAAAAAAAGTCTGCATAATTTTTTTTTATCTTAGAGAAGTAACACATTCTATTTTAAATACTTCTCTTTTGGTTAGCCTCAATGATTAAAAAAATACTTTTTCCATTTATTTAAAGAAACATTTATACCAATAAATCTTAGTATTTTCCCCTAAACCAACCTGAGCTCTCCAATGAAACACCTCAGAAAGAATACCCGAATCTTCTCCTTCCTTCACTAAATTCTAAATTGAGTTAAGGTTCTGAGACCTTATTTTTAATTAATAAAGTAGGACTTTGGGTGACTCATAGTCTCTATCACTTCATCTGTATTCCATTCATATGTCAGTCAGTTCCATACTGCTCCATACTTCAAGTCGGTAAACTCTAAAGACAGTAATTTTATGGTTAAATCTGTAAAATATTGCACTACTAGAAATCTTGATAAGCTAGAAGGTTAAAATAGCCAGAATGACAGAGGCCAAAAGCCTTTCCTGAGCATGTCCAATATATTTTTCTGAATTTTTAAAGTGAAATATGATGAGTTATTTTATTTTTTGGCTATTTAATACTAAAACCTTTTTTCAGTACATAGGTAGGTGGTAACATACCAGGAGTGGCTAGGATCTATTTTATATAAAATCTAGGTTGGGAATGTTTATGCTGCAAATTCTATTTATAAATATGGAAGTGAACTATGTTCCACATGAACTTTTATATAACTATTCTGATCTTATCTGAAGATAAGGAACTTATCTGATCCTTATATTACAATATCAAATTTCAAATAACTTAGTTCAAAACTACTATAGTTTCAAAAGGAAAAAAAAATACTGTCTCATTCATAGGAAATAAATGATCCAGATAAAATACAAATTGTATTGGTAGCAAATTAAAATGTACTGTAGTATGTGAGTTTCTTTTGAGTCAATATTAGACCCATATTGTTAATATTGTTGGGCCCTCCCTGGTGGCACAGCAGGTTGGATGCAGCTCTGTGAAGCTGGTTGTAGCCGCTTCAGTGCCAGTTCAATACCTGGCAGCCTGGAGGTGATCCACATAGCATAGAGTGGCAGATCTCTCCTATCTCGCCTGCTGCTCCCCATGTACTTCATCGATCTACCTGTTCTGCTCCCCACTCTGTCTCTGGGGAATCCTCTCATCACCCTTGTACCTCTGGTCTGTACCCCAGTTCTGTATGCATGAATAAATAAAACCTTTAAAGATGTTAATATTGCTTCATTCCACAGGTCCATGTCTTCTATTTAAATGGGAAAACTGTAGCACAATTCTATGGCCAATTGTTAATTCTCAAATGACAAAGAATTTCTATTTCCTTATGATTACATTCCTCAGAAGCATGTTAATTGACTAGCATTTTCTCAGCATGCATAACTAAAGTGGCTTTTGGCCACAGAATTACCTGGTTTCTCTTAAAATCTAATGTGTATGGAAATAACTATTAGTGATAGTAAATTTCATGGGTTAGGAGTTGTCTAATATAACTACAGACTTAAAAACTATGTTAAATTTACTTTAAGTTTTGTTAGCTTTCTCATTTGTATTTTAAGAAACAAAAAGTGATTTATATATATATATTTTTTTTAAAGATTTATTTACTTATGCTTGCAGAACTGGGGTAGGTCAGAGGTACAGGGATAGTGAGAGGATTTATCAGAGACAGAGTGGGGAGCAGAACAGGCCGACTGACGAAGTACACTGCTGAGGGGAGCAGTGGGCAGATCAAGAGAGGTCTGCCATGCCATGTGGGTCACCTCCGGGGTGGGGATGGAACTCATGCTGAAGTGGCTTTAGCTTCTCAGTGCTGTGCTTTAACCCGCTGTGCCACCAGGGAGGGCCCCAAAAATGTGATTTTTAAACATGCTTTCAGGGTTACAGGAAAGGTGCAGTTAGGCAAAATAAAAAATAAAATAATAAAGGAGGTATACTGATCAGAATTTGAAAAATGGTATGGTAGCATACTGTTAAAAATCACAAAGACTCAAATGAAACACTATAGCAAATAATAGCTTAGTAAGATTACTAGGTAGACAAATAATATGCAAAGAAATAGTTTTTTTGATACAAATAACAGTAGTTAGAAGATATAATGACAAAACCCACAATAAATAAAGAAAACAATGAATCATCACATGGCATAAAGTTTTGAGGTGTTCAAAGCACTAATTTTCTTAATATAGAGACCATTCTTACAAATGCATCAGAAAAATAAAACCAAAATAAGGAAAGTATATGAACAGGTAGTCCACTAATAAAGAATAAAAGAATGAAACTAAAGAGAGTATTTTACATCTTGCACATAGGCAAAGCTGAAACAGTAAGCCTTGCCACGGTTGTAGAGAAACAGGCTTTTTCATTCATTGTTGAAGAGAAGCTAAATTGGCACAGGGCTGGAGAACAAGATGGAATTTTTTTGTCAAAATTGACCCACAAAGTGTACTTCCAGGAATACAGCTTACTAATAGTCTTGCATTTCTGAAATGCTGCATAAACCGTCATATTGGTTGTAGAACTATTTGAAATACGCAGATTGGGGAAAATCTGATGGTCTCTCAGCAGAAAGTTAAATATGTGAGGTGAATTTGTTCATTCAATGAAGTTTTACACAACTCTTAAAAAGAGTGAGGCAGTTCATACACAGAGATACAGAAAAATTGCCAAACATTTTGTTAAATGAGAAAGCAAGTGTAGTATGTGTTTTTATATAGAAACATACATTTGTATGTACTTATATAATCACAAAGATATTTCTGTAAAAATACACGAAGAAAGGTTATATTCAGGAATCTCTTAGTTATTTGTAAAGAATATCTGTTTGGTCCCATTCCCCAAACACATAATGCTGAAATGTGTCCAGTTGAAATACTATCCATAAGGTCTTATGACTCAGATTAAACTTTGACTCAAGGTTTAATAAAGTCCCCTTTATTACACTGTGGAAACTTTAGAAAATGGAAACAGCTTTAGATTTAGTGAAGATTTTTTTTAGAACCAATTTTCAGTGAAAAATTTAGCACCAATCAATTGAAGTAAAAGTGAGTGTTCTGTGTTTGTAATCATATACTAGGGTCTGGATTATTTTCTTTAATAACTCACTCAAAACATTTATTGAGCAATCACTATTGACCAGGCACTGTGCTTCTATGAATATAAAGATTAACAATTGGGTAATGGAGCTAGTTTCCATACTGAAAAGTGCCTAATCCTCTAAGTCAAAAATGAAAATCTACAGCTAGTCCCAAAACATCAGTGGTTTTTAAGTCTTTTCCCACCACTTTATTTTTCAGATAATGAATGTTCTGTTATAAATTGATTCCTCACCAAAGTTGTGCTTATCTTCTGACTGTGTTATTTATATTAATTACAGAATTACCTAGAGGTTGATTATGATTGGATGGCAAGGAGTGAAAGAGAATCAAAAAAACAAATTGTACTTGGACTTAAAAAATCACCATTTAGGCCCTCCCTGGTGGCGCAGCGGGTTAAAACACAGCACTGAGAAGCTAAAGCCAATTCCACGTGATTTCGATTCCCACCTGCCCTGGAGGTGACCACATGGTGTGGCAGACCTCTCCTGACCCGCCCGCTGCTCCCCTCAGCAGTGTACTTCGTTGATCTGCCTGTTCTGCTCCATATTCTGTCTCTGGTGAAGCCTCGCCACCCCTGAGCCTCTGGCCTGTACTCCAGTTCTGTATCTTTAAAAAAAAAAAAAATCACCATTTAAATTGTTAAGTAGTAGCATTCTGGAAATGCCCATTTACTCCCTCATATTCACCTTAATATAGTAATTCTGTTTAACACAATATTCCTGAAGTGGGGTGTGCATCCTGTAGAATATTGATTAAATACATCCCTGGACAACCCTACAACCCCCATGCTTTTAAATCAGTGGGGGTAGATTCTTAAAGTCTGTGATGAAATATCCAAGTGAGTCTGAGAATGCTGAAAATGTCCTTTACCACACTGAGAAAACCTCTGTTGTAGTGATTATGCAAAATTCAAAGTAAAAATGTTATCAGTCCTCATAATAATCATTAGAAGTAAGCTACAGAGATCCTATATTTGAATAATGTAAGTGTGGCCTTAAGTCCTCTCATTTTTATCCTGACCTAGCAAATTTCTGAAGGATAATTTTAAGCCTGGGGGCTCACACAGTTTATTTCTTTCAGAAACAAGTTTGGTCATTAACTGTTAGAGGCTTAGGGTGGAAGCATGTGGGCTCTTTAGAATGATCAGAGAAAATCCTAAACAGTAAACCAGTAATCATGGTTTCTAGGTAGTATCAACCAATTCAGTAACATAATAACTCATTTAATTAGGTAATGCTTTTTCTCATAAATATTTCAGAATAGTTTAAGGTGATACAAAGTTGCCAAAACTGCATGTTGAAAGCATAATAATTTTAATTTTTTCTACTAAAGCTACAATTACCAACTAAAAATTTCATATAACTAAACATTTGCTAGACCTAGAACTTCTTAAGATCAAGTTTTCATATTTATATATTTTCTGCTCCAATAGGAGACGCAAAGCAACACTGACTAGGTGTGTGTTTTGTATATTTTTAATTGTTTTAAGTGTAAAAAAATGGTATCTCATGAGATTCTCACAGTTAAGATTCTACTCAACATTACTGAGACATAATACTCTCACATGTTGATTATATATAACAACTTGGAAAGCAATATCATAAAGCCTTAACTTGAGTGGGTGTGTCTCTAACTCCCAGGACTTCCTAGATACAAGAGATTTTCTTAGAGCCTTGGAAGCAGGAATCCACTAAGTAGAAGGAATCTGATTTAAACTGTAGGTTGGGGGCCCAACCTACACAGAGAAATAGCATTATATTGTTATCTTCATTCTTACATATATACATGCAAATATGAGTTCACACTCACGTTCATACACACATACCCACACAAACGACTATGTAGACATATACATGAAGCAACATATATCATAATATGCCCAGTTACCTCTAATTATTTCCTAATGTATTTGATTTCATGGACTTTTTAAAATGCAGATCAGGACCCACATAATTTATACTCTTATTAATAGGTCATACCTTCTATTAGTAAATACACTTATTTGAGCAAATTGAAGGGCAGATCCAAGTATCAGCAATACATGTATGAGAGATCAGGATGCAGTCTCTCCATTGTATTTTGGGATTTTTTGTAACTGTTGTTTTGCATGTCTAACAAGTGTGCAGATGATTCTGCTATTGCTGATCTAATGCCACATTTTGGGGAAAAAATCTGGTATAGTGATTATACAGAATAAATGCAAAATTAAATTGTCCTTTCCTTTAATGTTCTTTGCAGAGGAGCTTCCTATAGGAAGTAACAACCTCACCTCCCGCCCCCAATATATTAGAAGACTATCTTTTCAAAAGATATAAGGGTGGTTGCTATAGAATCTCATGTTAGCAGTCTCAAATCCAGTGCCTCTCTGAAGGAAAGAGATCAAGTAGAAATATTTCTCACTTGATCTCAAATACAAACAATATTTAAAGAATTTAGAACAGGAGTTACCCAAAAGGAAATTTTCAGTTTGTTTATTCTCTTCATAGGGTTTTTCTAAAGAATTTACTCTTCTTCACCAAAAAAAAAAAAAATAAAGAATGATGTTTCTCTAAAAAAGTGTTTATTTGTGAGTTTAACAGAATAACTTGTATTAGAGGAAATGCAGTATTACACATTAAGGAAAATGATTTTTCTGATTAGATATATCCATTCAAAACTTTTTGTTGCCTTGTAACTTGATCTCTTTTAATCTTATTAAAAAATAATAAATTTTGAATTCCATTCTCATAGTTAATACCTATGTAATTACAAGACCTAGAGCTTTGAATTTTTAATTTGTAATGAGGTAACATGCCTTTGCTGTTTCACAAAGTTGCTATGAAAATCAAATGAGAATTAATATGAAAAGGCTTTGTATAAATCATAAAGCACTATAGTGTTATTTCTATTTTCAAATCACTTTAACAGTTCTTAAAGGAAATAATTTTTGTCATGAAGCCACTTTTAATTATACTGATTTTTGAATATATCACTCTTGACCTTTAGTCTTAAAAAAAGAAAGATTAAAAGGCCATTCCAGAGTCAAGAGAATATGCCTTGACCTATAAAGACAATGAATAAGATGATATAATTTTTCTTTTTCTTTCTATATTAATTGCATGTGAATGATTGAATGGACAATATTTATATAAAGAGAATATTTAATTTTCACATATTTGATATTCCCTGAAGGTCATTCAATTGATCTACATATAAGTATGTAGATGAGTCATATGTTCAAGATTGCTCATTTTTTTGACATTATCAAATGACCCTGACAATCCTTTGCTTCAAACAGTCTTGATTATATAGAACAGAGATATCTCTGAATACCATAGATTTTACTGAAGATTTTGTAAGGTGAGAACTGAGAGTTAAGCATCATACTTTCCAGAGTACAGTCACTCAAAACCTCTTTGCTGGGTCTTATTCTCTCCTGTTTATCCAGCCAGTTTTCCCAGATCTAGGGTCATTTCTACTTTCTCTAACTCTTTCAACCCTTTATAGGTCACTTAAGCCTGGAAACAACTCTGCAAAACAAGGGGCCTTCCTGTAATAGGGCTTCTCTTCTTTAGGATTTCAGCAATTATAAATAAATAACAATGGGAAATTACATTTTCCTTTTGAAATATGTTGAATATTTACTGCCTTACAAAAAGTATAATAGTCATCCTTTATTTTTAAGCTGGGAAAAAGAGGATACAATATCTACTGACATCTAAACATCACTTGAGCTTTTTCTCCCTTTTCCCATCCTCTTTTCCTAAGAGCTAGGATAGGATTTTTCTCTAAGGTTCTTCTCGGGACATGGATTCTTGTTGAATATTGTGCAAGGCTCAAGATTTCTGGGTGCTTAGAAACTCACCACTAACAAAATGTTAGTATTAGCATTTTAGTGATAGGGGGGAAAAAAAGCCAGAGGTTTAGAACACAGATAGATGTGGTGTTTTGTCCTTCATTAAGTTTGCTCTGTCTTTGTATGAGTACCAGTGAGCTTCTTTTTCTTTTGAATGCAAGATACAATATCTTCAGGGATTTTCTGAATTTCTGCTTCTAATTACTGAGAAATATGGAAGATTCCCCTTGCCCATATACCCTCCCACAAAAGGATATGCTGGGCTATATTCAAATAAGAGTTTTTCCTGCTATACAGAGACCATGCCTTTTTTCTGTTTTTCTTGAATCTACCACAGAAGAACCATGTCCTAGTTGTTGCCATGTGGTCATATTTTTTTAAAAAAGATTTATTTATTTATGCATACAAAACTGGGGTACAAGCCAGAGGTGCAGGAGTGGTGAAAGGATTCACCAGAGACAGAGTGGGGAGCAGAACAGGCAGATCAATGAAGTACACTACTGAGGGGAGCAGTGGGCAGGTCAGGAGAGGTCTGCCGTGTCATGTGGGTTATGTCCAGGATAGGGATCGAACTCATGCTGAAGTGGCCTCAGCTTCTTAGTACTGTGCTTTAATCTGCTACGTCACCAGGAAGGTCCTGTGGTCATATTTTTATGACTTATGGCCATGACACTTTCTATATCTGAAGCAAATCATTTGGTGTAATCTCTAGCATTCCAGACTTAACAAGGAAAGCCTTTTCTCAAATGAAGGAAACACACTTTACCATTCCTGAGACTTTTTTTTTTTTTAAGAATTCATTGATTGGGGGAGATGAATCATATCTGTATTTACTTTAAGTCTCAGGTTCTAACTGTTGAACCCAAATCAGATGTTATTATCTGTTAATACCTTACTTTCCATCACCCAAATTAAACTTCATTCACAGGGAAACTCCTGGGTAGAGTCCCTGTGCTCTCTGATAAAGTCTAAGTTTTTCTGAATATTCTTCTTTGTAAGCTGATTTCTCAGAAAGTTGCTCCATCCAGTTCTAATTACACTGAAGAGGGTTATTTACAGCTTCATGCTAGTGTGTGGTCAGAAAGAAATCTACCATGTGAAGTAAGAAGTTCACTATGTCACCTGAACTTTGACTTCAGACTTTGCCAGGCATTCTGTTGGAGGGTAGCGTTTGAGGCTTTTAGCCTCACATAAATCCCTAGGCTAGAAAATTTTCACTGTTTTTTGTAAGTTTTCTGCCCCAGAGGCCTATCCCTCCTCTAGCACTTTAGTGACCAGTCTAAACACTGCACAAAATTCTTTTCTGCAGTGGCACTGGACCAGTGGTTCCTGTCATTGGCTGGCAATCAACTTTAGAGTAGTTTCCTATGCTTATGGGAATCTTGTCTTAGCTGGTGAATCTAAAGCGTTTCAGTCATCTCAAGTGTATTGCCAAGGATATTTTTTCACCTTTCAGAAAACACTAATTTTTCTAGGAAGTCGTATTCTTGAAGGTGTTGGAATGAAGATCAGTTTCTTACCTGCTTTTTCATGTAGGGAGTTTGTAAGCCCCCCAACCCCGCCCCATTCCAATAATGTCACTTAATGCTGTGTAAGCCTGTCTTTCCAGACTGCACATCTCATCTCAAATTGATCTCAGAAGAGTTGCCATAGCTTTGTATCTGATTATGAGGCAAGTCCTGGATCATCACGAACCAGTCTAAACTCCCAAGCCCTATCTATATAGCCTAGCATGAGAATTGTGCACAGAATGTATACACTAGTGTATAGTTAATGATACATACAACTTGGCACTATATCTTACTTTGGAGAATTTATTTTTTCAAAAAACAAGCGAAGATAGATTCATATTCTAAAGTTTAATTAGTTTAAGGATGAAATGGAAAATGTACATTTACTGTTCCCACTTTTTAATTGTAAAATAAATACCCATGAATCCTTAGTCATAAAGCAATTACTTGGCTCTGTACCATTAAGTATAAAATAATGACTTTTTAAAAAATTGAAAAAATCTAAGGGAATGGAAAACATTTATATGAGATATGTCTATGTATAAAATGGAGCAATATTTAATTATTTAATTCATTCTGGTTGCCTTTAGTCTTTTTTTATATGTGTGTTTCTGTATGTGTGCGTATATATATGTATATATATATATATATATATATTCCTTCTATTGATATATTGATAATTTTGTCACTTCTATCAATTAGGCTGTGATGTATTGTAACATGACTCTGTGAACTCTTTTGAAGATCTTTGCATCTATTCTGTCTCTCCCTCTTCATTCTAACTCACATATAGAGCTAATATTTCACCTTGCATACAACCGAGTTATATATACTTACTGAAATGGAATAAAGTCACGAAATTCTTGTAGTCTAATGAAATTCTATGAGCAAGCACTATATTTTTTCTGTCATTGTTTATTTAATTTCATTTCTAACTCAAAACCCTGAAAATTTCTTTAATTTGATTACTTTTAAGTTTGAGCTAGCTGATAAACTATTTAATCATTGCACGAAGCTCTAGTGATATCTCTTTCAAGAACATTTCCTAAGAAGATACATGAGATTATGTTGAACATTTGGATCAATAATCTTTTGGACCAGGGGGCTTCTTTCAAGCAAATTTTCCATTTGTCTTACCTGATCTACCTGATCATCATTTCCTGCCTTACGTATGTCAATTGTATGGTATTTGTGGAATGTCACTCATCATTAAGCATATTTCTATCCAGGAGACTATATATATTTTTCCCATGGACTAAAATTAGTGTTTTAGTGATCTACAGAAAAGTGAAAGCATATGATGTCACCAGTTCTCTGATCTCAGTATTTTAGGTGTGAAATACTAAAGTATATTATCTTTTCCTTTAGATTCACTAATTCCTGGAAACTTGAGTAAATAGTCGCTCTAATATCTAATCCTTCATAATGGAAAAGCTAAATTTAATTTCATCTTCAGTGGATCTGTTAGAAATTTATCCTAATTTACTAATACACTTTTTTCTAATGAGTATGTATTCCATCCTCTCTCTCTTTAGCCTTCTCTACTCATATATGTAGGCCTTAGCCCCACAAACTATGAAAAGACTGTATCATCCATTTGGAATATAAGAGCTGATTCATGCTCCTTAATTCTATAATATTAAAATCTTAACTCATTATTACTCTCCCTACTTGATTTTATTTTGTGCCTCATGTTTTTTTCTTTCACCCTCACTCCCTTTTCCCAAGTCATAACAGATTCTTGCTGTTGATCTGTCACTGAAAGCTTTGAAAGTTGCCCTGGCAATGGGTGGAGTAACATGCTTCTGGGGAGGTATGATGGATCCTTTGCTTCTGAATCACATACAATACAGTAAATTAATAAAAATATCAAGGATTTTTGTAAAAAATATCAAGTTTCTATTCAACAGGCATTTATTTGGCACCTTTCCCTCTTTCATGTTTTTAACTTTTTAACTAGTAGGGCATGGTCCATTATATTAACAAAACACATTTCATGTTTTTTTGTGAAAGCTGTTGCTTTTCTCACATTCACATGCTTCCCTTAAAACCTGAAAGTTTACAGTTTTCATCAAATCCACAGAAGAGGGACAAGATTCTCCCAAAAGCTAGAAAGCCATTATTTCTTTTATCTTTTCAAACTATATTTTTTCACCTATGAACTTCTCCATATCGTTTTGCATTTATTTATTTACATACAAACACACTGCTGCATACCCTATCTTTGTTACCAGATTGTAATGTCCTTTGCGTTATGGATTTTTTTGTCAGGGTGCTCTGCCCATTATCTTAGATAAGATAGATACACAGTCACTGTGTAAATACAACTTATCTTTTTAAAACTGAAATTTGGGCTATGTCTCTTTCATAAGCTAAGAATGACCATTATTTAATAAATCTGATGAATGCATGGTTAGGTTTTCTTGTATGTCACACGTTTTTATCAGGTAGGTATTTACTATATATTCTAGTTATTACTTTAATTAGTGGATGGCAGAGAATTCATTGGTATTGGACTTGTAGATTTTTAAGTAGGCTGTAACGTGGTTGCTCAGAAGCTGTTTATCTTCCTTTACTCAATGTTATTTCTGGCCTGTTCAATGATTACATGTCTCTTCCTTTCTGTGCTCTGTCCTTTACAAATTCATCACAGGTCTAAGTCAGTCAGGACAGTAGATTCTTGCAGTCAAAAGTAATACTCCTTTTTTTTTTTTAATATTGTAAAATAACATAGAGAACCAAAATTCTTAAGTTCCAAAACATTCTAGAAAGTAAATTTTCTTCTAAGGAACCTAATTTGATGCAGATATTTCCTTACCACTTTTTGCTTCCCCAGAAGCTGTGCAAATATTGACCAGAAATGAGAGATTTATTTTCTTACAACATAGCCTTCTAGAAGTTGTCTTGAAAAATCTGAGCTCGTTGTAGGTTATTACCAGTAGTAAAAGAAGCATATCTTCTATCCTTTTTTCCCAGTAAAAGAATTTCTGATTTATCCAACTTAAATTGCTCATTAACAAATCCTAACATAGATTTTTCCCTCAGTAAAAACTATGATACTTGTGACAGTTTATACTATTGATCTAAACTTAAAATCACAGATCAATTCAAGTTATTTTATTTCATAGACTAAAGTCTTACATCAAATTTTCTACACTCAACTTTGAAGAATGTAGTCATAATAGTAAATTAGAGTTCTGAGCAAATTCTTCCTGGAAATAAAGTCACATGAGGCTTTTGAGTGTTTCTTGATATGTTTTCAGTTTAAGAGAAGGAAAACTTATTGATGTCCATTTAAGAGATGTGGCTTTGATGTCCTTCATACCTTTACAAATTAACATTTTGGTAAAATGATTTCTTATTCATTATAGTTACATTATTCTTTTTGTGATGGATTTTTTTTAACTTGTGACATATTATTCTCTTTTAAGTATATTTATAAAATATATTAACATTCCATCTGATTTATTTTAGAAGTTTACTTAATTTTGTGATTTGAAAGAAATAGAATAAATTATATTGTGTTGTTTTATGAATTAATTCAATATCTATTTAATTTTTCCCTGTAAATTCTAAGCTATCATTTTTCTCAGTGTTTCATGTTATCAACACTTAGGGAAGAAGAATCAATAACTGGAAATAATAGTATAAAGTAAAAATTACAGCTATTAATTCTCAAGTTGTGTAAAAGAAAATTAGATTTAATGTTGATGTAATTTAGTCTGAATGTTTTGTGTATAGTGTTTGACCATAAAATATTGGAAATCTCTAGAAAAAAACAAGACTTTGCTATGGCTATTGCCACCCATCTTTTCTGTTTCAATTTGGAGGATGCAATAAAAACGAACTTTAAGGCATCACTAATACCCATAGTCAATGTGAATTTAAATTAATTATATTTTAAAGCATTAAATATTTTTATAACTGCATATAGTAACTTGTTGATCATGTAGTAAAAATAAAAGTAATAAAATTTATTTTCTCTGTTGAATTACATAATGTGATTTTTAAAATTTAACTTTTTCTTAATATCTTTAATATAACCGGTAACCAAACACAGAGAGCCCAGAACCTGTTTTTAAAATACTTGCTTATATATAATGCCAGCAACTGACCAATAGATACATTTAAATATGAGTTTTGAAAGATGCATCTCATTTATTATTGGCACCTTCTACTTAATTAAGGTGCTATGCTTATGCACAATATGTTGAGATCACATGGAAAAATAGTTTCTGTGGTTGTCCTCTTTCTCTTTGGCTCTGAATTATTTTCTCTTCTACATCCATTTCTGCTGTCATTTCTAATAGCTCTGCCTCACCATCACATCCTAAACATAATGTAAGGGTCGTGATAATATCTTAATGTTTCTGACCTTCCACTTTCAGATTTTAATACAGAGTTAAGAAGGATGGATACATTTAGTAGATTTTGAACATTAAAAAAGGTGTCTTTGCACATTTGCATTAAAATACTAATGCATAATAAACACACATTTGCAGTATAATAATTATATGACAGAATAGAACAAATATTAAATACAGTTTAAAAAAAAGACTGTTTAGAATGAAAGTGGTTTCTGTTCCACATCTTGAACTGTGAAAGTCAAGAATGTTTTCTTGTTACTAGAAAATTCATTGGGGTTCCTGTTCCTCAGGTCTCCATTGTGATTATAATTGCAGAATGTTTAAAACAGGTTTATTTTTGTGATTGGGCTTATTTATTAGTGTGCATATTTTTACTTTATTCCCTGGGTACTGGTGGTTGGGGGTGATGGGGAAAGTACACATTTAGTTAGAGTTATTCATTAGCCACCATTGAAGAAACTGAACTCTAAAAAACAACAAAAATTCTCTGGTGAGCCTTTATTACTATCTTGTCTTGAGCCCTTTTTTTAATGACATCTATTATCAGATTGAAATGGCGATTGAGACGCTGCAAAAGTCTGACGGTCTGTCCACTCACAGAAGCTCTCTTCTCAACAGCCATGTAAGTTGCCTCTTCTTCATGTAAACTAATCTCTTGCTTGTTCTGCATGTGTTGCTTGCTTCTAAGTGCTTGTTTTATTTACTTATTTATTTTGCTTCTTAATCTACCTTTCTCAGCCCCTTATGATCTCTGTATCACTTAATGGCTGTTTACAAAGTGGGATATCTAAAATAGAGAGCCCCCAATACACTGCTTTACTAGTTTTTTTTTATATTGTTTTAGTACATATATAACATTTCCAAGTTAATAATGATCTGACACTTACTTGTAAAAGCAGTTGATGGGGATTCTGAGCATTTAAAATGATCTGGTTTGATATTTACAGTGAAACAAATGCTGCAGTTTGAATCTCTCTGTTGGAGACAGAAACAGTTGTGTCTATTTGTGTAACCAGCTGTATTCTTTAATTTAAAAAAAAAAAGATTATGATGTAAAATTCAATAGTAAATTATTTGAAAATGATTTATTTATTTACCACTAACACCATATAAAATGGACAGATAATAGATATCTAATGAGCTCAGGTACTAATCTAAAAAGAAATGAAATGGCCACAAGAGATGAGATTGCAGATGAGCAATTACTAATCATTGAGGTAAAACAGGGTGTTATTATTTCTTAAAGCTTTTTAACTATTACCAAGTGCAATGTCAGCATAACACTAGTAAGTGTAGCAAGAAGTGAATGAAATGATAACATTTTGTGAAACTATAAATTGGGGGCCAATGAAAATGCTGATTTAAAATTATCTTAACTAACATATTTTTGAACTATGGGAAAGTTTAAATAGACCCATGACCAAAACCTGTTTGGTTAAGTATGCTGCTAAATTAATGTTAGTGACTGTGTAGTTAAGAATTAAGAGTTTTACCTCCCAACTGACAAAGTGGTTTAAATTTACAGATAAAATTATTATGGTTTTTTAATTCATCTGAATATTTGGTAACTGCAAAGTTCAAATTGGATCACTGAAATGAAGTACCATTATTGGTTCAATAAACCTAAAACTTGTAGCTCATAGAAAATATATTGCTATACTTTTTGAATTTTTAAACATCTATTTTTATATTACAGTATAAAACTAAGTATGTCCTTAGGTGCTTGTACACTTGTTTTTGGTTGTTATTTTGTCTTGTTTCTTTTTCAAGAAGTACCATGGCAAATAAAAACAAGTTAGACAGGGTGGGGAAACCCTATGATTTGGGTGAAAATATATGCAAAGTTTTAAATAACATATACTTTGACGGTTCTCTTTGGAACAAATTAAGAAATATAATTTTTTTCTCCACCTGAAAATTCATATACAATATGTCACTCTTGTTTCTGATGTCAATTATGTTTTATAAGTATATTGCTGTTGTGTTAGCATGAGTCTGTTGTGTATAAAGACAGATTTATTGTATGTATTAGGATAGATGTTTGGAGGAGGGCTGATAAAGTGCTGTTGTTTTGAAAATGGCAAATGAAAAGGTTCTTCTCTTTTCATAATAAATGAACAAGAACCAAAAAATCAAAAACCTTTATGGTTTCTCATTACCTTTTTTAACCTTCCAGACTTTTAAGAAGTTATGTTTTGATATTCAATTCATATTTTATCTTCATTTGACTACATGGTTTAGTAAAATTTCTGGTATGTTTAATTTTAACTTGTAGTACCCATTTAAATTAGTATGTTCATGAATGGTACTATAGATGGAAGTATACTTTTATATAGTTTACTTATAGTTGATTTATTTGAAAAGTTTCAGGTTTTTTTTATTATTATTCTCGTATAAGATCCCTGAAATAAATAACATCTAATGTTAATTACATATGAATTAAGCGGAATCAATAACAGATAAATGTTACTCATGGGTTCATCTTTTTTTAATTGTATGATAAATCAAGTAATTCCTACTGTTTACAACTGCCAGAAGTATTTCAGTTTCTGGAAAGGGTAGGTTCAAATGTTGAAGCTACAGTGATAATCTTCCTCTAGGAACCTAATTTTGTTTTAATTATACTTTGAGTTATAGTTAAATTCATTTAAAAGAATATTATTATAACTACTAATGTTTCTTCATGTAGTGTTTATACAGTAAAAGATGAATGTCTCTGCTGACCAGTCAGAAGGTTTCATCTTTCCCTGAATGCATGAGAAGATCCTGTTGTCTTTTTGTTATGTAAAAGCTAGTGGTATTCCTAATTCTTCTTAGATTTAACCAAACAACTGGAATATGCTATTGTATGCATTCTAGTTGAAAAACACCTGCTAAAATCATTTTAAATTCTGTTAACCTCATTAGTGATATTCATTTGTGTAGGAATTTTAGTAAAGTATTTTTAAAAAGATTGTTAATGATTTCAGTGTCAATAAAATGTAAGTTACCTTTGCCCCTTGGTATAAAGCATAAAATGCAGATTATTTGAAGTTTGAAGAATTCTTTGAAATGGATGTGAATTCAACTTTATGATGATAATTTTATGATACTAGTTTATATAAAGGATTGATTTCTCTGGGTAAATAAGAGAAATTATCAAAAACATGGGCCCTCTGTTTTCTAGTTTTCAAAAGAGGGATATTAATCATGATTTTTACACAAAGTCTGTTTTCATTCATTTTGGAATATTGTGTGAAACACTTATTGTTTTATCTTTATGCAGTCGATTATTTATACTAATTCAGAAAACTGGGTCAAATCAAATTGTATAGTCCCCTCTCAGTAGAATCCAACTTGACTGATTTATTTTACAAAGCTTTGTACACATTAGATGGAGTAGAGTTTTTAAATATAGTCTTGAGAGTATATGGAATTGCTGTTTTTAAATCATTATAATGCTGTTATCATCCAGGTTCAAATGATTATATATCATTAACATGGCTATTTATATCTTATAGAGTGCCCCACCTGTGACTGAGTACACTTATTCATGTTTAGTCTACTGACAATATTAACATGGTGATAATTTTTTTCAGTAATAATAGCTCATAGACAGTAAATATTTATAAAGAAGTGTAATTTCCAAGAGAGTAAGGATTTTGTATTTTGTCAACCAATCTGTCACTGTTTTCTAGAACTATGTCTGGTACATAGTAACTGCTTCCTAACTTTTCCCTAAATCAAGAATGTAAAAAAACAAGTAATAGAAGAGAACAGGGTTTCAGCATTCTAAGTACCCTGCCAATGTGTATGTTTACTTGGGGACTCATCCATGCATCATTTCATTATTAAGCATGTTTCAAAATGTCCAATTTGTGAACATTATTGCTAGAACGTATTCTTTTCCCTGAATACTATTTCAGTGAAATAATACCATATGAGAAAACTTCAGTTTAAAGGTAGAATTTTTTTGAACTTCCAAGTTTTTTTTTAAAAAAATCAACAAATTACAAAAAAAAAAATATAGTGAAGGGCAGTGTCATTCATCTGCTTATATTTTAGAATGGACTTCTCATTTAGCTTTATAGAATTAAGTCTATTAATATCATTTTTATTTAAATAGTTTTATTTCTAACTTCTTTGAATGTGAGGATGGTAGGGGGAAATGCTGCATAGTTAACCTAAATCAAATTAGAATATATTAATTATCTCCATTGCAGACTTGTGTATTTTATACTCCTTTTCAAGTTGTAATTCATATGAATTGGCATCTAATGGTTATATTGTATCCAGTTTGGGATATTTTAGACTGTAAACTTGAATGCTGAAAGTGGTCTTTAATTGTTCCCAATTTTCACATAATGTTCTTCAGCTTTGCATTTTTTTTTTAAAGTTCCAGTTAAACTAAGTAAAAAGTTTTAGGCATTTAATTTTATGTCCTTCACAATCTAGAAAATTATTGTTTCATGATTTTTGAATTTTGTTTTAGCATCTAAAACATATTCAGCTTATACTAAACTTTGACTTTGCTATATTGAAAATACAGATTATGTAGAAATGAAGTCTGTCAAAATGCATATTATGAGCCTCCCTTGTGGCGCAGGGGTTATAGTACAGCACTATGAAGCTATTAGCAGCCACTGCAGCATGAGTTTGATTCCCCAATCAGGGAGCTGACCCCCAAGACACAGCAGACCTCTCCTCGCCAGCTACTCCCTTTAGCAGTGTGTTTTAGTCAGTCTGCCTGTTCTGCTCTCCACTCTGTTCTGGTGAATCTTCTCACCCCCGCCCTCCATACCTCTGGTCTGTACCCCAGTTATATATGCATAAATAAATCTTTTTTAAAAAATGCATATTATCAGGGAATTGAACTTAAAAATGAGTCCTAGTGAAAAAATAATCCATCTGGGGGTTGGGGATGTTGGGGAATGACACATGTTACAATAGATATTAATTGGGAATTGTATCTTTTTAAATTTGTTGATCAGTATTTCCCTTTGGGAAAAACTGGAACTGTTCATCTTCCTTAATCAGCCCTGATTAATATAAATTAAATGCAAAGGTTGAAAGATGCAGTATTCTTGGATTCTGCCCTTAATTTACATTCTTTCCTTAAGAGAGTTTTAAAGATAAATCATATTAAAAGTTCCTATTGTATTTTATGGACTTTTAAATCATAAATGTAAATAAATAATTTATGAAACATCATATAAAAAATGAAACTATTGTAATTACTAAATGTTAAGTTACTTAATTCTAATATTCAAGTATATTTTATTAAAGGCAAAACTAAAGAAAACAGTCTATCTTATATGGGGCATTAAAGTCTCTCAGCACATGTAATGTAAGCCTTTAGGTTACACTTAGTCACCAAGTTACTTTATAATTAACCCTTTCTTATGCTATCTTTTAGATTCAAATGTCTGATTTAAAATTTCATCAGTGTTAAAACTTAATTAAAAGTGACATATAGAATACAGGTTGAAATGTCCAGCTAAATCTCAAACCCATAGCTGGTAAGTCCTAAATCAACTTCCATTTATGCAGTAAATGTCTAGGAGCATCGGCTTAGTTAGCAAGCTGGCATGCTTGCTAGTTGGAACAGTATGGTGCTGGCCCAGCTATCTCCATCTTCAGGGACTTTTACTCCATTTTACCTCCTCCTACTCTTGCAAAGCCTCTCAAGGTTTCTGGCAAGGAATAAAATGTTGTTCCTTATCCTGCAAACAGTGGGTAAGGAATAAAATGTAGCTTTGCCACTCTCAAAGTTATTATACTCACCAAGAAACCTCATATGGAATTTTTCAAACCAGGTAGTGGTTACTATATATGTGCATGTGAAGCTATAAATGTAAATATATACTCACATGTGTGTATATAGCTGTACATATGTGAGCAGATACACATATTTTAAGACTGGTCTAGAAATGAAGAAGAATCTTTGGTAATATAAAATTATGTAAAAGAACACTCATTTTGTAGAATAGCCAATACAAATTATTTGACTTGTGTATCCATTTCAGAGGACCACATAGCCATACAAATAAAAGTTTCATTTTCTCTAAGTTATCCAGTTGGGGCTTCAGTAATATCACTTAGGCTTCAGAGTATTTTAAGTTATCTTTTCCTGTAATTAGCTCACTATTTCTCTGAAAAGCTTTCTCTGATTAAAGAATGGTTTCATTAACTTTTATACATGTAAGGTAAGTTTGGATTTGAAATATTTATACTGAACCCTAACATTTGTACTAGCTTTCACTTTTATAAAAGGCAGTTGATGATAGTACCATTCAAATATTTTATTATTGGATTTACTTTTTCACTTTTCAGATTCTCTTAATTTTTTTTTTATCTGTAAGACATTTGTTTTGATGATGAGAACTAATAAGCTCTCGTTTTTGGATATTTGTTTGTTTAAATATTAATGTTATAAGAAGAATAGTAACAAGTATGATAGTTTATAGAAATATACTATTTGTATATTTGGTCAAACATACTATTCTTATTTGTGTTAGCATTTACTAAAAGCATTTTATGTCAGATCTATTTTCATTATTTGTATGATTTAATTATAAGTTAATGTCATAAAATTTGTTATTTTGTAAATTCCAAAGCAAAATATCCTATAAAGCTACTTTTTCCTATATAGGTACTTATTCTGTTCATTAGGAAAGATTATTTAATTTTTTGTTTATTATTTGCTAAATATGTATTTGACAAGATATGTTATTAGTCAACATAGATATGTATATAAACATATCTTTGACATTTTTAATTTACACATGTGTTTTTCATGCTGGTGGATAGGGCACTTTGTTAGTCAGTTATAAGATATTACTGTTTTTCAATTACTATTGAATTTTGTTTTTAGAATTTGCATTTTATTCCCAATCTTAATTTCTACATACTTCTTTCTGTATTCTATATTTCGGTATCATAAAGTATCCACTGGGAGTCTCTTTCTAGTATATGTACACAAAAAATGAGACAGCACCTTTTTTGCTGTATGTTTTACAAGCTCTGCCCTAATACCATTCAAGTTCAAAAATAATGCTTTCACACTCTAATCATTTTACAAGGCACATGGATGAAATTTGTGAGCTAGGTTTGTATTGCTAAATTTTATGTATCCTCTTATGTAGGTTGCTTTCATAATTAACCAAGTTATAAAATTTTCAAAAAAATACTAACGAGGCATCCCGAAACCTCATTGCTGCAGATTATAGCTTGAGCCTCAATAACTTGAATACCTCCTTTCTTTTACATGTATAAGTGAAATTTTTCTGTGTGTCATTTGGAAAACTCAGAAATCATGTGTGAGATTTCTGGAAAACTTACTGACTGACTGTAAGGTCACAGATGATTCATATCAAAAGGATTTTTTGACCTATAATCTTTTTGTAATAATGATTTAATATTTATTTTGTGTAGTCTTAAATTTTATGGGGAGATAGTTGTAAATGTTACAGAATCAGTAGATATGTTTACATTTGTTTGTGTAAATATGCCTGGCCCATAGATCACTTTGTCTTCCTGCTCAAAATGTGAATTTTATTTGTAAAAGTACTCTGCTCTTGTCTTGGTAGCCATATTTTCTAATCTGTATTCTTTTAATTATAAGCATAATTATGTAAGCATTATGTAGGAATATAAAATTCAGTGGTTCTGAAAATACATTGTTGTGACTGAAGGCAATAATCCTAAAATTTTTAAATGAATTTTAATATTAAAGTTTGAAAATTCTAAGTTTCCTCACAAATCTTAAAATATGTAAGCAAAAGGAGAAATTGTATAATTTCTTTGACTGCCCATGTTATTTTTGGAACTGAATTGTAAATTTGTAAAGGATATGAGTGAGATCACATTCATTTTTGCATCTAGATGACTAGAACACTGTTTGACTCATAATTGGTAGGAATTCTTTGGCTTCTACTTAGTGTAACTTGAATTGCTTGTAAAATATCAGCTTGCTATCACCTCATAGAGGACATGGAAGTTTGGTTGAAATAAGTAATATGAAATATATGCAGCTTTTGTGGAAGTCAACTGGTATACAGTCAATCAGCAAACATGTTGGAGACCAGACTCAAGCAATGACATAATAAAAAGAAAACTTAAGAAAATCATTTAAATCTTATTTTAGTACCTCTTTTGTAAATGAATAGTAAAGTAACAATTAATTTAGCTAATGTTGAAATGCAATAATATTTACCTAAGTTTATAAGATTTTCTAAAACAGTATCCTGTACATTTTATGCTTTAAATGTTACTTTTAACATGTGACTATATAAAACTTTAAATATGAACTGAAGACTGAGAAATACCACTTTATCAGCTATTATTTTGTTTTTTTTAAATGATAATAAACATAGCTTTGAAGTACAAAAATTAAAATGATTGTAACAATGATTCTCTATCACATATAAAAATGTGTGTGTGTGTGTGTGTGTGTGTGTGAGTGTGTTGTATTTTACCAGTGTATAGTGAATTTCTTTCCTCTGGGGAAAAAATAACTGAATTTTTTCTTTCAGCTTGTAGGATTTGTTCCAGTAGAAAATACCATTATTGTATTATCTTGTGGTATTTCAGATAAGTAAATTAGATTCTTTAAAAATGAATAGAACCTTAATATAAAAATTCACACAGACAGCCTGCTGTTCATGTATTGTAACAAAACAACAACTTAAAAATATATTGTTTACCATGCTGCCAGGCTTGGTAAGAGGTTTTGTTCTATAGCAATTATAAATTATATTTGTGACCAGTTAATGGGATAATTTAAATTCCCTGAAGAGGTATTTATCTCTAAAATAGCTACCAAAGCAGAGAAAATTAGTAGTTTTCACCATTTGCTTAAATATTTGAAGTTATAAGTGATGTTCAGCTATTTACAATGTTTCTGAGAGTTTTCAAAATCAGATTACACTGGTCTCTCATTTACAGCACTTTCTACTATTATAAGGCTTGATGAAAATTTCCTGAGTAATTCTGTATATTGCATTGTACTATCTTGTAGAAATGTTGATAAATTATATGGTTTCTCTTTGTTTACTCTATCTTATTCATACTAGCTCCAGTGGCTGTTGGACAATTATGAGACAGCAGAAGGAGTGAGCCTTCCCAGAAGCACTCTATACAACCACTACCTACGACACTGTCAAGAACACAAACTGGACCCAGTCAATGCTGCTTCTTTTGGAAAACTAATAAGGTCAATTTTTATGGGGCTACGAACCAGGAGATTGGGAACTAGGTTAGTACTGACAAATAAAATCATAAACTAATCCCTCTTTTTCACTAGAGAGCAGTTCAATATGTTGTTTAAGCAAAAGTATGTGACTATAGATAACATATAAAGAAAAATAACTTCTTTATTTTTTAAAATCTCTTAGGAACAGAAAAATTACTCAATGAATACCATCAAACCAGAGTTATGCATTAAGTTTACTATCAACTGTTTAACAATAGCAGAGGTTTGAAAAGAGCTGATCTCAGATTACATAGAAATTAGCAGATTAGCAGATCGATATTTACATGTGATGCTTTAAAATGTAATGCATATTACTATATTCTCCCTTTGAAAATAATCACTTTATACATGATGAGTAAAGTGGTATAGCCAAAGGAAAACCATGTATCTCTTGACTGTTGCAAGATTACATTGAAATGTAATAATTAATAGCTTCTATTTTACTACAGTAAGAAATCACAGTGAGGTTTACATTTCATTACTGGAGACCAATTCAAATGTATGTGGCAAACTTGAAAAATAAAGGTTTTTGGGGTCCT
This sequence comes from Condylura cristata, assembly GCF_000260355.1. Classification (NCBI taxonomy): domain Eukaryota; kingdom Metazoa; phylum Chordata; class Mammalia; order Eulipotyphla; family Talpidae; genus Condylura; species Condylura cristata. The sequence goes on along the minus strand of NW_004567107.1, from coordinate 41,708,967 downwards.
AAGAATTGTCATGATCAGGTTTAATCTTCTGATTAAACAAATTTTAACCTTCTTAAAACATCATGTTTTAAACTTCTGATTAGGAAACCATAACATGTAAGTAAAAATATAATATAGTTCTTGCATGGAAACCAGTAATGTAAAGAAAACTCTTAGTTTCTTTGTTTGCTTCCTTTGGAAGTAGACATAAATGTTTTATTGATCAAATTATGAAAGAACAAAGAGAACTGTGGAGCTTCATTTTTGCCTTTTCTATAATTTTTATGAATTATCATAACAAATATTTTAAATAGCTAGGCAGAAGGATATAGATGTTTTTGATTTCCTCAGTCTATATTTTAAAAGTAATCCAGGACCTCCCTGGATGCTATGAATTACGTTTCAGTGCTAACCACATTGTTAGCTCTTAGGCCCTCCATGTTAAAGCAGCCTGACTTCAATCCCTGGCCCGAAAGGTGACCCACATGGCACGACAGACCTCTCCTGTCTCATCCACTGGTCCCCTTAGCAGTATATTTTAATAAATCTGCTTGTTCTGCTTCACAGTCTGTCTTTGGTGAATCCTCTCACCCCCACTGCCTATGGACTACACTTCAATTCTTCTATGCAAAAATAAATTAAAATCTTACAATAAAAGAATAATTCTTAAAAACAAAAGTAATCCCTATTAAAAGTAGAAAAATCAAAGTGTTACAATATATAACATTAGATGGTGGACCTGTAGTTAGTAGTGTAAGTCATAGTTTTGTCGTATTTTGTAAAGTGTCTTTAATATTCTTAAGAAAATACTAAAGTAATATTGCTTTAGTAATTGATTTTAATACAGAAAAGTAGTGAGAGATTTATATGTATTCATAATGTGAATTATTCCTTTGTTTCATATTAAATGGTTGTACAAGTTTCAGATTGCTAGATGTTCAGTTCTCTTATAAATGTTTTCTTCTACCTAGATTTCAAAAATAGTGTACTTTAAACTGAAGATGTGATTGTCTATTCATACTAAAAGAACTAGCTTTCAGTCCCTTTTAGAAAAAAAGCTTTTTGTTTCTCCAGTGTTGTTTTTTTTTTCCCCAAGAGCCATAAAAATCGTTATTTGGGGACCTAACCTACTATCTCCTAGCTGATGGCTCAGTAGTTATGCATACCTTGCCAATATTTTGAAACTCTGTGCTTTATTCAACATTCTAATAGCTGCATTGTTGTGCTGCTTTTGTTACTGAAGGAGATTTCAATGGTTCTTATTTTGAGTCTCCATTCAAATCTTGAAACACATCTTTAAAATAGAAAGGGACAAAATTGGGGTTGTTTGGGTTTGTGAATGAGTAGAATCCATACTCTGTAAGTACATATTTCAGTATTGCAGCTTTTACTTTGTGATGTTCATTCCCCCCTCTCACTATGTAATAATTATGCCTCCTATTTCTTTTAAAATTGTATATAGTATTTGCAGTTAGGACTGGAAAGTAGTTCCTAGAAGAACAAGTAGAAATCCTCTGAGGAAAGTTTAAACAAATGCTGTGTTATGAAGACAGCAAAACTCTAATGTAGGAAAACTGACAATGGTAGAGGTGAGATACCAGAGGTGTTTTCTACTGTGGAAACTGTTCACATCAGTTTCTGTTCATAACCCAGGGAACAGAAAGAAAATGACTATAAATCATAAGATAAACTAAGTCAGATGCTTTTTTTTTTAACAGTGTGCTTTATCCATCACTAAAATTACCTAGTTCATTCAAATCAAAACCAAACTACTTTCAAAGTTTGGAAATAAGTCAAAAATAAAATCACCATGTTATTTTTTAAAAGGCAAATCTAAAAGTACCTTTTTGTGACCACATCTCCAAATTAAGTTTAAACAAAAGAAATCAGCGAGCATGCTGATCTTGCCTCATCATCTCCAATGGAATAGTGAGCATACCTACCCTCTAACCCAGCCAGAATGCTGATTTGTAGCAAACTGAAAAGAAACTTCATCTAATTTAGAACTTCACATGAGAGATATCATTTTACCTCATAGCTTTGTCATTGGCTGTGGCAACTGAATGTCAACCTGCTTCTCATCCCTACATCTATTCCCTACACTTTTCCAATTTATACCAAAGAACACTACTAGTTGAGTTTGTGGTATTTAAGGATTTTGTTTTTTTCTCATTCTACATTAGATATTGGACACAAGATCTAATCTCTGCAAGTGGCAAGCCTTTCTCTGTAAGCCTTAAGTTTTTATACTAGTTTATTTTGCTGAAATTGTGTAGGTACTTGTAGTTATTTTAAAAAAAAACAACTATTATTAAAATGATATTTTAATATTTTAAAATATGCAGGATTCATCTAATATATTTAATCATAGAAGTAAAATTTTGTTCTATTTTTATATAAAATATTTAATCCACATTCTCTTTGCATTTCTTTTTATACATTAAAAAATTGGAAAGAGCACTGATGTCTTGCTATATATACACTTGTGAAAAGCTATTTTCTCTTTGCAAAAATTTACATATGTAAAATATTACTTTTGCAAGAATTTAAAATTTTCATTCAGAGCAAATCTTTGTGATTTCTAACAAACATGATTTTTCTCATGAAGATGGGAAATTACAACTCTTTTATTCCAGGCAGAAATTGCCATTTTAAACAGAGAAATTTCTTTGTATCTGTTGTGACACTACTTATTCAACCTTCAAACCTGATAGGAATCCATAAAAACAGGGACTAGTAAAACATGTTTCAGAATCAATAGATAAATGCTTGCTTGTTTCTAGGTTTCAATATATCAAATAATGAATTTCATCACATCATATATTAAGGGAGTATTTTACTTCATCAGTCCCACAGAAATAGATCTAGAAAAATGTATAATTTATCCAATACAGTAGAATTAAGATTTTTTTTTTTGGTTGCAACCATTTAACCTGTTAATGAACTTTTATTGGCCGAAAAATTCCCCCATTATTATTCCTTTAGAGTTATATTTGAAAATAAACTGTAAATAGAATAGATGGATGATTTGACTAATATAGCAGTGAAAGTTTGTAAGCAAAGATTTTTCTTAGGGCCTGAGCTGATTAACTGAAAAAAATCTCACTTTATTCAAATATAGTCACCATAAAAAAAAAAACATAAAATCATCAGGCCCTCCCTAGTGCCACGATGGATTAGACAGCAGCACTGCAAATGTAGTCACAGCCACCTCCATGTGACTTCAATCCCCAGCCTAGGAGGTGACCCACATGGTGTAGCAGACCTCTCCTGTCTTGCCTGCTGTGCCCCTCAGCAGTATACCTCATGGATCTGCCTATTCTGCTCTTTACTCTGTCTCTGGTGAATCCTCTCACCCCCTATACCTATGACCTATACCCCAGTTCTATAGACATAAATAAATAAATCTTTAAATATATATAATATATATGCATATATTATACACACACACAATCCAGTTCTATAGGCATAAATAAATAAATCTTTATTATATATATAATGTATATATTATATATATATACACACAGTCATCACTATGGGTACCTTGGTGGAGGGTGTGGCATGGTTACTTATATCTGAAGAGGTATAAACTTACACCTCAGAATCATGTGCTATGTTGTAAAATAATGCTGTCTTAACAAAAATATAATGAAATAATATATATGTATATATATATATATGTTTAGAACAGATTAATCATAAGTAATAATAAGATTAATGTATGCTAGATTTACCTTATTTTTCCCAATATTAAATTAAATAGACAGCCTATGCAGTTAGTACTGGTTTGACTGACTTTTGTGTATCTAATGTTTGTTGTTCTTTTATGAAGAGGAAACTCCAAGTACCATTACTATGGGATTCGTGTCAAGCCAGATTCCCCTCTTAATCGTCTACAAGAAGACATGCAGTATATGGCTATGAGACAACAACCCATGCAACAGAAACAAAGGTAGACTCAAATTATCATTGACATGTCTAAGTTATGTGTTTCTTCAGATATTCTCTCCTCTTTTTTCCTAAGCAAACAGGACAAATATATAAGTATATCATAATGTCCCTATTGTCAGCATGCTTTCAGTATAGACAGTTCTCATATATGATATAAAATTTCACTTATTCTTTTCCCAGTTTTTAAAAATTACTTATCAATCAACCTGCTGATTCTTTCTTTCTTTCTTTCTTTCTTTTCAGATTAAAACATTAAGCACAAAGCATAAGGTTCATACCCAAGCAGATGCCAACAGTAAAAACCTATTTTAGTATTCATGAGTTTCTGACTTGCTATTCTGCACACCCTTTAAGCCATTCTTTTTGGCACACTTACTGGATATTTGGAACATCTTGCATTTTTTTAAAACACAATTTTCTTAGAATTATAGATATTAGAGCTCTAAGAGTTCTCAAGGATTCATGAATGAATGGATGGGTAGATGGTTGAATGGTAGATGGATGTATGATTAGAATCATAGATTTTTTAATTGAAAAATGTATCAGTATTGTCTGGCCCCAGAGCTTTATGACAGTCAAAACATGAATAGCCCAGTTTTTTCAGTGAGTCCCAGAAAGGTAAATGATTTGCACAAATCCAGTGCTGCTACATAGTCCAGGGCCTACAAATCCCATGTTATATAAAATGAAAAATCTGTCTCTTCATCAGAGTGACTCAACTGTAATAGTAGCTATAATTTTTTCTTTCCATTTGCCCATACAGATTAAGTAGGTAGTCAGATAATTTGGATTCAGTCTAAATTTATGATCAAGTTTGTTCATTTGCCTTGGCCACATCTTCCATATCCATACTAGTTTAGTCAGAAGCATTAGTTCTAAGTCACTGCAGAATTGCTTCTTGGCTAAGATCAATTGTTTTAACTCATTGCTGGAAAAAGAAATGTGTCACACATAGTCCTTTAGTCCACAAAAACTGGTTGAGTCTACTATGTGCTAGTTGTTGCATGCAGAGATAGATGCAATTCCCATCTTTGTGGAGTTAAGAAATCAAAAGGGAGGCACATGGAAATATTTTTTTAATTAAATCAACTTATGAGATGCTAAAAGAAAACTTTGAGCAAGGAACTATTAGAATACAAGGGAATTTTCAGCAAATTTTGGAACCAGAAAATACACTTCACTTGTAGAGAAAGTGCTATTTAATTGATAATTTAGAGGGTCAGAAAGAGAGGGACATTCAGGCACAGGGACTAATGTAATTCAAAGTACCTTAGTAATGTCTTTGATAAATTGCTCAAGAATTGGTGAGGTTGTTTCTTCAGGAGGCGAATGAATAGAGGTTTAAGAAGTTTAGTTGAGAAATAAAATTTAAAAAGTAGTTTGGGTAATAAAGGGTTTGGTTTTATAGGAAGCTAATAGATTTGTTATTTGTGCAGAAGATAACTTTGAAGCTGTGTAAGACTTTGAAGCAAAATAATGAAATTTTAAATTTTTTGAGTTACTGATTTTAGATAGAACATACTTAATAGAAAGAGATAAGATATAAAGATATGTGTTAAGTGGTTTTTAAGCAGTCATAATTTCTAGTACAAGTATTCCAGATTGAAGAGTCAGTTCAAAATTAGTTATTATCTAAAGATAACATCTGAAGTGGCTCAGATTTTCAATTCATAGGTAATCTTATTTTTAAGTTGCTGATCCCTATTTTTGATGTATATGAAGTATATTAACAAAGACAGAAAAGTCATAGATCAGTACCTTATATAATTATAGTGTTTGTGTAAGTGTGAGTTATAAAAGATTGTGTTGGCTATGATTATATGGCCACCTGTTAGTGGCAAAACTGAACAACTTTTACTTTCTGATAGAATTTCTGCAGCATGCATAGCAGCGCTTCACAATGGAGATGATGGTGAGATCAAGGGAAAAAATTTTATTCAAAAGTAAAATGCTAATATTTGCTCAAAGTTAAATATAAGCAAAACGTTGATAAAAATTTCACCTGAGACAATTGAAGCCTACTTCTTGTGATTTAACTGCAAATAATCCTAGCAAGTTTTCAGATTGTACACATTTAAAGGACTTTCTTTATCAAAAGCAAGATCTAGGACTTTCAAGGGTTTCTTTATAAAACAGATTCCAGAGCTATAAAGATTAATGAGCCGTGAAACCCCCTACAATCTCAGTATAATAGTAAGTGCTTTTAGAATTAGCTATAATGTTTGTGTATTTAAGAAGTAATAAAAAAATTCTCAGTAATATTAATAAACTGTGCTGACTTTAGTTTCTTATAGTGTTTGCTTTCTTATAAAATAAGGACATTAGAGAACCAAATATCTTAATTTGTTCTTTTTTTAAATTAAAGTTTTGCATCCTAGGCAGTTGTTCTTGGAATGTTATCTTACTCACTGATTGCAGTTTATTGTTATTAACTTCGCAGACACCTCAGTAGCATTAGCAGAACCAAAGGAGGTTTCTGTTGTCTCTTTAAAGGATTTTGTTGACTGATTGACTGTGACACTGATATGCCTAACTGAAGCCAGTTAACATTTTGTCTAGAAACACTTAGACAGAAGAGAATTTCTCTAAGAGTGCTTTTTTTTCTTTTTAAGCAAAGAAAAAAAGAACTTGTGTCATTTTTTTCATGACTTGTAAAATAAGATGACTCCAGACTCAAGTGATTCTACAGAATCCACATAAGAGTCTGCCATTCTCTCTTTAAAATACAGTTGACATCTAAAAAGTTTAAAATATTTTACAGTAGGTACCAGAATATTCAAAAATGTTTGACCAAGTCAAGATTTATTATTTGCATCTATGCATGTATAATTCCAGAGTATAAATATACATGTTTCCATATGTTCTTAGAATAAGAAAATTCAGGTATATGCAGTGATTATTTCATCAAACAAAAGTGAGGTTTTGAAGCTTAATTTGAAAATTTCCTGGTAAATTTAGCAGTTTTGGCAGTAGTAATGATTATTGTTTGTATAGCTTTATAATTTTTAGAGCTCCTTTACAAATGGTAGTTTTGAACTGCAAACAGTATCAATTGAAGACTTGATAGTGTACTAGAGGAAATTCCCACTTAATCTACAAATCAGATTCCCAGAAACATCACCATTTGAAAGCTAGCCATTTCAGGAACTGAATGGAAACAGTTTCTGATGAAAAAACAAATGTCATTGAGGCTCCTGTTGGCTCATTGAAAAGACAAAACTGTCTTCAAGCCAGATGAAAGGCACTTTATTCATGGAGATCATGAAACATAATTGCTAACCTGAGGAAGAATGAGTAAACGGGAGTCCTCTATTTCTTTATGGTTTATCCAACACAGCATTCTGGGCACATTCAGTGGAGGGCAAATAGATCTCAGTACTTCAGTGGAACATTTAAGTATTACTCTATTGTGTAGAACCTTGCCTAACACAGTGTAATGCTTTTAGCTTATTGCTGATAATATATGTAACTGAAAAAAGATAAAGTGCCCTGGTTAAGGAAGCAGAAGAATATTGTAATGGTTGTTTTTTAGATACCTTCTGTTGAAAAATAACCTTTGCATTAAAAGTGGTAATCTTAGCCCACGGGGATTACAACTGAGATGAAAAAATGCACAAAATGATGTAAGAATAAACTAT
>NW_004567107.1:41608368-41701299 GCF_000260355.1 Condylura cristata | reverse complement strand
GTGGTAATCTTCACTTTTTAAGGAAATTCACTCAAGGACTAGTTTGCTTAATCCTAATTTAGATAAATAAATTAGGTCATTATTGAACAAATAGATGTTCTGTAATTTTCAGCTACACAAGCGTAGTAAAAATCTTAGCTGCCATTAATTTTAATATTTAAAAGAACCAAGTATTCGCATATATGTTTTAATTAATCTCCTTAACCCTAATAGCAGAAAGGGTGGGATAGAGCCAAGCACTTAACAGCACTGTGTTTGATCCCAATGGTCATTCTCAAAACATTACAGGGCAGGGTGAGGGGCACCCCCGAACTTCTAAACCTGCCTGCTCTAAATCGGGTCTGCCATCCGCCACATCAAGATAAGACATAAGAGCTTTAATGGAAAGAAACTTTAAACAATGAGTATACAGTACAGAAATGACAAAGAATATAATTTCTAAATCAAACACCTGAAGTTACCTATCCCCTCACATGTAAATGTCTACCCAGAAGGGATTGGTTCAAAGCAAGGCCTGAAAGCCTCTGGCCAGGGCCCATAGAAAAGAGTCAAACATGGCCAGACAAGTCTGGGAGGAAGTGAGCACAATCAAAATCAATATAAATGCTGCCATAGTTAACCCTCCCATGGGTCTCTCACCCACATCTGTTTCAGTCAGCCCAGAGTCAAGAAACAAACATGGTTTCTTCACATGACTCTGCTCCATGTGGCTTTCCTTAGGTCTCCTTCTGGCTCTCCATCCTGTTTTCTTCTTCTCCAGATTCCTTCTCTTCTCTCTGCTCGGCTCCTCCCTCCTTCTGGGTGGGGCAGGGAACCTGGAACTTCCCCTTTTCCTGGGGACTACCCTGTTACAAAAGTAAGAAACTGCATTTGTCATTCTTCTACAAATACTTAACAACTAACAATTGCACACAGACTGTGACTATGTTCTTCACATCTAAGAGAGATATCAACAAATTATAGAATGTTAGAGCTGGAAAGAAGAGATCAACTCATGGAATTTATCCTCCTTATAAAGTTACTTATGTCCATGAGGGTATATATTCACCCGTGATCATATAGCAACCAGGATTAGAACTTAGTTCTCTTGTCATTATTATAAGAATTTCAATCTTAAGAAAGTAAAATGGCCACAGTAGAAATATATAGGAAATAAGAAATAAAAGGAAAAATCCCACTTTTGTGACTGTGACCCAAATAAGTGAGGAAATATGTCACGGCCAGCATCTTTGAATGGTCTCTTAACAGGAATTGGAGTCTATGAAAGAATCTTACCCTAATGAGAGCAAATAAAGGCCAGTTACAAAGATGATACAGCAGGGCAATTCTACGTTCGTAAACAGTCGTGAAAATTTACATATTCCTGAAGAGTGAGGGAAGACAAAAACCTTTGTCAGAAGACCTTAATATAGATTTCATAGACTAGTGGAAAGAACCATATATTTGAAATTGGGAATATGGAGTTGAAACACTTTGACACTTCTACAGAATATGTAGTCAAGTGCACTGAATCCCAGTTTCTTCATTTTACAAATTGGAAATGACTAAGAAAAGGCTACCTCAAAAATTGTTTAATGGGCCCTCCCTGGTGGCGCAGTGGGTTAAAGCACAGCGCTGAGAGGCTAAAGCCACTTCAGCATGAGTTCGAACTCCGCTGGCCCCCAGAAGGTGATCCACATGGTGTGGCAGACCTCTCCTGGCCCGCCCGGGGCTCCCCTCAGCAGTGTATATCATTGAACTGCCTGTTCTGTTTCCCAGTTTGTCTCTGGTGAATCCTCTTACTGCCCCTGGACCTCTGGCCTGTACCCCAGTTCTGTATGCACAAATAAATAAATCTTAAAAAAAATTGTTTTAAAGTTTACATGGGAAAAGATATATAATAGTTCTTTTTATAACTGGAAATATTGACCTCTTAGGTAATTATTAGCATTATTATAATATGTGAATCAGAAAAAATAGAAAATAAGCATATCTTGGAGGAGAATGAAACCTGGCATTTGGGCAAGTTTGGCTCCCATTTATTTATATTGTCTAGGCCGGTAGTTTTCAACTTTGATTGTTATCAGTAATTTAACTTTCCTTCCCTAGAATTTGGATTTCCTAAGATTATTTCTTAGTTAACCACATATACCAGGTAAATTGGTATGTGCCAGTAAGACTAGGAAGAGTCCTGTGAGGTAGGAAGGTGGCCTGTGCCTTTGACTTTTGAAGACAGATGAGAAATGTTGATACTGAGGAATTTACCATTTATGCCATTGCTGCAGTCCCTGATATAAAGGTATGGAATCATAAATTATTACAATTAAATAACTACTAGCTATAGTAATTCACGTAAGTTTGATAATAGTAACAATCGTCCTTTCTCTTTCTGATAAACATTTATTGAACACTTAAAATGTTTTTAAACAAGCACTTCATATGCAAGATTTACTTCAGCAATTATGTGGTTTACTGGAAAGGAAACTGAGACCTATTATTTTGCTACATGCAAGGTACTCACCAATTCATTTTTTCCTGTATAAAACCTCAGACATTCTTTTTTGTTTTTGTTGTTGTCCTGGCACTGAATGAGTCAGGTTGTCACTCCTCAAATAAAGAGTTTAGAGCATCCCTCTAGAATCACTTCAATAGAAAAAACTGCCTATAGATTAAAGAAGTGTCATGTATATTTCCACAAGAATATGCTTGCCCTATATAATTAACCCATAATTATTTATGCTGAGAGGACTCACTGAACAAATTCATGAGACAAGGAAACCATCTGCCTCTTTCAAAATTGCATCCTTAGCAGTTGGGAGACCACTGAGCACATTGTCCATGTTCCATAAATACTACTTAAATGAATGATACACAATTCCTATTTCAATCAACAGCTTCAACCTCCTCCTGGCCCTACCTCTCTGAAATTTTCTACTAAAACTACCATAAATAATATAACTATGCCATCTGAATTTAATTTGTTCTTTCTTTCTTTGTCCAATTATAGATGTAAAGTTGATAAAGAAACAAACACTCCAAGAGCCACCAATAAGAATTGAAGAGAAAGAATAACTATCATTAACCAGCAGAGTTGATACTAGAATTCATTTAGATATAGTCATACCCAGTATGACATGTAGCCAGTTACTGGTGTGAAAGAATGAAATGCACAGTCATTGTTTTCTCTCATCAATTCAAGTTTATATCAGTTGCTTCATTTCAGACTTCAAATCATCTACAAACTTTCTGTAACAGTTTTCCACAGAGAATGTCAAGATTCTAGCCTCTTTCCTCAGTTGAACTCAATGTATAGATTTGTTGATGCAAATTAAATGATGACATACTTACTGGGTTTATAGACATAATGACTTTGCAAATACAGTTCAGACTTTGCATGTGCATTTTCACCTGCTTCAATGGGGTGTTTCCAGATGTTTCATTTAGTTTACTGAAAGTCCTTCTACCTGGTGCTATTAACAGAATGTGATGGTAAATATACGCTGTTCTATGCCTCTTATTGAACTCTTTCAGTACCTGTACATGTGAAGTTTTTGACAGAATTAGATATTATTTTACAGTAAAGTTCAAGTCTAATAACAGCTATGACTAATCCCATGAGGGAAGATTCCTAATAATTTTCCAAGTTAAGAGACAGGTTTCATACATACACTCAACTATTAAAGCCTTAGAGTTTCTTTGATTTCTTAATCATTAACAACTTTAGCTCTGATTGTCCATGGAGTTGCAAGCTGTTAAAATTATCATTTGCCTCTTATTAATTTTGAAACCAGGACTGTTTCTTCATTTGACATAGCACAGGTCTTTCTCAGAACACACACAACTCAGGAGCACTAGTCCTATACCATAAGAAAATCTAATCTAAAAAGTAATGAGTTTGTAAAATAAATGGAGGTAAGAGGAAGAGAATAGTCTTTAAATCACTATAAAGAACTCAGCTTTTTAAGGGATTCAAACATGTTTTTCAGTTGAAAATAATATTTTTTTATTTACAATTTAGTATTCAAATACTGATTTAAATACAAAAGCATTAAGTAGTAAATGCAGAAGTTAGAGAGGCAGGAAACTTGAAAGCTATGTTTCAATTCTAAAAGGTCGATTGAGGGCTTCTCTGGGGCTGTGGGGGTTAGTTCAGCACTATCCAGCTATCACCAGCCACTGAAGCATGAGTTTGATCCCCTGGCCAGGGACCTGACCCACATGGCTCAGCAGACCTCTCCTGGCTCACCCACTGCTCCACCAACAGTGTATTTGAGTAGAGCCACCTGTTCTCCCCTCTCTGTCTCTAGTGAGTCCTCTCACCATCTATACCTCTGGACCACACCACAGTTCTTCTATACATAAATAAATAAAAATAAGTTTAAAAAAAATAAAAGGTCAGTTGAGATAATGCTGGGTTAGTATGTATATCAATAGGATATAAAAAAGTTCTATTAGTATACAACCTTTTTTAAAACTATGGCTCTACCATGCTTTTTACCCACATTAAATGTTCAACAATAATTTAAGTGGGCTTGCTGTTTGTTAAAATCAATTGGTGATATAATTAGTGAAATATGTTCCCTTGAGCATTCATTCATTTAACATCTTATTTAGAGACATTACTTACATTTTAAATATTGTTTATTTGAAAAGAGGTGAAAATTTCTTGCTTGTTTTATAAAAAAATGGCTTATATAAAATATTGGATGTACTTTAACATTAGACTGAAAGAATTTTTTTTTATTTTTAAACAATTTTAAGATTTATTTATTTATGCATACAGAACTGGGGTACAGGCCAGAGGTGCAGGGGTAAGAGGATTCACAAGAGACAGAGGGGGGACCAGAACATGCCAACTGACGAAGTACAGTGCTGAGGGGAGCAGTGGGTAGGTCAGGAGAGGTCTGCTGCACTCTGTGGTCACCTCCTGGGTGGGGATCGAATTCATGCAGAAGTGGCTCTAGCTTCTTAGTGCTGTGCTTTAACCTGCTGTGCAACCAGGGAGGGCCCAGACTGAAGGAATTTATATCAGGCCAAGATTCTCCTGTGGAATGGTGTTGTATAGGCTACCTTGGAAACATCTCGGACACTTGTTAAAATAATCAGTTCCTAAGCCCCATTCTCAACAGTTAGGTTGGGTGGGTCAAGGGTGCACCTCCCTTTAATTTTTTGTGAAGAGACCCAAATACTGATACACAGTTTGGTTTCAAGATTTTATTAAGATGATGTCATCTGTAACTACTTCTTCCCAGAAAGTACTTGTTTAACCCATTTTTATGTAACTATCCTTGACTTTCTGTTCATCTCCCTCCTTCTGTAGAAAGACAGTCATTTAAGATAATGCTAGGATAAAATGTTACCGTACATCTGGAAAACAAACATCTAGCTTTCTTCAGTCTAATATTTCTGATTTCTGGGGATTACTTCTAAGTAGTAATCCATTGTCAGACAATACATGCTGTATATGCTATTACGTGATTTATTACTTAAAGTAGAAAAAGCAGAAGTTAGTATTACCTGGAGGCTTTTACAGATTACAAGCTCACACTTATACTACTCTTGTGTATGAACCATGTTTTTTATCCTCCTTAATAGAAAAGATGGATACACATAGTCCATCCTTCCCAAAACACCAATCCACTATAAACCCTGAAACCTTTGCATTTATGGGTAAAATACAAACACTCATTTCCTGGTTCTAACTATATTTTCTTTTTCTCCCTTCATCTCTTGTCTGTAAGATTTATTAAGATCTGATCTGTGTGGTTCTCCAGATATTTACCAACTTACTTTTTTCTTCTGCAAGCTAATTTTGATGCATTTTCCATCTTCTATATAATGTAGTGTACCTCTAATCAGTGCTTCCTACTCAATATCATTATTATTTAACATAATCATGCATTCATTATGATTCATTGTGATTTTGCATGCTTATTAAAAATGAATTATCTTCCTGAGGAACTTCTACTGTCTGTATCTTTCTAAGGAGATATAATTTTGCTTTAGGGCTTGCTAAAGACTGTTTGCAGGTAGATTTTGTCATCTGTTCAAAAAACATACAATCTAAGAGGAATATATTGTTAGCTTTCATTTTTCAGTTCCACTGTCATTGATATTTTGCTTATTAAGCAGCCATACTATATTGGATGCTATGCAGGACAAAGGAAACTTGATAAAGCAGAGCTGAACAAAGTCTCATAATTACATTCTAATCCTACTAGAAAAATTAATATAATTGAAATCTTTTGGAAATATTTCCATTTTCTCTTCTCTCAGGTAAATAATTAACATTCTTTAAGCTACTTTTGTTTATTAACTCCAAGAACTCCAAATTCATTAACTTAAATGAAGAAACAGCTTTATAATTTTTTTCTGTTTTATTATTGATATAAAATTTGGTAGCTGAGGCCCTCCCTGGTGGTGCAGGGGGTTAAAGCAAAGCACTGAGAATCTGAAGCCACTTCCGCATGAGTTCGATTCCCGCCTGCCCCGGAGGTGACCACATGGCGTGGCAGACCTCTCCTGACCCGCCCGCTGCTCCCCTCAGCAGTGTACTTCGTCAATCTGCCTGTTCTGCTCCTCGCTCTGTCTCTGGTGAAGCCTCTCACCGTCCCTGAGCCTCTGGCCTGTACCCCAGTTCTGTATGAATAAATAAATAAATCTTTAAAAAAAAAAAAAATTTGGTAGCTGAAAAAGGAGACTAAAATTAAAGAAGCCTGGATAGATCAATAACTACCAAAACATCCCTAGATATATTCCCTAAAGATAAAAATCATTCAGGTCTTCAAAAATAGAATAATTAACAACTGCTTTCCACACAGTACTTAAAGTGTTTGCCTCACAAAGGTTTGCTGTTTTTTTCTTTTTCTTAAAGAAGAGGGGAAAAAACAGAATAACATTCCATTCTTTATAAAGGACACTTCTAACGCATCACAATACTAACTCCTTTGTCATCTTTTGATATGACCTCAATTCAAAAGTTCTTTAACATGGTTTTCCCACTAAGTAAAAGGATAGGTTGAGTTTTTTTTACAGATTTAGAAAATGCAACCATCATTTTGTTGATTGCAGGGTCATCACTAAAATGATAACAAGAATTAAGTGTGTTAATGCCCTTTTTCCCTCCCTGTTCATCTTCTGGTATTATTTTTGTTTTGCATATTCCTTGTGAGATGCTATCACATAAAAAATAAATGTAAATGTCATTATAAGTGACTTTCCATTTTATTTGCAAATTTCACTTATCTGTTATAATTAATAGTATTCAGCATTGTACATTTCCTAAGCCAACCCAAGATTAGTTCATATGATGCTTCACCAGGTCCATTCATTTTCTATCCATAGTTACAATGCCAGCATTTTTGAGTGTTTCCCATTCATGTAATGGAGGCATTATTACTCTTCACAATAATGTCATAGTAATGATACAGTTGACTTATACTGTTAATGTAACAGTCATGTTGCTGGATGGTAAAAATATTTGGTGATCTTGTTTATGAATATAGTTAGAAATAGGGGTTGCAGAGAATGGAAAAACATTAAAGGTAATTGATAGTAACATTAGTAAATAGCTTATCAAAAATTGCAGTTTTTTCTTATTTATTTTTGTTTTTCCAAATTTATAAAGTAAAGAAAAATAAATTAAATCTTAGAAAAAGAGGAAATTATAGGCAGTGTTTACCTTTTACTTTGTTTTTGCTTATCCTAGAGAGTTAGCCCACCTGCCTCTTCCATGCGGCTGACACATTTGCCCCGTGCTAGCATTACTTATGTTTATATGAGTGGGACTAAAAAAATACATAAATGCAGCTGACTTTAATTTTTTTTCTAATTTGGTAAACTAGGATTCTAGATGGACTCTTGAATATATTTTGGTGCAAGCTGATGCTTATGGTTTGTATAGGAAAATGAATGTGTTGAGATGTGTGTGACTTTAGGAGATATGAAAAAAAGCAGTAATTTGTAGGTTGAATCATATTTTGTAGATAATTGATTAACTGAAAGCTATTCACCCACTTATTTTAGACTCTACTTCCTAGATCTTAGTTCATATTAAAGTCCCAACATATCAAAATGTTTCACCCTTAATAAATTGGCCATCAAATGTTATGTTGAAATGTATTTTGACACTATTATCATGGACACCTATTCCTATACTGTCCAAAAGATATATACCTACCTCGTATTGCTTTCATTCTTAAGCAAATTTATACATTTTCAAAAACTGGTCTCCTTTCTAAGTACCTCCCCTGTTCTATTTTCACAACTGGAAAAAAAAAGTCTTTATCCTAACTTATAACACTGTCTAAGGGGGAAAAAAATATCCTAAAGCTGTCATGAGACATTAAAGAAGATAGGATAAATTTGAATGCCTCAGGATTTTTGTGTAGTGCAAAAAGCAAGGAATAATTGGTTTGTTTTTTCCCATCTAATATTTTTAGGTACAAGCCTATGCAGAAAGTGGATGGGGTTGCAGATGGTTTCACAGGAAGTGGTCAACAGACAGGCACATCTGTTGAGCAAACTGTAATTGCCCAAAGTCAACATCATCAACAGTTTTTAGGTATGTTAAGGTGTAATGCATATTAGTTGCTACTAGGATTTTGAAAACAAGAGAACAAATAGTAGTGTTTTCTCCAAGTCTAATGTCTATTATAGTTGTTAATGACATAGAAAAATTTCTTTGTGCTGAAACTATGCACATTATATGATAGGTTTAGTTCACTTCTACTTTCTCATGTTCATTAGAGCTTATTTTTAAGAATCTCAAACTGTGTAGGACTTTGAAGTGTATATGAATTAAATTGTTTTCCAAGCTTTAAATTAATTGGGCTTTCATGATCAACATTGTCTTGTGTTTACTTTTAATAGTAACTTCAAGTGTCAAGAAAGTATTCTCATTTCTTATGTATACAGTCTTATAAAAAAAATTATAGACTTAAAAAATCATTTAATTCAAACACAATACTTTTTTTTTTTGTATTTGAATTGCTGGTATACATTTTATTTAAAGTGTTAGGAAGTAGAACTTGAACATTTTATATATTCTTGTAATAGCCAAAGGTGAAAAAAGATGGCACTTTAATTCAATTGACAACTTTTCTGGAGATAAAAATGCATAGTTTCTGTACAACAAATCAAAAAAGTAGACACTATTAGAGTGTGTGTGTGTATGTATCTGTGTGTGTGTATATGTGTTTATGTACACTTTCTGACAAAGATAATTAAAATAGGTTCCCGGGTCAGAATACCTACTAAAGTTGGAAACTTTATGGCAGCATTTCCCCAACTAAAGTTCTTAGGTGTATTCTTGAGCTCTTTATATAAGATTTTTGTGTGTGTGATTTTATTTTACTTAAATGTTTCACAAAGTAAAAGTATATTCTAAAAGAATTACCTAAACAATTGAGATGAACATTGTTCTGCAGTTTTAGTCCCACATTTGTATTTAAATTTGATAAGGGAGGTACCAAAGTGTATTGCATTAATTGTCCAGAGCTAATGAGAACAGAGAGAGACTTACTATGTAAATTACGCCTTCATCCCAAGGGAAGGCTAAATGATGTCCCAGTGCTCTGTGTGGAGGAAAGTTTCACAGCTCATTTGAATATAGAAGAGTAATGGGAGAACCAGCCACCATGAAGTACGTGTTGGTATAGGCCTGTCAAACTCAAAAGATCCTGTGCCACAGCAGTCAATACCGTATTCATGTTGCAAGAGGTAATTTAGTCACAGGACAACAGCATCATCCATAAAATCAAATTAATGTTGTTAAGTTTAATATTATTTTTGTACTTTTCTTTGCATTTATTTACAATCTTTTTGGTTGATGGTTATGTAAAAGGTTTGAACATCGTGAATTTAAAGCTAAATCTAATTTTTACATACTTACATGATATAGTAATAAAAATAACTGAAATTAATACTGAACATTTCAAGATATTTTTCTTTTAATAGGGACCCTATACTGAGAGATATTGTGATATGTTATTTTCAGTATAATTTAGAGTAAAAATTTAGTTTCTAAAACGTTTTTGAATATTTCCACTCTTCTTTTGTGCTGATAATGTTGAAATTTTCCTTGTAAAATTTTAATATGAAAAGTCCTTGCTCTTTGGACCTCTGACCTTTATAACATTTTCATTTTTAGTCTTCTTAAATTTTCCCTCATTAATCTGTAACTGGCACCATCCACAATAGTTTTTTTTTATTTTATTTTTTTCTGTTGTTGTTATGGTAACAGATGCATCTCGAGCACTTCCAGAGTTTGGAGAAGTTGAAATCTCTTCTCTGCCAGATGGTACTACCTTTGAGGATATCAAGTCACTACAGAGTCTTTATCGAGAGCACTGTGAGGTAAGTCTTTAAATAGTAATTTCTGCCAGACAACTTGCTAAAACAAAATAGTCAAACTTATTCCTAGAGGACAGAGAAGTTAGTTTGCATTGTTTGAGCATTTTTTAACAAAAATTAATGCTTCTATTCCGTATTAGAGTGGAGAAGTGAGCATTGGAGAATAAATTTTACCCTCCATCTTTTAGACTATTCTAATATAAATCCTTTGAAACAACAATTCCACCTCTAGGTATTTAGTCTAGAAAATGCTTACACATAGGCAGAGAGATAAGTGTACAAGGCAGTTGGTGGTGTTTGCTGTTTTTAAGGCAAAAGATTGGTAATACCTTCATTGTCTGATAGGGAACTGAGTAAAATACATCTGTACAATTTGCAGAGTACAACCTGTAGGGTATAATCTGTAGAGTACAATCTGTAAAGTAGAATACTATGTATCCATTAAAAAGAAAAGATGACTTTAACTGTACTAACATAGAACAAGTGCTAGAATTTAGGGTAAAAACAGTGTGCATACCATGCTATCATTTGAGTCAAAAAGAACCTGAATGCAATGCACGCATGCCTGGAGAAAGAACAAGAAAATATTAATGGTGGTTGTCTTTATAAGGAAACAGGGTAACTGCGACCCAGAAATTCAATTTGCAGCACACCCTGTCTTTTGTCTTTCAAACCATAAATGTGTGTTTCTATTAATTTTTTTTCCAGAAAGATTTCCTAAAGCAATAAATGGGTCCCTTTCAGGGAACATAGAGACACTAATTTTATTTTGTTTTTTGTGGTTAGTTAAGTTTCTTTTAGTATTTCCCCTCTACTTCTACTCCCTTTCTGACTATTGCACATCAGAACTGGTTACATGGTTTCCAGAAGAACTCTCTTTAAGGCAGTTTGTTACTAGAATTGCAACTCATCTGATAGAAGGGGGTAAAAGATTATCATGAGAGTTTTCTTAACTGTGTCTCGTTTTAAAAGAGGAGTCTGTTTAATAGTTAAGTAGCTTTATTCTACGTAGTAAAAAAAAAAAAAAGATAATCATTTGGGTTTCATGGACTATCCTCCTGACTTGACCCTGAAGTATGTAGTGAGAAGTCTTAGCCCATAACATTCACAGATTTACTTCCCACTCCCAAAATAAGAAATGCTTGAGTTAATCTGTGCGCTTTTCAAGTATACTAAATGTTTAACAACCATGGGTGTTATCTCTTTATTAACAAACCATGTGCCAGCAGAATTTTTCAACATTTCCTGATAGTATATTCCCAACATTTCTTAAATGATGAAGAGCACTTAATATTTGTTTTTCTTTGATTACTCTGATTTTCCCAGTATTAAAGATTTTCTGGATAATTCTTATACATCTAGAAAAAGATTGTTTTTATGTGTATATCACATATATTCAATAAAGAGTCTATGCATTTCCTTATTTCTTTGTGTTCAAGTGTTAAAGAAAACCAGCCTGCACAAATACAACTTGAAATTTTAAAAGTTTCTTATATTTATTCAAAATTTAAACAGAATGTACTTATTTATATTACCAAAGAATGTACAGTAAGATTATGGTAGTTGAATCTGTATTCTGTACCTTTCTGGGCCTAAGAAAAGGAAGAGTAGAAGCAATCCTGAGTCAAAGGGAAGCAGTAGGTGAAGAAATGAAAAAGAAAGTAAGAGAGGAAAATGGAGAGGAAGAGAAGTAAGCAAGAAAATTGGAAAGAGAAGTAAAACTGAGAGTCAAATATGAAGAGGAATACACATTATCCTGCTTAATTTCTCAAGTCATTTCTTCCCTTCTCTTCCCAAACTGATCTCTTGTTACCCTATTTCTATTCACAATAACTTTAAAATATTCCTGACAATACAAAACTTTTTCATAAGTTTTGTTGAAGACAACCATCAGTATTCATAAGTACACTATATGAAAAGATATGGATATGTATAGAAATTCATCTTTGTAAGAAATGATAGTCCTTACAATGGTCCCCATGTTATTTACCAGTATATATGACACCATACGATAAAAAGAAATCTAAGTTTTTCCAATACTTAGAAGTACAGATATCTAAGTGTCATATCCAGTCACTTATCAGTTGCCATAAATCAGTAGAATATAAATAATTTTGTTATATTTGCCTATGTATTTTGATCTGAACATGCTTGAAAGTAGGTGGGCAAATGCAAAAATTTTTATTCACTTGTAAAACTATCCCAACGGAAGATGATGTTACTGTCCTTCACAAAAGAATTATTTGAGGTTATTTTATTTGAAGAATTACTGAATTTCAGGTGCACGGTCTTCTTACTTGCCTTATTTTATTACATATTTCCTAGAGTATACATTTTCATAGAAGATTAATATACCTAATTTGCTTACTATTTAGAAGTCCCATAATGTGTTTTATCAAAGATATTTTCTTAAGTACCACTAGTTTTGTTATTGCACTTGTGCTTTTAGTATTGTTAATGTTAAAGGGTAAAGGGTATGTTAATTTGTTCCCTTCCCACTATTTTCATCATGCAACTATTTGCACTTTTTCTACTGTTCCCAGAAACTGCCCATTAACCTCAGAGCACTTTTGTATAGAAAATCAGTTATTCTCTTATCTGGCAGAAGTGTTATGTACAGTGTTAGTTTCCTTTTGTTGCCTAAAGATCTTCCTCAGGGCCCTCCCTGGTGGCTCAATGGGTTAGGAAGAAGCACTGCAAGCTATCCGCAGCTGCTTCAATGAGAGTTGGATTCCTGGCCCTGGAGGTGATCCACATGGTATGGCAGATCTCTCCTGTCACGCCTGCTGCTCCCCTCAGCAGTGTACTTTGTCAATCTGCCTGTTCTACTCCCTACTCTGTCTCTGGTGAATACTCTTACTGCTCCTGCACCTCTGGCCTGTACCCCAGTTCTGTATGCACAAATAAATCTTTAAAAAAAAAAAAAAACAAACTTCCTCACACTGACTCTCAGTATCCACTTGTTGTGTCTTAGTGCCATGAATTATGTAGCTGTTGATGGAGCTGTTTTACCTGTCCTCATCCTCATTGCTGACACATTATACTGACTACTTTTGTCTTTCATGCTCAAAATAATCACAGAATCATGTGTTCTTTGTACAAACAAGTTCTTTGATTTTATGATTGCTTTTATTTGAAGGCTAATTTACAAACTAATTGCTCTGGCAGGGTGAAATTAAATATGAACATTAAAAGTTAATGAAAGTGGCAAATTTTAGCACCATCCAAAAAAAAAAGTCCTTGCTGCAGCTGGAATATCCTAGGAGACAAATTTAAGGAGGAGGAGGAGGAGGCAGTAAGGCTCCTCACCTCCAGGGTTAGGAAAGTTAAAACTGCTCTGTAAAGGGAGTGTGTAGAGTTATGTTTGAATGAAGAGCATTGCAAGATCAAAGAGAAGTACTGTGCTATTTTTTGTCTAGATACTTTCTGTCCTTTGAAGACTGGAATTTCTGCCCCAGCCTCTACTTGCTGGGAACTGGAATTCATGGTCTGCAGCCTCAAACAGAGCTCTAGTTGCTCTATGTAAGCACTGCTACACCCTCTGTTTCCATCTTTTATGGTCAGTGAACACACCTAGCCCAGTAAAGACTGATGTCGATTGACTATCTTCCAAGTCTGAGTTTAGGAAGAGAGGCAGCAACTACAGAGTCAGGTGGAAGCAGCAGGGAAAAGAAAGGGGAAAAAAGTAAGAAGAAAATGGAGAAGAAAGAAAAAAGCATGGACATTGAAGAACATTAAAAATGAGGGTGGCGGTCCCTCCCTGGTGGCTCAGCAGGTTAAAGCACTGCAGTAAGAAGCTAAAGCCACTGAAGCATGAGTTCGATTCCCACCCTGGAGGTGACCCACATGGCGTGGCAGACCTTCTCTGACCCGCCCAGTGCCCCCCTGAGCAGTGTACTTCGTCAGTCTGCCTGTTCTGCTCCCCACTCTGTGTCTGGTGAATCCTCTCACCACCTCTGCACCTCTGGCCTGTACCCCAGTTCTGTATGCATAAATAAATAAATCTTTAAAAAATATTTTTAAAAAATGAGGGTGGAATAGGAGGCCTTTATGAGAGGAATACAAATTGCCCTGCTTAAGAAATTCTTCAAGTGTTATCCCCTCTTTTCTTCCCCTGGCTATTCTCATTTGTTTTTCTTTTTCCATTGCTAAACTTTAGTCTAGTTTGACCATGTTAGCTTTTGAATCCAAAGGTATCTTTTAGTCCTTTTAAAGTTCTGCTATATTATGTACTCTTCACTCATCCCCATAAGAAATATTGTAAAGTAATACCTGTTACCATTTTGTTTTGCAGGCAATATTGGATGTTGTTGTGAACCTTCAATTTAGCCTAATAGAAAAATTGTGGCAAACATTCTGGCGCTATTCTCCCTCTACTCCAACTGACGGCACTACCATTACTGAATCAAGGTCAGAATCAATATGCTTTTCCAATTAATTTTCATGACTGAGTAGATGCAGCATCTAATAAATTAGAGATATGTATACCAGTTGTGAACTTTACCTGATAACATTAAATGATAGGTTGAAATAAACCACAAACTATTCTCTAGAGGTTTTAGTGTGTGTATTTTAGCTCCCATATTTATTGATTTGGGGACTGCGGTAGAGCTATTTCATCCTCATGGATTTAGTATCATATTTGCCTTTCATACCATCAGAAAGTATTAACATGCATAGGCAGCTCTGGGGGAGTGTTATATATATCCAGCTGTATGGCACCAATTCAATGGTGTTATAGTTCTAACCTCAGTAATATTTGATAAACTAAAACTATTTTTAAAGTCCATTTTCTTTTTTATCCTCATTTGCCATCTATTCATTTGCTACATTTATTCACACCAGCAATCTGAGTGAAATAGAAAGTCGACTTCCGAAAGCAAAGCTGATAACTCTGTGCAAACATGAGTCTATCCTGAAATGGATGTGTAACTGTGACCATGGGATGTACCAGGCTTTGGTGGAGATTCTCATCCCCGACGTCCTTAGACCTATTCCTAGTAAGTTAAATGCAGACAAATACGATGCTTTTGTTCTCATACATTCCACCCAGGAAGTTTTGGGGAGTGACATTGCAATCTAGCGTAAGTCTAATCTCATTTGGATTTGCCAGATGGAAAACATGCAACATAGAGTATGGCATGAAAGTAGCTAGAGCAAAATTGTACTAAAAAGAGAAAAATTTATGTTTCCAGCTTTTGTTTTCTTATTTTGCTAGAAAAGCCAACCTATAGAACAGACAACCCCAATGACTAATTGCAAGAACACTCCTAGGCCAGTCAACTATTTAAAATTTATTCTACACAAAGACATAGTTTCCTTCGTAATCTCAGTTTTTAAAAAAATCTGTAATTGCTAGGTCTGCCTTTTTCATGATTGCTTTTGAAGTGAACTGAATTTATCTTGGTTTCCACTGAAGCTGAATTCCTTTATAAAAGCATTTATTTTGTCACCTATATCATATTAAGAACTACCAATGCAGTTTCCATTAACAGTAATGGTTAACTGACATTTTGAAAGAAAAAAACTATGTAACTACACAAGCTTTGTATTCCCACCATGAAGAAATAGGAATTATATAGATAAGTTAGATTACTTCTTTAAAGTAATGATGCTTTTTAAACTACCTTGTAGTGAATAAAACTATTTTCTGCAAGTGTCAACATAAATGCAACTATGGATACTTGTGTTAAAGGCAGCTGAATCTGAATTGATTTTATGCCTATATCTTCATGAGCACATAACTAATGACTATAACTTTGAAAGTATTTTAAATTTTAAAGAATTCCCACTCTACAGTAATAATCATAAAATAAAACAATTTTTAGCTTTTGAAATTGTACTTCAAGTACACTGTTCTAAGCTGATTTATTTAAAGTTATTTCAGAAAAAAAAATAAGTAGGAATTTATTAGCAGGCAAGAAGGTAGAAATATTAACACATTCATATTTGTACTTTCTTTTCTGTAAATATGATAAACAAGGGAAAATACAAGGTCTTTGATATGTCATCTACCCTCTAAAATATATGCTTAGACATGAAGTTACATATATATATTCATAGAGATAAATTCATATAGAAATATAATTTTAAAATCTAGCTGCAGTGTGGTACAGTTTTATAAATTGCTAATATTTCCCACACTATTTGCACCAAGTTTCCTCACTAAAGATTATTAAAAGTTGGGCCCTCCCTGGTGGCACAGCAGGTTAAAGCACAGCACTAAGCAGCTTAAGCCACTTCCGCATGAGTTTGATCCCAGGCTGCCGGGGAGGAGATCCACATGGCGAGGAAGACCTCTCCTGACCCACCCACTGCTCCCCTCAGCAGTGTACTTGGTCGATCTGCCTGTTCTGCTCCCTGCTTTGTCTCTGGTGAATCCTCTCACCCTCCACATCTCTGGCCTGTACCCCAGTTCTATATGAATAAATAAATAAATTTTAAAAAAAATTTCATCTTTTAAAAAAAAAAAGATTTATTAAAAGTTGTTGTTGGCCCTCCCTGGTGGCGCAGCAGGTTAAAGCACAGCACTGAAAACTTGTTGTCATGGAAAGTATCAATGTTAAATACTCTGCTGATTGTATTCCTGAATCTGATTTTCCTTATTTTTATCTTGTTTCCTGTGCCCTGAGTAATCACCTCTAGGAACATTTAAGAGAAGTTGCGTGGGGTAGCTCATTAGCCTATGACATCTTGCCACCAATATCTAATTTCTCTCATGAGGTATAAGAAGAGATGTCAATGAGCATTTTCTTTTTTAAGGCAAGTCAACATCAGTAGTCATTAAAATATTTTTAAACCGTGTTTCCATGTTAGCATCTCAAAATTTTAACTTGTTAACTTAGCAGTTAACCTAACTTAAACCATACATCACTTTTAGCTGACTTTGACCCACAATTTGAAGTATATAATACACTTTACCTTTACTGCAGATTTGGATTTGAAACCCAGTGTATTCAATCAAGCAGTTCATCTCTGCATTCACTAGGCAACTCCATCTCAGGAATTTCCACACAAAGCTAGTTTATAGTTCTCTGAAATTACAAGATACACTAATGTTCTATCCTACCAAGTAAATATGGAAATTTAATTGCCATTCTACAATAAGACTTAACAAAATGAAGCTTACAGTTTGGATAGTTGTCTTCTGATTATATGCATTTTAATATTAATCATGAACAGGTTGAGACAAGTTAGCTTTAGAATAGTTTTAAATTTCAAACCATCCATTCATGAGAAAAAGTTGTCAGAGTCAATCTGCACAATTTGATCTGACATGAATCCCTATAGAGAAAGAAAACTTAATTTTATTTCTAAAAATTATATTTTCCTGGCTACTAGTACTTCACTCAACCATTTACTGTCCAGATGGTTTTCCTTTTTTTAGCCAAAAAGAAGTCTGCATATCACACTAATTTAAAGTCAGCTTGAAGCTACTATATTCTAAAATACATTTATCTGAAAATGAAAAAAATGTTCATGTAAAGAATTGTATAAAAATCAACTGGTAGCACTTAGAATGTGCAATTATATTAAACCAAACCAAATGTCATTTAGTACAACAATGTAAGCTTATCACCATTTGATATATAAAATATTTTATTTTATAATCTCCCTAGCACCTACAGTCAAATTAACATATTATAAAACAATTTTTCCTGATTCTTGGTTTTTTTTTGTTTGTTTGTTTTGTTTTCAGATTCAATCATTGTTAGATACTAATACAGAATACAGATAGTTCAATTCAATCTTGAACAAAATTTTACTGGGTTTCAAAAAGGGTTAATTTTTTTCACTCTTTTCATTTCCATTCATGCCTGCCCTCCATGGTTCTAATACATAATATAGCAGAAAAATACTTTTCTTTCTTTTTTCTTTTTTGACTCAGATTAGAAGCTTTGGAAATTTCAAAAGATTAGCACTAAAGAAATTTCCAGTTCACTGTTTCCATGGTTAAAGATTTAACTATTTTAGCCTCTTTTCTGTCATTTGACCAGTTAAATCATTTTAAAATGTCATATTTTATTATTGGATAAGTAGAAATTAATATATGTTGCAAGTGACTTGAGTAAACTAAATTATTCCCAAACCTGTTCTAACCTAAGTAATAGAGGAAACATGTCAGACTCATTAAGCACAGAAAGAAAAACCAAGGAATTTAATCCCATTGGTACCATTAACATTTTGGTGGGGCTTGGGAAAAAAATATAACTTCTGTTTGTTAGTGTAGACTACAAATCGTAATGCCTATCCACATTCTAGGGCACCCAGGGGGAATATTTTTATGATGTGAGTGTTTCAAACATGTATGTGGTAAATGTCTAAAACTGTGGAGCTTTAGCCACAGATGAAGTGAAATTGCTACTAAGCCAATTACTTCTTGAACAAGAATCCTATCTTTTACTACAGAGCAGTCTCAGTAGGCAGGTCCCTTCTTGTAAGAGTCATTGTCTTCCCTGATAACTGAAGATGCTCCTAATCATTGTATGACTACCATAAAAACTATTCTCATGGAACTATCCTGTCTCAGACTGTAACAGATATTGAAGACTATGGAATGGACTATTTTAGTAGTATTTTAAGAATAATGGTCTCTGTGACAATAATTTTATCTCACTGATCTTTTATATTTATCTGGGAAATGAAACAGAGAATAGATACCCAGAATTTCAAGTCAGGCAATTTTAAATTTTACCTTACTTTTGAAGAAGAATGAGAGATAATTACTCTAATGGATATGTTCTAGTGTAAATAGATGCATAAAGAAAGCTTTGTAGTTTTTTCTTTTTAACTAAAGAAAATAAGGTTAAGAGCCTGAAAAATCAAGAATTTATAAAAAAAATACTTATCTTTTGAGCACAAAGCTGTTGAATAAAAAAAATGTTTAAGATAGAAAATTCCATAAGTTTATTCACAACTGGTATATGTTGCTATCTATAGAAATGTTTGAATGATTTCATTACCCACAGTGCCATAGTATTTGGGCCAAGGTAGCTTTAAAGGGGGAAAAAAGGCCAAAATATAATTTTTAGATTCTTTTAAAGTAAGGAATAATGTTAAGTCTCATCAATGAGGAAAATAAAAGTTCTTGTGTTAATTTTAGATGTCATAAATACATGCTTTCCCTTATATTTGCATAAAGATTAATGTTCTTTGGATCTTTTTCGTTTTGCTTTTATTCTTTTAACATTCAGGTGCCTTGACCCAAGCCATTCGAAATTTTGCAAAAAGCCTTGAAGGTTGGCTTTCCAATGCCATGAACAATATTCCACAGAGAATGATACAAACCAAGGTATACTTTATGTCTTTGATTTTTATTTTAGTTTAGAAAATGGTTCTCAAATATGAATTTCATATCTGTCACATAGTTATATAAAATGATATTTAACAGGCATATAGAAAAGTACTTGCATAAGAGACATTTGTTAATACTCCTTTCAAAGTGACTAAAGAAATATTTTAAGTGTCCTTTATTTATAAGCCCTTTTCTGAAATGTGTGTTTCATATTGCTTAAGCTCAAATATTAAAAAAAAAATTAAAAAGGTTCAATTTGAATTAGTTTTACATGTTTACAATTCACTACTACAATTGTTGTCCTCTGCAAAATTCATGCAAATTAATATTCTTTTTTTGTTCTTTAGGACTTTTAACATTGGGAAATTCTTTTGTAAATCAAGTAATCATTCCTAAGCAGGCAGTTTCCCATGATCAATATATATCAGGAATTTTTTTTTTTCTCTCTCTAGGGAGAGAAATTCTAGTCTTTATGTTGTCCTGTTCTCACTGTATTACTTTGTTATTCTGTGAAAATACCCCATGGAAGGATTGGGCTGATTCTGTCTAAACCTAGCTATTAAAAAATCAATGACTTTTTGTCAATCACTATATCCACATTCATACTCCAGCAATATGCTTTTGCATTCATTTCAGGGGGTACTTGATATATTGAAGCTCTTGTGGCTGACAAGTCTCTATGCAAATATAAATAGCTCCCAGTTTTTTCTGCTTTGACTTAAGGTTTACAGTGACACTTATCATCTCTGAAATTAAAGAAAGACATTTCACTGATCTTCCAACTTAGATTTTTACTCTAGAGATGTGCCATCAATCCAGTAGGATTAGTGTGACATAAGCTATTTAGATTTAAATTTTTAATTAATTTCAAAATTCAGTTCCTTAGTCACTCAAACTTCAAGTTTTCCATAGCTCTGGGCCTCCCTGGTAGCACAGGGATTAAAGTCTTAGTGCTATAAAGCTGTCATGGCATGAGTTTGATCCCCGGCCAAGGAGCTAACCCACATGGTGCTGTAGACCTCTCCTGCCTTGCCTGTTACTCCCCTCATCAATGTTATTTCAGTAGATCCACCTATTCTGCTCTCGACTTTGTCTCTGATGAATCCTCTCACCTGCTGCGCTTCTGGCTTATATCCCAGTTCTTTTATGCATAAATCAAATAAAAATAAATCTTAGAAAAGCAAAACACAAGTGTTCCACAAGTTCATACAGCTAGTCTGACTTACAGAGCAGGACATATACATAAAAAGCATTTCCATCATTACAGAAAGTTCTCCCCAGCAAGGTATTCTAGAGTCCCACACTGGGCAGTAAAAGAAGGTACTGTTTTATTATGATGGTCACAGGAATGTCTTCCAACTTATTGTCAGTCATTATAGTAGTATTAACAACAGCTGAAGTTAAATCTTTCCTGTTATAACCAAAGTGGATGTGGCAGTAATCCAGTTCTAATATTTGCTATCTCATTGATCTCCAGAGTTGATTTGGATGTTCTACCTTAGTAAAGGTTACCTTCTCCTATTCCCTTTTCAATGATGTGCAGTCTTTTTCAACTGAGTGCTCATTAAATGAAGACAACCTACCTTGACAGTGCAGACAGCATAATTAGGTTATTACTATGGCCATTGTTATAAGAATGTCTGGGTTTATATTCCAAAATGTAAGGTAGTGTCTGTCTAATCATAGCAAGGTTACCTCTTTAAGTCAGTATGTATCTAATTGGATGGTTGAGAATTGAACAAGGTAATGTATGGGAAGTACTTAGTAATGTTTCACATACATTGTGTGTACTTAATTAATGTAAATTATAAAAATGGAAAAAAATGTGCAGGTCTTCTTTGAGAGTATGTGAATTTCTCCCAGTGCCACATAGTCTTGAAATATCTTATTATTAAGATGAGCAACCTTTGCCCTTTGAACATCCTCTACCACTCAGCCAGCTGATGTTCAGTCAATGCTGCTAACATACGTGTGATTTTAATGTATTGTAAATAGTAGTTAAAATGTTCCTTAGATCTACTGTACTTTAAAAAAAATTCCATGAGCTATGACACTCAGATGTTTACCTGGAGTAGTATTTTTTGGCATTATCTTTCTTATCTTTCAGCATAAGCTGGTTCATTCATTCTCAACAAGAAAAGTGGCATATCTAAAGGAGGGAATATTTATAGAGAGTTTAAGAAAGTTATGCTTATAAAGGAGTAATCATAGTTAAGGAAACCAAGGAAGAATGGTAAAGCACCCCAAGACTACTATTAGTGGGAAGTGCTAACCATCTCTATGTCTGAACAGGAAAGAGGTGAAAGTGAAGGCATTAAGATATCCTGTAATTTGGCCCTGTCCTCAGGTCTTTGAGCTTAGAGGAGGAAAGAAAGTTTTGCCAAAGCAGAGAGGTTTAGGGGGAGAGAGAGAAAACACACAGATTGTGGCAGAATAAATACTGTATTTAGGGATAGTAAATATTTTTCAACCACTTTTTCCCATCCTTCAGTCTCCTCACAGTGTTTGCCACTGGTCAAAAGTGTTTGCCACTGGTCAAACCCAGCTGGAAGCCAGTGGGTCTGGAAAGAGGATCATTTAGTCTGTCCAGATCAATTTTCCTGGACAAGGATAGAAAGTAGACTTTTTAAGGCAAATGGAAATTTCCTGGAAGCCCTGTTATACAAAATCAAATTCTGAGTTATTCTAGTTGCTTGTGGCTAATAAGTTTATTAGACTTGTATTTGCTAATAAAGACTGTAACCACTCCTGTTCTACCACAGAATTACCCAAGTTTCTTTAAACAAAGGTAATAACAGTGAATCTGAATGATAGTGTTCTGAAATTGAGTGTGTTTTTTTTTTTTTCCATTTAAAAGAATGGACTGCGTGCTTTGGTTTTCTGAGTATAAAGAGATTTTTTTTTTTAACCTAGCCTGTGGTTGACTGTCCTACAGAGAATAAAAAAGAAATGAAAATCAATGTTTTTCCTACTTCTCTAGACAAAGTCATTTCTTGCTGTGGAGGAGTAGTTACTTGCAAGACTGGCTTAATTAAAGCTGCACTTACATGTCGAAGAATGTGGGAGTTTGTTTTAGTCATGACCTCAGCCTATTCAGAAGGAAAATAATACTTGGTTTAGAGATTTAAATGCTATAATTTACAAGTACGCTCTCTCACCAAATGAATTTGAAATGAGTATCAGAGGGAAGCATTTAAAATTTGGCAGGGGAAAAAAGATCTGAAGATTGCAGTGGTTTCTTTTACTGGAGGGGGAAAAAATTCCAATTTAATTGGATTTATTTACAGGTTGCCGCTGTAAGTGCCTTTGCCCAGACTCTGCGAAGATACACATCGCTCAATCACCTGGCCCAGGCCGCTCGTGCAGTGCTTCAGAACACATCTCAGATAAACCAGATGCTCAATGACCTCAACCGTGTTGACTTTGCCAATGTCCAGGTACTCTGTTATCTTTCAAAACATGCCTTTTTAGTAAAGATAACCCATTTTTTTTCCCTTATGTAAGATCATCAAAATTTGTTTCAATGTTCCTGAAGGAGGAGTTTCATCTATCTATGACTTCATTGCTCTTGTTTTGTAGTTAAAGTCTGCTAAGATTTATAGTACTAGGTAGCAGTGTAATATGTCACCAGAATTTGCTAAATAAAGTAATGAGAATCACAGTAACAGATGCTAGATAACCAACAAATTGAAGTTGTTTTTTTTTTTAAGATTTCTTTATTTATTTATGCAAAAAGAATTGGGATACAAACCAGTAGTGCAGGGGCAGTGAGAGTATTCACCAGAGACAGAGTGGGGAGCAGAACAGGCAGATGGACAAGGTACACTGCTGAGGGGAGCAACAGGTGGGTCAGGAGAGGTCTGCCGCTCTATGTGGATCACCTCTGGGGCCAGGGATTGAACTTGCACTCAAGCAAATGTGCCTAGCTTGCAGTGCTGCGTCCTAACCCGTTGCCACCAGGGAGGGCCCCAGATTAAAGTCTTAACAACTGCTAGCTATGAGATTTGGGCAAACTACTTGCTTACTATGATTTTCACTTTTCCCACCTATGTTGCCTTTCTTAAGTTATTATTTACATATTTAGTACTTCAGGGAACCCTTTTGCACTGTGACATACACAGAGATACCCATTTTTAATATTGTCCCCCTTTTGAAAGAACTAAGAACATTTGAGTTTACATAAAGTCTGCTAAATATTTGTTCATTCAAAAAGAGTTCAATACAATAGCTACAATATATTTAGCTATTTTGATGGTTCAAGTAAAAAAATATTTTTTAACCTGTGATTAAACTACTCACTTTATATATATATAATTTATAACAGTTTATTTTTACATCATTTTGTACATTTTTTTTTCCATCTCAATTTTAATCCCCACGGGTTTAATCCCCATCACCAAGTCACCCATGTGCCTTCACCATAATCCCGTGCACTTCCCTCCCTACTCCCCCCCGTTTTTGATCCCATCCCCTACTCCACCCCCACAAAATGTCTCTAGTATATGGCTGTTCATTATTCTTGTTATTTTCTTGCCTGGTCCATTATACTCCTGCTATGAGAGAAACCATCTGGTATTTTTCTTTCTGGCTTATCTCACTAAGCATGATCTTTTCCAGCTCCATCCAAGTTGTTGCGAAAGACATGTGTTTCTCTTTTTTGGTTGCTGAGTAATATTCCATTGTATATATGTACCACATCTTTTTAATCCAGTCATCTACTTTTGGGCATTTAGGCTGCTTCCTTTTTTTTCCAATTGTAAATAAAGCAGCAATAAACATTGGGGTGCAGGTATCTTTTTCAATCAGTGTTTTTGTGTCTTTTGGGTAGATACCTAGGAGAAACCACTCACTTTTTTAAGTACATATAAAATCAGCTAAATTAGGAATAACATTATATATATAATTCCCAACAATAAATTATTTTACTTCAAGTGCTAAAGTAATGAAGCTAATTATTACCATAGAAAAACAGTGCACCATGTTACTAAATAAAACACTTCACCCAAAACATAGGCAACAAAATAAAAAAAAAAATGCATGAACTGAATCAAAATTAAAAGCTTTTGTGCTTTTGTACTTTTGTTTAAAAGTAACGTCAAAAAAGGAAAATGACAAGGAGAAAAGATTTACAAACTGTACTTCATATTTAGAGCTTATATATAGAAGATATAAAGAACTATTACAACCAGTAATAAAAGCATAACCCTATTGAATGATGGGCGAAGATCTGAATAGACACTCTCCAAAAAGAGAATTTGTCACAAACAGCCAAAAGCAACTGAAAAGCATCACTAGTCTGCATGCAAAACAAAACCACAGTGAAACGTTTCATACATACATACTGAAATGAGTATAATCAAAAGGAAGGATAATATCCTTTTGTTTGAAGTGTTTGAAGATGTAAAAACATGAACTCTTACACGCTACCAGTTAGAATGTAAAATACTTCAGCCACTTGGGAAAAATGGTCTGGTAGATCCTCAAAAAGTTAAATATAAAGTTACTGTATGACTCAGCAAGTTCACTTCTAGGTTTATACCAATACATTAATAACAGCATCGTTCATGTTAGCCACATAAAGTAGACATAAGTCATGTCTGGTAATTGATGTTTATAAAATATAGTATATCCACACAGTAGAACATTATTGGACAATAAAAAGCAATGAAGTTCTGATACATGATATATTGTGGCTGAACCTTGAAAACATTGTGCTAAATGAACTAAGTCAGAAACACCTAAAGTATGTTTTGATTCCATTTATCAAATAGCTAAATCTATATAGACAGCAGATTAATAATGGCCCAGTAGGGCTGGGGCATAGGGGATTAGAAAGCAACAGATGAGAGATAAAGGTTTCCTTTGGGGGAAATGAAATTGACTGTGATAATGGATGCACAACTCTGAATATACTAAAAGAAATCATTCCATTTCTACTTTGAATGAATAAATTGTGTGATGTACAAATTATATCTCAATAAAATGTTTAATAAACAATACTGCTAAAAATTATTTCATTTCCTAGAAATTTTAACCTAAACTTCAAATCTAATTTTATCACTTAAAATATATCAAGTATGTATAAAAGAACAAGAATATATCAAATAGAGGACTATGAGCACCATGGTGTTCACTTCATTTTTCCCACCTTTTACTTTTCACAGTCTTACTCATTTGAATGAGTGATTATTTTCCTAGGGAAAATCTTTCACCACTTCATTTTCCTATAACTAAGTCATCTTTTCCTCAGACATGCAACTTAGGTTTTGTTTTTTTTATTGAAGTGTAATTGATTTTGTTTTATTTCATTGGTAGCATTACAATGGATTTGTTTTCTCACTTTTTTGGGTTATGTTAGTGGGTAGCTTTTCAAATGTATTAAGGACTCAATAAGCATGTGTGGGTTGACCTGATAAAACTGTTGCATAGATTTGTGTTTATTTCAAAGACATTCTGATTCTTAAGCTTCAGACTCCTTAATATCTTGGACATAATGTGTTTGTAAATTAGGGGCATCTTTAATAGTCAGTCTTAGTTTTAACAGTTACAGAATTTGAAATGACCGTATTCTTTTCATAAAATATTTCATATTTTTATTTTCAAATTATAATAAAATACTGTTTATGTAAGCATGTTGAGAGTAAATTGTAGTATATTATACTTTAAATCCAGCCTCATTTTTATTTATCCAAGTTAGGTTTTAGATTATCATTCTTTTTTTAACAAAAACTAACTGCTAACCAAGTAATGAATTTGAATTTATGATGAGATGAAATTAAATCATTCCAGGAATACTAATAAATTCCTCATCTGTTATGAATGTACAAGCCAAAAACAATCCTCCCCTACAAAGGCAGCAAGGTTTCAGTTTTGCAGGATGAAAATTGTTTGAGAGGTATATTATACAGTGAGGGTAATGTAGTTAACATCCCTGTACTGCACACACATTAAAAGAGAAAATGTAATACATTTCATGTTATGTGTTGTTTGTTTTTTTTTTTTTTAACCACAATAAAAGCAAATGCTTAGTTATTAAAGAAATAACAAAACCTGCCCTATTCTTTCCTCATGCCTTATTTTTTCCTTGACTTTTCTTGTGGACTCTTAAATCATTATAAAATTTCTGGGAATCATTTGACAGTACACATTGGAATGTCTTAATTATTTTTATATTAACCTATGATACAGAAATAAGTGCAAAAATAAACAAAGATATAGGATTGCTAACTTTCCGGCATTACTTCTGAAAGTAAAGAATTGAAATGAACATAAATCGTAGCTCTATAGAATTAGTTATATAAATAATAGTGTAACCATGCATTCAAACAAATTCAATCACTGAGTCATAAACCACATGCAGACATTAACCTACATTGGAAATGCAGTTATCATAATTCTTATGCAAAATTAAGACTTTCAGAGTGTATAATATGTTCCTCTTTTATTTTAAATACTTTCCTATGCATATATTGCATGTGAAATATTTGAAAAGTATGTGCATCAGCCTGTTGTAGTTATCTTAGAAATTCTTAATATTTTGTTTCTTTTGTTTATTTAAGATTCACCATATTTTATTGTATTTATAATATTTAAAAGTTATATTTAGAAGTTTACATCTCAAAGATTTTATGACTAAAATTAGATAAAAGAAAGAATCGTAATGGTAGATAGAGCTGAGAACACAGAAGAAACTACATATTCCTGGGGAAATGAAATGAGTTGACTTTGGACATTTTTGTATTTGAAGTGCCTTCTTGGTGAAATTTCTCTTGAATAAGTAAAATCTGTAGGATCAAGAAAGATAGTAGAGCCAAGGAATAGAAATTAGGGATCTATTCATTTGAAATTGTCAGTTTAATAAACCTGTGTTCGTAAGAGCGTATAGAACAAAAGTTGTAGACACACTTTTCAGAAATATTCACACATATTCACAGTGTCTTAGAGAATTAGGGATTTATAGACACCCTTCCACAGAATCTTATCTTGAAAATATTATCTGGATGCTATGAATCCAGCTTAAAAACTCTTGTCATATATATCTTAATTTTATGCTTAGGGAAAATGAAGCCCACTTAGATTAGATGAATTGCTTGAGGTCAGTTAAATTGATTGAGGTCCCAGTGAAAATCCATGTCCTTTGACTGAAAGTCAAATATTGTATTAGCAGATAATTTTATTTTGTCACTGAGAGAATAATTTTTTTCATACAACTTAACATTGAAAACATCATAAAAATTGTGGCAGCCTCCTAACAATTAGCCCAAAACCCTCCTATTTTCATTGCTATATATAACCAAATATGAAACTTCCAATCAGAACCAAAGGGACACTAATGAATTTCTTAGCAGAGAGCACATCTATGGCTTTCAAAAGCATTTTTGTTACTATTGTTTTCAGTTTTGTTAACTAATTTGCATTCATACCCTTGATTGCCCTTGAGATTTCAATTTCCAGTACATAAAATTCAGACAACACTTGTTTCTACTTAAACTAGTGTTAAATATTAGTTTCTGTTTTAGTCCCTAAAGAACTCTTTTGACCAACTGAGTCTATTCCATCTAACTGAACCTAAATCTTCTCAGATGAATTGACTTTACAGTTTTATATGACAAAAGGGGGAAAAAAGAATGTTTGAAATGATATTGAAACTGAATAGAATGAAAGACCCTACATACTACATACTGTAACTTCAGTTTTTCTTAAGTGATTGCATGTTTTGGGGAGGAGCCTAAGTTCACACACTAGATAATGTAGAAAACCTAAACCATTATGTCATACCATATATTTTCATGTACAAAAGCAATGTTAGCTTCCTTAATAACTGACAAGTAAGCATTCATTTTAACTCATTTAATTGTTTAAAGCTGTCATTATAATTTCCCATTCATGTATATGGTTTCTGTGCTGACACTGAATGAAAAGACACTGAGTTGAACTTTACTTTTGCATTTTATGTACTATCCTAGGAGCAGGCTTCCTGGGTATGCCAGTGTGATGACAACATGGTTCAGAGACTAGAAACAGACTTCAAGATGACTCTTCAGCAGCAGAGCACCCTGGAGCAATGGGCTGCGTGGCTTGACAATGTGATGATGCAAGCACTGAAACCCTATGAAGGAAGACCCAGTTTTCCTAAAGCTGCCAGGCAATTTCTGCTAAAATGGTCTTTCTACAGGTATCATCCCAATTTTTCCTGTTTAGTTTTCACATTCTGTATCTATGTGTGTATACATCTCAGATAAAAGAAGTTAGTGAAGATTTTAGTTTTCATAAACCCACTTTTGTATTATTCTCCAACCAGTACACAGATAACAATACTGTGGATTTGTACCAGGAGGTTTTTGGAAATAAACTTGCTTGCTAGGAAAAGAAAACCTCTAGCTCAGAGACCTTGAAGGATAGCTAATATTTCAGTCTTGATAATGTGTTTGGCAATCATCAGGAAAGGGCTCCAGTCCTTCTTGCAAAATCACATCACTCAGGCTTTTTTCTTATCAGCACTGTACTTCTTTCAAGTGCGTTTCAGTGATTCTCTAACTGTGACCCTAGACTAATAGTATTACTATTACTTGGAAAGATGTTAGAAATGCAAGTTCTCAGGCTCCTCCCCAAAATGTACTTGAGTCCAAAACTATGAAGATGAGACACAGTAATCTTCACTTTTTTTTAAAAGTCTGACTATAGAATTGAGATTACCAGTGGGGGAGGAGGAGAGGCATGTAGAGAGCAAAGTGTAGATGGGATTTTGGTGGAGGACGATGGATCCTTCTGTGGAAGGATTTTGTGGTAGCATTCATTTGAATGTGTGTGATCCCATTTCTCTGAAGCATATACATTGGTCAAAATAAAGTTATCTCAGTAATTAGATAGATAGATGTTAGATGATTCCAAATTATGCTTTGGACTATTCAGTTAATTTCTTAATTTTATTGATTACAATTGTTTTCAAATTTAGAAATTACAACTGTTTCCTAAACATCAGATTTAATATTTTAAAAAAAGTTCAGTACTTCCCCAAAACTGCTGAATCTTGTTTTTAGGAGTACTAAATAAGAATAATGAGGGTAACCAGAAACTATCTAGAAAAGGCTTTAAAAATCCTGATGACTCTAATGCATAACTAGCTTGAGCTAAAAAATATAGTAGAGAATACACAATGGATCACTTTTGAATAGACATATGTCGGTGTAAATGTATGTTTTTGGTGATCATAGGAAAACCTTAGAAGAAAAGAGCTGATAATATGAAATCAGATGTTAGGATGAGCTGCTCACCAAAGATCTGCCCCAAGAATTAAAAACTGAAAGCTGAAATGTACACAGCAATGCATTTTCTATTACTATTTTCTTTCACCTCAGTATAAAGTAGTCCAAATTTTAAAGTTTCTTCCATTTCTAAGCTATTGACTACCTACCAGCAGGATAGTATCTAAATGTACCTTCTCTTCTGGCCCCAAACCATATGCCTTTAAGTCTTCTGAAATGAAAATGTTAAATCATAATAGTGTCTAATAATAACAAGCCAGTTATTCCCAACTCCAGGAGGACAGAGGGTAGGAGGCATTTATACATCAGATGGTAAAAATTGTACAAGTTGGCATATATACTACATATATGTAAGGTGGAAATGACAGATGGAGTCCCCTTTTATAAGTTAAATTTTTGACCCTGGCATTTGCTTTTGTGGTCTAGTACATTTTTTGTTTCTTTAAATAAAGGTGGCCCACCGACTTGCTGAAAGTCCTATCTACATTGTGTTTAGGCATTGCCTAATTTAGATCCTATGCAGCTGTATGTATATCAGAATTTGTGACCCAGAAAATACCATAGACTGTAGCTGTGGTACAGCTGTGGTCATCATCAGTATATTCGTGATGAGTCCTAAAGTTGTAAGAAGAGAAGATACATAATAAAGTACCAGAAATTAAGAAGTAGTAGTACTTATGTACTCAGCAAGCCCAAACTCTAGGTTTTCTACCTTGTTCTGACCATCTTTATAGAACTAGAACCAGAGATCTTTTATTTATGATAATTTTTTTTGTTTTTATTATAAGTAAATCCTCTCAACTGAGTTGGTTTCAATTCTTATTTCTTAAACTAGAGTTGTCGACACTATATATGATTAAGACTTAAATTAATCTTATGTCCTGGGAAATCTTCTGGCTAGTCTAAGATAAAATACAATGAAAGAAAGCAAACCTCCAGTTATATATTGCTGTTTTTGTGGATGTCTTTTTTTTTTTAATGGTATTTTTACAGTTTGTCTCCCAGATGTTTAATACTTTTAACTCATATAATTTGAGAGGGAACTTGCAGGTACTGTCCAACTCTACTGACACATGGGTTTGCTCCATTAAAGCTAGTGCTTGGTTTAGATCTCAGTGTTAATGAGAACTATATTGATGAAAAATGTATTTCTTCTTTCAGTACATGGAGAAGATTTAGAAAACATTGTTACAGCATTCCAAAGTAGATGCAGCAGCAATAGTAATCGTAGAATTCAAATTTGCTAATTTGGGAACATTTCTTAAGATTACAGCTATTCCCGTTTGCTTGCAGTTGATATTTCATTCATCCACTTTTTCCAGAAAAATCATATAGATGGTATATATGCTTCATGATGATTCATGAAACAGAAGTTAAGACTAACTTGTCATTCCAAAACCTATATGAAAGTAACAGTGCATCATTTATATCAGAAAAGGAGAGATTCTTTATCCCTATGATTGCTTACTTACATTATTATGTCAGACTTACCCTTATTCTTTTATGAGAGATTTTTCATTCTATATTTAGTTGATATCATTTTAGAAACACACCCCAACTCTGTTGTCTTTACAGAGCTATGTTGCCTGTGTCTTGAAAGGAAAGAAAACTACTTGTATTTCTCATTCTCTGCAGATACACAAACCGAGCAGATCATCACTTGCCTGCCCTCTGTCCTCCTGAGTTGAGGATAATTGGCTTTTTATTATTAGATACTACTATGGTTATTATTTTCATTTTAAGTAGACTTGAAGGCATATAGTTCAGGACCACAAAAGGAAAGACATATTTAGACCATCGCATACCTCTTGCTGGTAACATCAGTAGCTTACAAACTTAAGAACCTTTAAAATCTGAATTTTTTTTTCTATAGCATGGGAATACTGTAGTAAAGAAAACTGCCTTCACAAACTATTAATGAAGCAAAATTACAGTTTTTAATGTCTTTGACAGTTTAATAAGAAATAGTACATTCATAGACCCTTCACATTCTAAAATCAATCTCAATTTCTAAAATTCTGTGTACAAATGTATATGCATATCAGTGTAGAACAAATAATAGAGGTTCACGGTAGAAGTAGTTGATAAATTTCTGTAAACACCACACCTTCTGTTCAGAATGGAGTCTCCCCTTGCCTAGCCTGACTTTGAGTCGCTCTGTTGAGTCCCTCAGAGATAGAAAAAAATACATACAAACATAATATATATATATATATATATATATATATATATATATATTTCTCAGGCAAAAATGGAAAAGTTATGTGGGCCATTGCTCAGCTTGTGTGTTTGGTAGGTAGCAGAACAGAACATTCCTCAGGGCCATGCTGAGAATTATCCAAATACCCCATTTTTAAAGACTGAAAGTTAACAGCTTTGATACACTGACTTGAAAAGGGGTACAGGGAATCTAGTTTGTGTACAATTGGACAATATATAAATCTTCTCAAAAGTACTGTTCTTTTGGAATCAACTGTAAGCATTGTTTCAAAAGAAAGCTCACATAGGGTCATAGGTGTGATGTTCTCATCTTTCTTCTTAGAAAGGGTGTGATAGACCCCTAAATAAATTAAGAGATGGACTAAGTATCATGTATTGGGTAATATGTTCCAGCCTCCACACTGTAAGTTACAAATATAAATAGGCAAAGGTATTTCTCATCTATTATAAAATAATTATCATTTATAACTCTAGTTTTAAAAGGAATTGGATTGCTGGTAGCTTAACATGAAATTCAGTGGAGTTAGTTTCTCAATATATACTTCAGAAGTCTGAATTGGATTGTTGGTTTCCAATTAAACTGTTAATTATGTTTTTTTAATACTTGGCTTGTAGGACAGCAACCCAACACAGAAGAAATAAAAGAGACATAGTATTAATAACATAACTCAACTAATTCCTTTCTAAATTTTATGATATCCTTTTCAGTAGTTTATTTCTTGGGTTTTTTGTTTTGTTTTTTTTTTAAATAGGTATTATAACTGAGGGTCACTGATTTTGTTTTGTTTTCCAGTATAATTTAATACTACATCTCATAACTAAAATAAAGTCATGAACTGTTCAGAAATTACAAAATCACTTGGAATAAAATCCAAAAGCCTGTCATGGCCTACAAGATCCCACATGGTCCAGCTACTAGTGACTTTTGGATCCTGAGGCATATTCTTCTTTTTGCTCATTGTCCAGCTACACTAGCCTCATGTCTGTTCTTTGAATACATCAAGAGACTGCAAAGTCTGCCTTGTAGTAAAACTCATATTTTTGCATAATTTTCCTTCTTTATTTAAATCCAGTGTCTGCTTTGATCTCACCTCCTCAGAAAAACTTGCCCCAACATCCTAGCTTTCGGTGCTACTCACTCTAACTTTTCTCCTAATTTTTCTTTTTTTCATAGAATTTACCACTCATAACTTTGTATTTAGTATCTACTTGCATATTTATCAGTTGTTTTCCTATCAACAGAGTGAGCTCTGTTGAGGCCAAAATATTATCTAGGTTTTTCCAGAACAAGACCCTGGTACACAGTAAGGACACAGTATCTACTCAATGACGATTGTGCATTCTCTTTGAAAAAATAATTAACTCTGCTTGTCTATAGTAGTATCAGAAAGCTACCCAATGTGAATAGTCTCCTTAGTTTTTTTTTTTTTTAAAATAAGTTCAGATTTATTTCAGAGGGAAAAAAAGGCTTGATATTTTAATTTAGAAATACAGATATATGTGTAAAATTTCACTTGATATCTGTGATATTTATCCTTACAAAAGTTTATTGAACATTTAACTAACCCAGGATTGGTTTTCTATATTGTGATGAATGTCATATTTTGAAATAAATATTTTTATTATGAAATTAGTATGTGCTCACTTTAGAAAGTCAAATACACAAAACTATAAGCAATAAATTTAAATCAATATAAATACTGAGAAAAAAAGAAACACTGTTAAAATGTTTTAAGAGTTCTATAACATGTGATCCAATGTATTTCTCTTAACATTTTGCACTTAACATCTCTTAAGCATTTATCATTAAAATCTTCAGAAATAGTATTTTTAATGTTCGCACAATAATGGATTATGTGTGTCAGATACATTAAACATTTCCTTTTTCTTTTGTTATAAAGCATATGAGTGGTTTTGGTGGTGTCATATAATCATGAAATTATCTTTGAATCCAATTACACATATAGGCAGTTATATGAAAGTTTATGTAAAGGGATTGAATTTTTTAAAGGGACTGATAAAATTTCAATCGAACATGCTGTCATAAAGTGTTAAACTTTTATACTAAAAAGTGACAAATATTCCATTTATTATTTTTATAACTCAAGTTCCATATTACATATCTTACTTCTTTAACGTTTGTCAAATGTTACTATTTTTTTTGTCTTGTCCTTTTAATTCCCTTAAACTTTTGTAGAAGACTATATAAGTGAATGAAACATAATTTGATCAGCATTCCATAATTTCTACTAGTATAAATACCGCTAAAATTGAACTATTTCATTTGTTTGTAAATATGGAATCTGTTTACAACATTGTATGTGATTTCAAAGTTTAGGATGAATATAGAAGTACATTCATCCCTTCATTAGTGTTTCTGCATTTTGGGGGTAGATAGGAGTGGAATTGTTATTTCATACGGTAGATCCATTTTTAATATTTTGTGAAATCTCCATAGTATTTTCCATAGTGACTGGACCAGTGTGTCTTCTTACCAACACTTATTTCTGGTGTTTTTTTGACATGGGCCACTCTCAGGGGTGGAAAATGGTATCACAATGTGATTTTGTTTTGCCATTCCCCTGATGACAAGTGATGAGCATTTTTTTTTCATGTGCAGGTAGCCAAATGCATGTCTTCTTTGGAAAAGTGACTATTTAGCACTCCTTCCCACTTTTGATTGGGTTATTTTTTATCTTTTCATTGAACTGTGTAAATCCTTTGAGTTCTTGGGTATTAGTCAATTGTCAGATATATAGTATGTAAATATTTTCTTCTTTTAAATAAGGCATTGTTTTAATTTATTGATAGTGTCTTTTACTGTGCAGAAACTTTTTAATTTGATATAGTCTTATGTTCTCTTTTGTTTCTTTAGCTGTTGGACTGGATTTAACAAACATACCACTGCAGCCTATATCATGGAGTGTTTTATCTATGTTTTCTTCCTTGTATTTATGAGTCTGGTCTCTTTAATCCATTGCAAGTTATTTTCTGTGTATGGCCTGAGATGCTGGTCCAGTTTTATTCTTTTAGAGACTTTTCTTCAGTGTATATTCTTGGCTTTAAAAAATTATTAAATAACATTAGTCATATTTTGTATGTTTGTTGGCCATTTGGTTTCTCTGTATTTTATTTTTATATTTTCTATATTCAGCAGTAAAAATGCAGTTAGGAGTGGATTCTGTTCTTACTTTATTTTAAAAAATTTTTACTTTACATGGTCAAGTTTGGTCTAGTGAGGGTAAAAAACATGTTAAATGTTTTATTTTGTATTTCTGCTTTGCTTTTTTAAAATAAAGGGTTACTGGCCTTTTAAATTTACTTCTATAGGGAAAATTCTTAATTTCAAATAGCTATTACATTTACATTAATTATTTTTTACAAATAGATGATGATCTGTCACTTACCAAGTTGAATGTATAGTTAGATATGTTAGTATCCTCTAAGTAAATGAAATTAATAGTAAAGTCTTCTGCCTGTATTTTAGAATTCTTCATTGCAAGCAAGTCTTAGGAATATCAGTCTATTCATCTGTGAAATTTTGACTCTTCTTTTCTGATAATATAATGACTGTTTAATTTTCCTAGACCAGAAATCTCTAAAATAGGTCACTAAATGAAACTAGTGAGAAATGCACATGTATGCACACATGCACAGGCACACACTACTCTGACCCTAAGTTAGAAATAGAAGAGAGGTTTGAAGTCTATGGACAAGTTGAATGATTGGCACATTGTTAGTCAGGCCAAAGTTCCATTTGGGATTCATTGCTATTTTTTTTTTAAAGATTTATTTATTTATTCATACAGAACTGGGGTACAGGCCAGAGATGCGGAGGGTGAGAGGATTCACCAGAGACAGAGTGGGAAACAGAACAGGCAGATCGACGAAGTACACTGCTGAGGGGAGCAGCGGGTGGGTCAGGAGAGGTCTGCCACGCCATGTGGTCTCCTCCGGGGCAGGCGGGGATTGAACTCATGTGGAAGTGGCTTTAGTTTCTCAGTGCAGTGCTTTAACCCGCTGCACCACCAGGGAGGGCCTGGATTCATTGCTATTTTAAAGATAATAGGATTAATGTTAGTATTTCATTGGCAGTTTTCTTCGTATTTTGGCATATCTGATAAATGTTGATTTTTCTCAAAGATAAGCATTTTTAATTGGTGTTATACTTGTAATGGAAAATTATTTTATAATATAAAATTAGTTTCATTGGAAATCTATAAGAAATTAAATCACTTAATAAGCATATATTCTAAATGAATTTGCACAAATCTCTGCACATACCCCACCTATATTCTATATTGCCAAATCTGGGAACAC
Source organism: Condylura cristata (assembly GCF_000260355.1). Taxonomy (NCBI): domain Eukaryota; kingdom Metazoa; phylum Chordata; class Mammalia; order Eulipotyphla; family Talpidae; genus Condylura; species Condylura cristata. Next base: position 41,664,867 of record NW_004567107.1, on the reverse strand, counting down.
TGCTCAGAATATTGTGAGACCTTTGTATATCATACAAACACATTTTTTGTAAATCATACTCCAGTCATTATTGTAGAGTGTTGGTAACAGTGTTTACTCATCAAAGAGTTACTCATTTTGATTTACTTTTACTTGCCATGGTGATGAGTTTTCAACTATTCAGAATTCTTTTCTGATCCATTTCAAGTTTAAGATAGTCAGCAGCCTATGTTATGAAATGCTTTTTCTATAGCTAATCTGTGTGGCTCTAGTCAACCTGAGGACTACCTACTTATCACCCTGCTTTAAATAAACTGAACCTCTTACTTTCAATAATGATATCATTCCACATTGGATTTCATGCTATACCAACTTTTAGATCTGTAAATTGACTTCTTTTAAGAAGAAAAGTAGATTGAACTCTAATCCTGGTCACTAATATTGGCTGCTTTATATCTTTTCTTTTGGAACAGTTCAATGGTTATTCGGGACTTAACCTTACGCAGTGCTGCTAGCTTTGGCTCCTTCCATCTGATCCGTCTACTCTACGATGAGTATATGTTCTACTTAGTAGAACATCGTGTTGCTCAGGCAACGGGAGAGACACCCATAGCGGTCATGGGTGAGGTAAGAGAAGCTAAAAAAGCTATGACCCACAGGGTTTTTAAAGAACAACTTGAATTTTATTTAAATCAACAATTTAATTTAAAAATAATTTAGTAAATAACTGTATTTATTAAGGCAGTTGTTTCTAACCAAGTAATCTGAGACCCTGGAGAGATGTAGAGTTATTATAGGGGGGCCTTAAATCATACTGTTCGTGTGTGCTTTCTTAATCAAAAGATTCTAAAATTATAGGTTATATATTTATATTTTATAAATGTATATTTCCATATTTTATAAAGGTGCTTATATAAAAGAAAAATTTTAAGAATCAATGCATTGGGGGAAAAAACCTTACTGAATGAAAATAATAAAGTTTGATGCTTCTAATAAAGCTGGGAGGTAGGAATACAGAAAGAAAAGGTAATTTGTATTTTGTACTTTTTTTTTCAAACCTCCCAAAACAAAAATTCATGATTCATTTTCAGAAGGATAATAATGATAATGATGGTGGTGATAGTAGCTAATACTTTGGGGGCACTTACTATATGCTTAGCACAATCTTAAGTCTTTAAAATGTAATAAAGCAATTTTGTTTTATGGATTAGTGTATGAGGTTTATTTAGAAAGACAAAACACAGAGTTTAAATGGTTATAGAGCTACTTACATAGTGGAGATCTATTTTGCAAATGCAATCACAATTTAAATCCATACTTCTAATCATGAAGATATAGTGAAGAAATATGTTCTTTGGGGATTCTGAGTAGTGTCTAGATAACTTATTTTCAACAAATGTTAAAAAACAAAAACAAAAACTATGAAGTTAATATAAATAAGGGCTGTTTGACTTAATGAGATATAGATGCAGATACTCCAATGATTCAACATCAGTTCATTTGGTTGTGTTGATCTGGGAGGTACTTAGATCTTGCTAGATTATACCAGGTTAGACAGTATTACAAATTATCCCAACTAGTAAAGACATACTCCTTGTTTAGTTACGTGTATGCCATTATTTAAATAGAAATGTGAAAATAAATAAGATTGTTTCCTAGTTTAGTAAATATGATAAAGGTGTACATAAAATGTATTTATACACCTCAAATATATCTAAGTATCTTAATAGAGATAAAATACATGTCATACTTGTTCAAAATGTCAACTGAAATATTCCTTTCTTTAAAATCTTTTGCTATATATTGATCTATATGTTTTTGTATGATGTCACTTAGTGATGATTGCATTTATTTATATGTATGAATGTGTGTATGCATATATATATATATACATACACACACACACCAATTTATATATGTGAGTTAAAGCAAGAATCACTGTCATTTTTAAATTATAGGCAGGACCTCATGTAACCAAAATAATCTAGACTTATCTTAGATTTGACTTTTCTCCATTGCCTATTTCTTTAGTTCTTGTACAGATACTTGGTTGCAAAATGCCCAGTTGGGGTGTAGATTAAATACTGTAAAATTTCTCAACTCAGGGCTCAAAACTTCTGAAATAGACATGTCTTTTGGTAACATTAACACATTTCCCATCCACCTCATATGCTCTGAAATAACTTTTTTTTTCAAAGATTTATTTCTTCATACATAACTGGGGTACATGCCAGGGGTCCAGGGGCCAGAGACAGAGCGGGGAGCAGAACAGGCAGGTCAACGAAACACACTGCTGAGGGGAGCAGCGGGTGGGTCAGGAGAGGTCTGCCACATCTTGTGGATCACCTCTGGGTCAGCAGGGATTGAACTCATGCACAAGTGGCTTTAGCTTCTTAGTGCTGTGCTTTATTTAACCCGCAGCACCAACAGGGAGGGCCCTGCTCTGGAATAACTTTAATGAGATGAGAAGGATAATGATAACAAAGATTTTAATTAACACCATGTGGCTAATGAATGGCCTTTGCTTCCCTTGCATCTCTAGGGAACAAAGGCAGTGGACATGAACTGGTCACACAGTGTGAAAACATAGCAACCTCCTTACATTCATACACAGACACCTTACAGAATTGAAATGGCCTTACACAGTAAATACTACCTATTAATCATCCTAATAGGTTTTCTTTTTAAACTACATATAGAGAAATAAAATTGATTGTCACAAGAAGCAATGAATTTGAATAAATGTAGATCATAAAATACCTTCTGTAAGATCAAAGATCTATGCACATGTCTTGATTTCTCTGCTTATTATTCCATTACCCAGTTAGGACAATCCTTTCAACTCTTTGTGTTCATCCATTATTCATCCCAGACCAATTAAAGCAAATGGCATCGGCTTCCCCTCCCCATACAGCATTGATGTCTCATATACCTGTTGGGCATGATAAACCTGTTGACTAAATCATAGTTTCAAAATTTGTTTATTCTTGGAATAAAGATAAGGAAATTCAAGACAAAAGAAGGCTGTTTTCTCATGTGTCCCTCACATGTCATCCTAATTTTACCCTGTAACTCAGATTAGAGACAATAAAGATTTTTGCATGTTGGCCTTAGCTGCATTCTTAGTCTCTTAGATTCTTAGTTCCTTTCAAAACACAAAGTTCAGAAATATCTGTGTGCACAGTGGGAGATCACATTGGGCCAAATTTGTAGAAATCTATTATGACACCCTTACTAGCTGCCACTGCAAACATCAGTAACAACAGCAACCACAAAAATAATAATTGTTGTCATTATTTATTGGGAGCTTATTTAGACATTTAAATTAATGAGTATCTACTAATGGCTCTCTCTTCTCTGTAAGTTGTACTGTGATTCTCACTGTTGATCATACTGGATATCTGAGCATTAACCCTTACATATCTTTAAATAATGACTCTCTTATTCAACCAATTACTAAGTTTGCTTTCTCCCAAGTCCTATATAACACAGCCAGCATCATCAGATGAATGCAAAGCTGATTGTGTGATCTCCTACTTAAAATCCTTAGTTTATTAGGTCTCACATGGCTCTGATCAACCTCCACTCCTCCCTCAAGCTACACTCTGTTGCAACCACAGTGGTCTTTTCTGTGTTATTATTCATGAAGATTTTCTCATCACTGTACCACTATGTACATGATTCTTTCTGCTTGGACCTTCTACTAACTCTCTCGTGCTCATCCTAACTCCTACTTCAGGGAACACCAATTATCCCAGATGACCTTAAATACTTACATTCTGATTTGTACTTTTACTTTGCATCATAAAACCTGTACAAAAACAAATTCATGGTACTTTGTGTGATTTATGTAATCTAATATTTAAAGCCTGAAAATTAGAGAAAACTGTCAGAACTGAATTCTATTTATAATTCTGTCATTTATAGTGGTATAATCTTGGGCAAATCATGTCCACTTTTCACTGAAACTAGAACTTATCTCTGAAATTTACTTATTCCTTTATTTAACAAATATTTCTCAAACATTATTTATAGACCAAACACTATAATTTTGGGGATATAATGACAAACAAATTGGATTTTGACCCTACATTCAAGGAGCTCACATTTTAGTAGGGGGTACATATTTATTCAATAGTCTCCTAACTACACCATTACAAATTCTTCTAATAAATTCTGAAAGGAAAATTAAGAGCATACTTAAAGCTCTATGGATACTTAATCTAGCCTGAAAGGCCAGGAATGGTTCCTTCATCCACCATTCCAAAAATCTTGAAAAGACAAATGGAATTAACTGTATGGGGATAGTGAGAATTTGGAAGTGGCACAAGGAAACATGCACAGGCTCTGCCTGAAAAGGAAGAGAGTATTGATAAGAGAAGTTTTCTAGTTGCATGCTCTAGAAGGAATAAGTATGCACCATCAAATTCAGCAGACAAAGGCAAAATTGGATTTAGATGAAAAGCCAGAATTTTCAAATGAAGCCAACACCCACTTAATGATTATGCAGTAGGTACTATTCTAAGTGGTTTATACATATTAGCTTAATGACTTAAAAATCCTATGAGTGAATACCATAATTAAAAGCAGTTTATAAATGATAAAGTGAGAGACATAGCCATGAGGTAATTTGCCTCGGGTCATAAAACTACTGTTTTAAAATCAGGTTCTGAAAGTAACCAGTGTGGTACCAAAGTTCTTGCTGTTAACCAACATGCTTATTACCTGCTACAGAATGGCATGAGCTTAAGGGTGAGAACAGTTCATAAATCAGCTAGACAAAACTTGGAAAATAGTCACAAATTTCGTTGAATGAATACTTTATCTGGGGAAGGCATCAGACACTAAAAAGATCCTTCATCTTCTCTTTGCTAAAGTCTCTATTTCTCCCTCATATTTGAGCAAGAATCTTGCAGGGAAAAGTTCTTATCTGTGAGTAAAGAAGTCTGATGTCGTCCTGATAGGAATACCTTTATAGGTTATCTGCTTTGACCACTTTTGATAGACTTTTTTTGAACTTTTGGAAGGTCCACAACTATGTATCTTAGTATAGATCTCATTATATTTAGGTAATCAGATCTCATTACATTTAGAAGTTAATTCTTATAGCTTCATAAACTTATATGTTTAGTTCCTTCCCAGGTTTAAGAAGTTTTCACCTTTTAGTTCTTCCCTTTTCTCTCTTTTCCTTTTCTGGAACACATATTATCCTAATGTTTCCTTTCCTAGTGGAGTTAGATGATTCTTGAAACATTTAATCTTTCTTCTTACATCTGGGTTCTTTGTGCATTACCAACTTCAAGACCACTTAATCAATCTTGCATTTGACCTATTCTGTTTCCATAGCTTTATCTTGAGTTTTTTTTTTTTTTGCCACCTCTTGATGTTTCTATATCCTGTACCTCTACTACTTACTTATTTAAAACTTCAACTCTATTTTATTTATATTATTTTTTTCTCAGATCATTTGTTTTTTGAGTTTTCTCCCATTTCTTTGATCCATTTATCTTGACAATTTGAACTCTATTTGATAGAAAGATAAAATATGCCTTTGAGCGTGGATAATGTAAAGTCGTTTTCTTCTTGGTATTATATATCCCCTTCATGTCTCAAAGTGTCATGTGTTGTATTTCCTGTTTCTTTAGATTTCCTTGTATTTTTATTTAAATATCTGTATTGGTAACTTAGAGGTTTGTCGTACTTATACATTTCCAGCATGTGGTGCTGGAAATGTTTAAAAACATAGCTCAACTTCACATGACTTTTAATGTTCTTCTCCAGGCCAAAATGTTTCAGATACCTACTCTTACAGCTCTTGAGTCAAGGAGTATGGGAGGGACCTAGGGCTGCCTACTCACTGATGGGAATTGGGAGCTAGTGCTGACTTCTATTTATGGCACCTCTGTATCTTTTCTCTCTCCGGTTGCAGATTTGAGTCCCTGAAGTCTGCTTTCCAGATACTTAACAAATCAATCCCAGTGTAAAAGCATTAGGGGTTGGGAAATGCAGCCCAGTGTACTCTCCTTGCTTGTTTTACTAGGCACTATCATGCTGCAATTTCACTATCAGCCCTGGGAAGGGGAGAACTGAACGGTGTGGAGCAAAATACCCCTTTACAGAGGGAAATAAGCTGAGGAGGAACTGGGGTGCTCCCTGTGGGAATCTTTCTCTTTGTAAGTTGTGAATGAGCTATAGAGTCTATTCTTTAGAATATGCATAATTCATTAATATAGTCAACAAACCTGTAAATTTTGATTGCATGGGAAATAATTTGCTGTGGTAGCCATTGTTATATTTAATCTAGTAATTATATTTGTTATTTTTATCAAATTAAATTATATTCACTTATTATATTCAAGCCACCAATGTGGCCAATTGTGAAATTAAAAAATGCTTCTTTAACTGCAACATTTTTTTTAAAGATGCTTTTATGAAAAAGTGCTGAAGTACCTTATATATTTCCCAACAAAAGAAAATGCCTTGGATTTTTTTTTAATAAAGTAGAAGGAAAAAAAAACTTTCACGCTTAAAATATGGAGAAGAGCAATCATAATTCACCAGGAAATATTTTAGTGTGAAAGTTGAGAGAAAATGTTTCTATTGATAGAAGTACAGTTGTGGTAAATAAGTTAGGATACTTAAAGTCAAACTAATAAAAAGTAATTCACTGAGCATTAGTCTACTGCAACAAGAGGAGACACTGAAAATAAAACTGTGGAATAATAGACTTGTTAAAAATATCTGAAAAAGGAATGAATCATATCACAAGTTAAACCCATTTGTAGAATAAAACCACTTGGAACAGTAGCGACTTTATAAAAATGTAAGAAATACTTATCAAAAATTAAGTCACCTATTGTTTATATAATAAAGCTCCTCATGTATCATATCAGTGTTTTTCTGATTTGATGACTTGCCTTGTGACAGTCACTATGCTAGGTGTTTTATTTTCTTATTTAATATTCACCAAAATCTAGAAAAACCTAGATATTTCCCCACTTTACCAGTGAGTGTCCCTACTTCTTCAGTGAGGAAAACAGGTTGTATATTGCATGCCAAATGCTTAAGGTGTAAGCTTTTATTATTTTGTTCTAGGACTTATTTCCTCTGTGTTACAGAGTACATCTTGATAGACCTACCGACCTTCCCCTTTCCACCTTTTTTAGTAGATTTTCAATTTATGGAAACTAAATGAGTATCAGTCTAAGCAGAGTGCAATTGGAATGCTAAATTTGCCCAGAACCAACACATTATTCCCTTTAATTCTTCCATACCCACCCACAGACCAGACCTTTATCATAACTATTTTTTTTCAAGAATTTGTAGTTTACTTCAAATCTGTTCCTGCACACTTCTGACAAATTGAAAATAAATTACAAAAATGACCCCATGGAGGAAAGATGAGGGAGGAGACTCAGTCCCTTCCCCAGCATCTTTATCTGCTAAGTTCCTATGAGTTAACTCTTAGAAAGTCGCCCTTTTTCTTCTTCTTTTGTAATCTGTCATTCTCTTCCTATATCTTCTTGCTTTTGAAAAATCATCTATTTACTCAGCAACCCAAGACCATAACCCTATCCTCCAGTATCCCTGCTCATTAGTTTCCCATGCTTGATTTCTTCCTTGCTTGCTCTGGACTATAACCTCTCTCCTCACCCTCTTCAAGACCTAAACCATTATTTACAGCTGTGGTCTAAACACAACCCCACAGAAGATGCTCAAAAATATTCATCCAAGGAAAGAGGTTAAAAAGAATGATGGAAAACAGACTACCAACATGTAGGATCAGTTAATTGGATTTCATGATTGATACACTGGAATTCTTTATCAACAAAATAAAGAAGTATACATTCTCCCCAGAATGTGCTTGTTTGATAATACTTAATACATGTTTACAAGTAGCGAGCAAGAGTCAGGAAGTGGAAAGAGAATATACATTCAAGATTTTTTAATATATTTCAGGAACTATAATAGTCATGGTACTAACAGAAATTTCAGCATACAGTCAGTCCTCTTCAGAACCATTAGACTAAGCCTTACAGTTCCCCCTGCTCACTTCTTTGCCATACTATTACCCTGTTCCCGGTAAAAGTGACTGGCCTTACTACTCATTGTCTTTCTAAAATTTGTTCATAGCCACAGGTGAAGGTAGTGCTTGCTGTACCTATTGATAACAAAGTAGTTCTTGTTTGAGGTGGGCACATTTGTTGATTCACAGAATTTTTTTTTTTTATTTTTCACTATCACTATACTAAGATAACTATCATAAATATGAGATCTTTTTTTGCACGTATATTTTTAAAACTTGACTGATATAGCTACAAGCACTTTAAACTTGATTAATACTAGTGTAAAGGTTTTCTTGGTACAAGAGAGCATGTTTCAACACACACCCCTTCCTGGTTCTCCAAGAAGGAGATAATGATTTCTTCCCAACACCCTCTCCCCAAAATAAGGTGATAGAATCAAAATTGAGACATACTCATCTTGACTGAGTAACATTCCATTGTGTATGTTTATGTATCTGTGTGCATGTGTATAACATGTAGATACTTGTTTATGTACACACATACAGACATACATTTTCCTCATCCATTCATCCATTGATGGCCATTTAGATTGTTTGCAGCTACAATATCCATCATATTACATTGTACAAATAAAAAACTAACAACCCATACACCTTAAACTCATATATATATGTCAAATATCTTTCAATTATCGAAAAAGCATTCTGGAAAAGCATGTAACAAATATGCCATGGTTTTCTGTAAGAAATGAAGGTGGCTTCAAGGGAAGAGTATAGTTCTAATTACATAAAGGATATGCCTCTAGACCCAACCCAATCAGTGATAGAACCTAGGATACCAGATGTCTAAATGTTTTAAAAGTTATGAATCAGGGACTCTCTCTGGTGGCACAGCAAGTCAAAGCGCCGCCACATTATGAAGCTCTCCAAAGCCACTGCAGCATGAGTTTGATCCCCCACCAAGGAACTGACCCACATGGCACAGCAGACCTCCCCTGACCCACCCGCTGCTCCCTTCAGCAGTGTACTTCAGTAGATCTGCCTGTTCTGCTTCCCACTGTGTCTCTGGTGAATCCTCTCACCCACCATACCTCTGGCCTGTACTCCAGTTCTGTAAGCATAAATAAAATAAATCTTAAAAAAAAAAAGTTATGAATCAAACCATAAATCTTTTCTATCCAGCTTGGTAAATGAATTTTTGAAGTTCCTCATAGTTACACACCAGAAAATAGTGACATAGACATAACCAGACTAAGACCCTTGGCCATCCTATACTGTGAATAGTCTTTGGGTTCATACTGCAGTTATCTCAGTCCATTGTACAGGTTTTGTGCACTCTTTGCAAATAGCTTCCCTTTATTGGCTGCCCCTCCTTTCTTCTGAGGGGTGCACTTGTAGAAAAGAACTGCACAGGGCTGGGAACCGGGAACCTTTAGACAAGGAATACCGGTAACAGGTAGATGATCTGGAAGGTGAAAGGAAACACAGGCTCTAGCAGGCCAAGCTTTGTGTGAAGCTAACTGGCAGAAATGGGACCTTTTTAGTAGCTTTCAATAATACTATTTGGAAATACATAGAAAAATATACTTAAAGAAAAAAAAAAGACAAGGAATACAAGATGTTACATTAAAACATTTTTGCAAATTTTGTAAATTTGGAAATCACTTTAAGGTCAGCAACCTTTCCTACAGTTGTTAAATTTTATACCATTGCTAAATGTTAAATGCCTTGATTAATTTGGTTTTCACTTGGAAGACACCTTTTTTTTAAAGGCTGTGAAATACTTTTTTATTAAAATTCCAAAACATTTCTCTCCTATAAGAAACATCCAAAATATATGCTGCTTCATAATCTTTTTGTGATCAGTTCTGATTACTTTGTTTATTAGAATGAAAACTATAAGAGATTGTTCAGCTAGGTAAAATTGTTCAGCTAGGTACAATTGTTCAGCTAGATAGAACAGTACAAAGTTCAAGCTAAGCATAAAATGTTGCAAAGATTAGAATTGGGTCAGGAAGTTCCAAATTTGCATGTGAACAATCTTCCTGTTTCTATGTGGAAAACTTGGAAACATCCTATTTCTTCATTGACTTCTTAGAAGACCAGAGAGAGAAGCAGTCATTAGCACAGAGTTTCCATGTTAATGTTCTTGTGAGTTCATTTGCCATTTCAGGATATTTTCCCATTCCCACCAAAGAAACAAAGCTCACACACTTATACCTTTCACATTTATGCCAGTTCTTTTCATGTTTTGAGTCCTAAGTAACTTGGCCAGTCCAAAAACTAACTTAAATATCAACTCTTGAAAGAGTTCATAGCGCCAACCACCTTAAGCCAGAGTTTCTCATTCCCAGGAGTCCACTTTATAGTCCCATATACCTAGAGGCATTGCATTTTCAGTTTACTTTATGACCTTACAATTGAATGGAATTCTAGGGTTTTATCAATTGTATTTGAAAATTGAGTTTTAAAGGTAGGATGACTTCAGTGAAAACACTGTTGTAGGCTCTTTTGTTAACACGAGTACATTTAATCTCCATATTACTTCTGTTTCAAATATCAGGAAACTTAAGTCTCAAGAAGTTCAACTTATTCTGGATCATATAGCTGATATTGGTAGAAATGTGATTCAGTCCTCGATTGGCCAATGTCATAAGCTATGTTGTTATTCCCATATTGTGGTCCAATCTGAATTAATTCCATATTTCCCATTTAATGCCATGTAACCTAACAAGTTACATTTGTATGTATGTGTGTGTGTGTGTGTGTGTACACGAACATACATGTTTGCTTAAACTTTAGTTTCTTTCATCAAGAAAATAGGCATACGGAACATTTTTTCAGAGGATTAAATAGGCAGGTAAGTATAACTAGATAGATAGGATGGGTGAACAGATAGTTCCATTTCCTTTCCCTTTCACAGGTATATAAATAAATAGCTAATTATCTTCTGAATAATTACTCAGAACTGTGTTTGATTGCCTTTTATTCTTTATTAGTTTTTTTTTTTTTAATTCCGAAGTGATTGCCTAAGAAGTAATTTGGGCAGTTACATCATTTTCTCGAACACATGAAGATGCACTTAGAAATTGACATTAATATAAATTGATAACGGTATTAGAAGACTTAACAGTATACTGCAAACATATACAAAACACAAAATTAAGGGAAAAATATCTGGAGGTTGGCCTTCCTCCAATAGTAGAAAAATGTATCAAATAATTTTTCAGGCAAATGTGATAGTTTTTTTTTTATTATTAGCTTAAATTGGGGTCTTCCCTTTTGGCACAAGGGGTTGGGTCTCAGCACTACAAAGCTATCTGCAGCCACTGAAGCATGAGCTCAATCCCCAGGCAGGGAGGTGACCCACACAGCATAGCACAGCCCTCTCCTGTTTTGCCTGCTGCTCCTCTCAGCAGTGTATTTCAGTCAATCTGCCTGTTCTGCCCCCCACTCTCTCTGGTGAGTCCTCTCAACCCTCATACCTCTGGCCTATACCCCAGTTCTTGTATGCATAAATAAATAAATCTCCTGAAGAATAACTTAGACGTTGGAAAACTATTGTAACCATACATGATGGGAGAAATTCTATATTGTGAAAAAATTAACAGGAATGTTTTAAAAAGACAGTAAAATGGGCCCCCACAGATGTCCACATCCTAATCCCTGGAATCTCTGAATGTTACATTATAGACAGAATTAAATTAACGAATTAATTGACTTTAAATACGAGAAATTACCCTGATTACTGTGGGCCCAACATTACCACAAGGGTCTTTAAATGTGGAAGAGAGGCAGGGAAGTCATTGTCAGTGATGTAAGAGGACAAAGACTCAGCCTGTTATTGCTGGTTCGGAACAAGGAAGAGTTCACACCACGCATCGTGGGCAACCTCTAAAAGGTAGATAAAGGGAAGTAATTCTCCTTTAGCACCTTCAGAAAGGAATACAACCCTGTCAACACCTTGACTTCAGCCCAGTAGGAAACATTTTGGAATTCTCAACTCCAGAATTAGAAAATTATTAATAGTTTGTTTTTATACACACATATATATACTATATATACATATTATATCTTTGTTCATTTTTGTGCAATGTATGCTTGTGTGCTTTCTCCTTTTAGGTGTCTTACCGTAAAATTCACACCACCAATTCATCCATGAACCATCACCATAGTCCTATTGTCTTTTATTATCCTTACACACTAAGTTTGTGGTAATTTGTTATAGCAGCAAGAGGAATGAAAGCTACACTGGTTTTAATGAAGTTTGTTATTACTTGTGGGTTATAGACTGTTCCTTCAGTGTATCATTTTTCTTACCTCTCCTGTCCTTGACACCCATCTCACTATCATTTCTCCACTGATGATTCCATCCTGAAAACTGCACTCATCTGGAACTACTCCCCATTTGGAGAACTTATCCTATGGACTATCTTCTCACATCTTTGTCTGCCGTCCAAATTAGAATGAGCTTCCCATCTAGGAGGTTTGCCCCTATTTTCCAATCATCTCTAATCTTGCAATCGTGTGTGTAAATTATTCACTTCTAGAATGAGATGTCTCGCATTCTGAACATTTTCCCTCTTCACCCACTAACTTGCATTAATAAGCAACAAACCTTGTTCTATCGTTGTCTATACAGGTAAGCCTCCAGAAAATAAAGTCAGATTAGTTTTCTGACTTACTTCCATTTTTGAAATGTTTCTTTGTGACCTTCACTGTGATACCCCTATACCTGAGCTTTGCTAGGTCTTCAACTTCTGGGTCCATATCCTTACTTGACCAAAAGCCTTTTATCTTCCTTAATGATAGGAATTGTTTATCCCCTTCACTGTTTGTGAACTAGAGCAGAGTTCCAGGGCTTCAGAAGTTTTTCTTCTGACCAAGGATTAGCCATCACCTAGCTTTTGTTTTATTAGTCACACCTGTTCATTTACCCATTACTATAGCTATTTTTACACTCTATTAGCAGAATTGTGTAATTGTAACAGGACCATAAAGCCTATAAAATATTTACTTTTTGACCCCATATCAGAAAGAAACAGTTTATGCTATTACCAGTCTTGTCATGAATTTATGATCTAACAGATTCCCACTGACTTCCTTGATTACACATTTTTTTAGTCTATTATTGTCCTGGAAAGTGCTCATTATTATGATCCCATATCAGGGCCTAAAGGAAATGGTTTCTAGTATAGAAAGTCATATTTAAAATAGCAGATATACTTTCACTGTGATCTGTTCTGTTTCTACTTCAGAACATTCCCTACTTATCTATCTGGCTGACAGAATTTTAATTACTACATACATCAAAGGCCATATGTTTTCCAACCCCAGAACACATTTTAAAATCCCTTAGCTTTTATTCCTTCCTCCATGCATGGAACTCACTCTTTTTCTTAAATAACTAAACTGAATGTCAGAATATCTCTCAAATCTACCATATTTCCTATATATAACAACAAACAGGTTGATTCATTGTTTTTATTATCTATAAGATTAAATGTAATCCCTTTACATTGCCAGTTTGTGCATGTATGTATCTGGAATGAAGAAGCAAATTCACTCATTTGCTTTTTATTCAGCCATTCATGTGTGTCAGGTACTACACTAGAAATTGAGAAGCATTTATGAAGAGAACAGATAAGTTCTTGCCCTTCCAGCATTGGCTTTACTGTTGGGAATGAGCTATATTAGATGGGGGGTGGGGAGGGGACTAAGAATTATGTGTTATGGGAGGTGCGCTGAACTTCATGACTGAGAATGACAAGGAACGGATTCTTAGACAAGTAATCAGGACAAACCTCTCTGAGGAATCAATATTGAGAAAGTCATAAGATTTGAGGGAAACCCTACCATATACTATACCATGAAAGTTCTTTATAAGCTGTAAGGTACCACCTCAGTGAATAGTAGCCCCTCCAGTCCCCTGTGCAACAGGGGAAATTAGAAAACAAACAGTTTTCCAATTTCTAGGGTTTCACAATAGTCTTTGTACTTCCTGGGAGCCTCCATTTTTTAATCCAATTGTTTATCTCCTCCTCCTCTTCTATTTCTGGTTTTAGAGAACTGTCATCTTTGTGTGATCCTGTCTTCCTTTCAGTCTTCCCTGTCACCATTAAATCTCTCCTTCCTGCTACTTTGATTTGCTGCTCACTGTGAACACCTCTTCTAATTACCCATTCTTCTAAAACCTAAGTTTTTATAAATCAACTCATTTTTATTTAAACTACTTACCCTTCATAATATAAGCAGCTTCTAATTCCTTCATAAAGAGAGGGGGTATTTCCAAAATGACCTCACTAGAACTGTCTGAAACTATACCTAACATAATAAGCTCTCAATAAATATTTGGCCAATGAGTAGTGAATGAACTGATTCTCCTAATCTTACTTAGTTTATCTCCAGGATTAAAGTGGCTTTCTTTATCACATATGTACTCTTCCCTTACATGTTTAAAAAAAAAAAAAAACTTTATCTTCAGCTATACTGGGCAGCTAAAATCTTATTTGTAAAGTTTTTTGTTTGTTTGTTTTAAACCTCTTTTATTTGTCATACTTGTGGAACTTTATCACTGACATAAGAGATACCTACAGACACTGATAGTATCTTTGAGATTTCCTTGTAGAGTGACCAGCACAGTTTAGACACACAAGCACACCACATTTAATATGCAATTTTTTTTTGACTAATGTTACAAACAATCACAGGTCACATTTGGTTGGTATTTTCACCATTCTGAATTACCAGGTGAATTCATTCAAATTAAGTAGAGAATACCTAAGGAGAACCTTTAAATAAGTTGACATATTTTTAGAATTAACTAGCAATTAAAATCAGTGTTTGTTTTCAAACACTTTAAGAATACTTTCAAATATGTATAGTGCTAGTATAGTCAGTAGCTGCTTGATCTTACTGATCACAAATGGTAACAACAATTTAATGTTAAGCAGCTTTTGGAGAGTTTTCAAAAACAAATAGAATGTTTACTTTCTGTAGGTTGAGTTTTCAGACTGGGATCTTAAGAACTGTTAAGTATCATTTAAAAGAAATGGAAATTTTCATTGTGTTTTATTGATTAGAAATAACCTACAACTTTGGACAGCCTGTTTTTAGTTCTGAATATTTATATAATACTAAAAGTAAATAAAGTCACTTTTTTTATTGTTGCTTAAGTTATAGTCTTTAATTTAAAAATTTCTACATAATTTAAAATGTGATTATTTAGATTAGTATACAGGTGATCAAGAACAATTTCAAAATAACAGTTCCGTATTCATGTTTTATATCTATTGCCCAATGGAATGTAACTATAAAGTAATGGCACAGTCTTTCAAACAAGCATACTAGGAATTATGTATCTAGAGGCCCCTGTCCCCTTCAAAGCAGTCACCTAGGAAGGCTACACATTTGTTCCAGTAATGCTGCCATGGCTTAAAATAGTGTGGAATGCCTCTTTTCAAACTACCTCTGAACTGCTGAGAAATAATTAAAAGTAAAATGACATACTGTATTGAATAACTTGAATTATGGCAGAGATGAATTTGATTTTGGTGAGTGAAAAGAAATCAACCCAGGACCAAGCATAGTGAATAAATACAGAGTGTTGTTTAGAGTCACAATTGGACATAAATTAACCAGATGGGCTTTCTTGAATAATACACTAACTCTTGAAATTGACTGTCAAAGAGGAATTCCAGAACCTTGGACCTTGGAATAAATGTATAAGCTCCCAAGGTAGCTACTATGAAGAACAATACATGTGTAGGTTGAAAAAAAAATGTGTGTATGTTTGCAAAATAAGATCAGTTTTATTACTTTATAGACATACCTTGTAGATGAAAAAAATACTCCTATCATGGAACTCTTTATAAGCAAACTTCCGAATGTAAGTAGAACTTCTGTCTCACCCTTTCTAAGCCTGTTGAGAAATCTGAATTTCTAGTAACTTACTCTCAGTCTTCAAGTTTAAAGAAATGTTAATGTTTTCCATTTAAAAGGTAGATGCATTTAGGTTTCACTTTACCTTTTTCCCATAAGCTTTGTTAACTCTGCTATTCAATTTTTTATTTAGGGTGTCCATCTTTGTTCAACTGAGACTCTCAATATGCATTTTGTTGCTATAAAATTACCATCAGACTCTTGACCAAAGTTGAAAATAAAGTCTAAGCTGAAGATTATTATTTGTTCCATGTTGTTTTAGGTTCTTTTTTGTTTGCATTAGCAGTAATCAAATGTCTCTCTTTTTAAAAGTGAGACCCCATTATCAAATTGCAAGAAATTTTTAATCAGATTAAAGATTTTAGAAAAAGTAGGTACCCTCAACTTTAGGATCCTACTATGTTTTCATTTTGACTGATAAAAGCTTGAAAGACAGTTTAACCAAATGACTAGAGAGTGTCTCTAATGTAAATCCCAGGACCATGTATGGGTGGAATGATGTGTCCTGCTTCACTAGGGGTTTTCCAAATTTATGCTGCCATGTCTTTCTTCATCCAGGTCCTCAGGGCCCTTTTTCTTCACTGCTAACTTGAAACAATAAATAGTAAGACGAAGTGGAAGGCAGAGAAAATTGTTACCCTTTTGCAGAGTGGCTATGACAGCTAAATCATGACATAATTTAAGCTGTTCAATTCGACAACTTTGATTGGAAAATTATGTGACCTGTGTAGGTAGAGATCAAAATGGTCACTAGTTTGCAATTCTAAAAACTCATAGTATGGTGTTTTTATCGCAGACTGACAGAATATTATTTTATTCAGCCTTGTAGTAACTGTTGCACAAATGACTATTGTTTTGCAGTTTGGTGATTTAAATGCTGTGTCTCCTGGAAATCTGGATAAAGGTAAGAACTGAATATAATGTACATTTTTAAAGACTTTTCTGACTGAGAAAGTCTTTTACTGGGAAATGTAGTATATTACAGTACTCTTATTTTGTGAAAACAACATATAATTTTACATGATTATGACAGTATGTCTTTTGAAATTCTTCATTATTTCTCCATTTCTATGCCTTTTTTTATATGAGGTGTGTTAAATGCAAGAATTGAAGTTAAATGCAATTACAAATTCGTTTTGAAACTTTGCCTGAAGTTCATAACAAGTAATAAGAAATTATTTCTAACTATGCCGAGTCCTGGGGAAAAGTGATAAAATTTGAGCCAAATATTTTTATTCAAGGTCTTCCAGGCAAGAAAAAAATGTTTCTGAGCCTTCTACCCATATCATCAATTCACACTGTTCAATGGAAAAAGAACTCAAAGAAAGCATTAGAGGCTTACTGCAAGAGCAGGATCAGTAGTGGTGTGGGGGAAGAATAACATATATACTTCTTAAGTTTTAATACCACCATTTCACCTCTAATGTTACAATATGAAGAAACTAATGGTCTACAAATCATACAATAAAAATAATAGGAGTTGGGGGAAAAGTAGAATTGGAATAAAGTACACACAAAAACAGTTCTGATAAAAATGCTAGCTCAGTTAAAAAAAAAGGTGAAAGAACAAGGAAATATCCCCAGCCCCATACACATTTTTTTTCTGTCCCTAGCAGTTTATTTTTCAGAAAAGCTAGTCTGACTTTACTTTTATGCTTTTTCCAATTTTGTGTATTTCTTGGAGAAAATTACTGTTAGTAAATTACTCACTTTGTTAATAACATACTGGAATGATTCTTTAACTGTTTAGTACACACTGCAGAAATTCAACCACATTTGTAGCTACCAGTAACATTCTTCTTTAAAATATTCCACTTGTCTTATCTCAAGAGTATTGAATTAGTTTGTAACAGATTTGTGTGCTTTAACTCTGTTATCACCTAGATAAATTTTGTTTGTGTCATTACAATCAAAATATTTTTAAGGTTTAATGTCATCTTACAATGTATACAGTCACTCAAGCTGTATTAATATTTGAAATATGCAAGTACTGCTGATGGTCCCAGATAATGTATGAATAATTAAAACAGTATAAAATTGTCATCTTTCTTTTTACAATTTGAATTTTTCCCAACTTCTATCTTATACTAATGACCCATTTTTTTCTCCTTGTATTATTTACTCTTTTCCTGCAAAAGTACTGTTTTTTTTCTTTTTATTAAATTATATTAAAATAGTTTAACATGTTAAAAATACATAGACAAGAGATTTTCAATAAAGTTCATCTCAAAAGTTGTTGGCAAATATTACTTTTGCTAGGTCAGTGAATACAAAGTTACTTCATCCCACATTAGAAAGCAGTTATGTTCTCCTTATTGGGAAAACCAAATAAGAAAAAAAAAATTAGATTTCAGGTTCAGTGATAAGTTTTCTTTTCTTATTATATTTTAGAGATGTAATTCAGAGTAAAGTAATTGATGCAGATAATGAGAAAAGCATATATATAAGAAAAGCATTTATTTTAATTCATCCTATAAGCTTAAACATGATAACTAGACAATTAGACAAAAGTCACAAGCAAGTAAAGCAGTCAAAATATTTCCAGGTTGCACTCACTTAAGATAGAAAGACTTGAGCATTATGTCAAGCCCAGAACTGTTAGGCTCTGAGTCAAAGGGAGTTATTGGAATGAGGAAAGCACCAAATGACTCCTAGCTATTTTTAAAATGTTCATTTTAAAGAAATACCTTGTATCTTGGTAGTAAGGAAAGCAGGATTTAAACATGGCACCTGCCAAGTCACTGCAGGTGGCTTTCCTGCATTTGAACTTTCTGTTGATAAAGTGGCCATTGGCATTGTAGTAAATATGCATCTGTACAATTTATTTTGAATATATATATTCTTCAGAAAAATTAGATTATCCTAATGTTCTCTACTGTCGATTATCCTTAATGACAAGAGGATTGCATTTTTCCAGTAGAAAAAATACCTAATCATGAAAATAAATCCTTGAAAAACTTTTTTTTCCCCCAATGGACACACAATAAAAATTCTTTGTAATTATCATTCTAAAACACTATGTTCTAGTGCAGTAGTTAGAAATGGAAGACTGATAAAGCCAGATCTTGAACTAAAAGATAGTATAAATTTCTGTAATGAACACTAGAAAATATAGGCCTTTCCAATAAATAAATAAATAAATAAAATGTGAAGCTATTTTAAGACTTTAAGGAATTGAGTTATTGAGAAAAGAACAAGATGCACCACAACTGAAGAGCTACACAATTAGTCCTGCCAGGACAGAACCAGACCAGTGAAAAAAGGAGGCACAAGGATAGACTTCGGAAACTGCACATGGGGTGCAACAATGTTCTTGGGAGCATCCTGTATTAGGGTACTCAGCATTATTTCTGTGCCTCCTTGGTGGTAGAAAGCATTAAGATGTTGGAGAATAATTATGAGTTAACATCACTCTCAAGTCATACCCTCAGTTTCTGCTTACCAATGATGCATATATAATTCCTGGTTTAGTAATATGCAAAATAACAAAGCAGGAAAGGTAATTATAGCCCCCTGAATTACTATCCCTACAAATATACTCTGTAGGATTAGTCAAATAATGCTAAATATATATATATATATGTATACACCAAATTGCTATTTCAGAGCAAGAAAGATGGCAAATGAAAGCCATTTCCAACATAAAGCAACCCTAATGATGCACCTGTGGGGATCTCATCCCTGAGATCCCAAAGATCCAGTGTGTTGCTACTTGGCCAAACACTGAATGGCAGTCTGTCTTGTAAAAACCTGACCCAGCCCTTGGTAAATTTCAGTGACACCTAATTACTAAAACTCATTTTATTTTAAAGATGTATTTATGAATGCATACAGAACTGGGATAAAGGCTAGAGGTGCAGGGGCGGTGGTGAGAGGAATCACCAGAGACAGGGAACAGAACAGGCAGATCTATGAAGTACGCTACTGAGGGGAGCAGCTGGTGGGTCAGGAGAGGTCTGCCTCACCACGTGGATCACCTCTGGGGCTGGGGATTAAATTCGCACTTAATCGGCTGTGGCTCACTTGCAGTGCTGTGCTGTTAACCCATTGCACCTCCCGGGAGGGCCTCACTTTAGTTTTTGTATACCAAATTCCCATAACCTTAAGTAAGTCCTAGGAATTGTCTTTGAGTCTTTATAGGAACATAAAATGTCTCTGGAACTGAATTAATTAACCCTTAAGAACTGGAGAAAGGGCTTGCTGTTTGGGATTGCTTTGTCACCTAGCCATAAGAGCCGTGTCTGCCACAAGTAGACCTAAAGACTGTAGCCACCAGCACTTAGGTTTGTGCAGCCATCATTGTGCCATTGCCATTTCCATCTACAATAGGGTAGATGAAAGGAATTTCCCGCTCTCTCCACTTGCCTTTCTGCTTGAAATGATTCTTTCAGTGCTACCTCTGTTATTATTTTGACTCTGTGCCTCAGGCACAGAAGAGTGAGTGGAGAGGGGCCTTAGAGCAGTGTGAATTGCCCTCACCTTCTGAATGATGTGACCCTGTGGATCCCATTCACTCCAGACTTGTTGCTTCTCAAGACAACTAAGCTGACATGTTCAGTGCCCAAAGTTTGAATGTGAAATCATCAAGTTTTGTAGACATTCCACAAAATAAGAATTTAATTTTTTTTCGTAATAATAATTCTATACAAGCATTTCAAATAATACAAAGAATTATCCTGTAGAAAGTGAAGTATCATATCACAACCCTAGGAGAATACCACCATTAAGAATACATGTGAGAGGGCCCTCCCTGGTGGCGCAGCGGGTTAAAGCACTGCACTAAGAAGCTCAAGCTACTTCCGAATGAGTTCGATCCCCGCCTGCCCCGGAGGAGACCCACATGGCATGGCAGACCTCTCCTGACCCGCCTGCTGCTCCCCTCAGCAGTGTACTTTGATCATCTGCCTGTTCTGCTTCCCACTCTGTCTCTGGTGAATCCTCTCACCACCCCTGCACCTCTGGCTTGTACCCCAGTTCTGTATGAATAAATCTTAAAAAAAAAAAAATACATGTGAGAATCATTCCAGACATCTTTTGGTTATATGTAGACAGATATACAAACAAAACAAAAAGTTATCATAGAAACATTTTCTAATTATACTCCCTTTATGAAGCAAATGCTTACTTTTTTTAACTGAATGGACAAATATATCCCTTTTTGCAGTCCACCAAACCTTGTAATGTGCTATCCAACAAACTCAGTATTATCATCAAGTCCGTTTCTCAGAGACAAAAAGGTAACCAGATAGAATAAATGTAGAATAAATGGGCCAAGAGGTGACTTTTTCCTCTTCTGAAAACCTTCTATGTTTATGGCTTACAAAGGCATTGTAGACACTGCTTCAAGTCAGCATATCTGATCACCCATTTCGTTACACGTCCCATTTTTTAGGAGACATTGTTCCTGGCAAATGTGCATGGCACAAGCATACATGAAGGCACTATTATTCCTCATGGCTTTCCTCTTGAATAATTTTTGCCCCAATTGATAAATAAGAGAAGAAACATCAAAGAGTCCACATATGTTGAGGGTTGCATTTTAAGACTTATGCTGCAGGTGTTTCCAAGTTATAAAACTAGATTCAATACCCCCTAGGAAGAAATCTAATTTAATCTGACTGAAGAAATACTTGTTAGTTGCTGTACATGATGCCATAGATGAGAGTATAATGGAGATTGAACTCTATATAAGTCACTGATAGTTCAAAATCCAGTGATAAGTATAGGTATATTGTAGGTACAGATGAAGTGCTTAGGATTATATATGTATTTTTTGGAAACAACAAAGCATTGAACATGATTGTTAAAAACAGCAATATTTGTTCACTGTTTTAAAATTAACAGTGATGAGGTATCCTTTCCACTTCTCTAAGGAGAATCTTACACAGTTATATAGCTTAGTATGGGAATTTTTCCCCACTGTGTTTTAATTTTAACTGGCACATGATGGAAAAAAATTAAGTGGTATTCCATTATAATGATTTTTTTGGTATGTTTAATATGCTCAATTTCTAGAAATTGATACCAGCTAGTAATCGTGAGTATCTGCGTTGCCAGGAAAAGAATTACCCTGAACATTTTAAATCTGATACTACTGCCTCAGTTCTTCGTAATATTTTATATTAAAAATTAAAGATCTGCTTAATATTGTGATCTCTATTTATGTACACCATAAATTCTATGCAGTAACCCCTGCTTATATATAAAATATTTTGAGGATCACCATAAGTATCACCTACATTAACATCATCAACTCTAATACAGATCTTAGAAGATACTAAAAATATTCTTCTTTTTTTTAGGTAGCATTTTTCTGCTAAGTATATTTCCCAAAGTTTAGCATAGTGACTACTTTGTGGAGATACAAATTATGCCACTATGCACTATGAAAACTTTCGGAAATTCTACAGATTTTCTTAAAAGAAGTATTTATAGTGCCAATTACTATTAAAGTCATCTACCATAAATGAACCAAAAATAAATTACATTTGTTGTCTGAAAGAACTAGAGATGTGTGCATAGCGAATCGATACAAATAATATCCTTCGAAAGAAAAATCTACAAACTTTGTACTCTGAAAAGAGCTAAAATAATGGTTTCCTTAAGACTTTGTTAATGCTGTTTGGTGTTTTTACAACAGATTGTTTCCTAATTTGCCTTTTGATGATAGGCTTGGTATTATTTGTTTTTGTAGATGAAGGCAGTGAAGTGGAAAGTGAGATGGATGAAGAACTAGATGACTCTTCAGAACCTCAAGCCAAAAGAGAGAAAACCGAGCTGAACCAGGCATTTCCAGTGGGCTGCATGCAGCCTGTCCTGGAGAGTGGCGTGCAGCCAAGTCTACTGAATCCAATCCACAGTGAGCACATCGTCACGAGTACTCAGACTATCAGACAGTGCAGTGCTACAGGAAACACCTACACTGCAGTCTAGAGAATATTAAAGTATATTTTCCCAGCTAATATTAACCCTGTTGATATTGGGCTTAAGTTGAAAATTTAATAAGCCTGAAGGTCGACTGTTGTCAAATTTTATCTGTGCTGAACATTACCTTTTTGGAGTTGTGAAATGGAATGGGTGTGTGTATTTTGCCAGATTTTTTTTTTTAATGTAAACACATTATTTGCCTATTAGTAAGAGTTTTGTTTTTGTTTTTGTTTTTGTTTTCCCTTAGTTTCAGGTGTCCAGAAGGATTTTTACACTTAATGTCAATGTTTTTGTTTTCTTATAATTAAAAAGTAATTTACATTTTTTGTAGCTTAAAATTTTATTGTTGATTGTTAGTCTTGGTGTATGATTTCATGTGTAAGTTTTTAATTAGATGCACTTCTGTGAAATATCAAAAGAAATGAATTTCTTTGATTTACACTGGAGGCATGCCCATTTGGCAGCAGATGCATCAAATTTGCTTTTGAAAGGTGCTTTTCATTGAACAGAACCACAAGACACTATTTTGATAACATTTTGGAATATGGAGAGAAAACACAGAGCATTTTTACTATAGTGCTAGAGGGTTGGGAAGGTCATCTATTTTTCTCTGAAGAAAAATCAAGCTGTGCATTTATCAGTTCAGAGTAAATGACACAATTGAAAAAGATTATGCTAATATGTACATAATTTGTGTACATAATTATTAAACCATGTTAATGCAAGCTTCCGTTAAACATTGAATTTTAACTGTTATCTGCATACCAATTCCTCTGTGTAAAGACTACTGATTCTGTACTTGGGACCACTGCACAGGTGCATTCTGCTGTTGAGTGGGGCTGTGATAGTTAGATACTGACGCTGAAAACATGACTTGACTTTTTTTTTTTTTTAAGTGTACATGCTACTTATGCTGAGCTGGACATACAGGAAACCATTCCATTTGGATGACTTTCTTTTATTCCAGGTCGTTTTTCTAATAGTAGTTCAATATGCTGCTATTATAAAAGAAAATTTATAGAATGCAAGGAATGTAGCAACCTGCATATCATTATTTCCTTCGAAAATATTTCCTGGTTTCTAAAATATGTGGATTTAAATTTTAAACAGAACCTGAAGGCAGTGTAACTGGCACACCACACTGTTGCTTACTCCATTTCTGTAGGATTTGGATAGGTGGCTGGATGGACCAGTGCCAATGAAGAATGTACATCAGGGATCATCGTACCTCGGCTATTACATGGTGCCTTAAAAACAGAACTGAAGCTAAGGTTTAGTAAGGCTTATTTTGTTCATGTGACTTCCTCTTCAACCCACTTAAGGTGTGCCTGTCTTTTTCAGATTCCTGACCTAAGGACAGGTTACAAGTTCTTCAAAGGAAATTTAGGGAAAACAAAGCAAAACAAAAAGACAAGATTAATTTCCCTATTTGAGTGACCGTGAACCTACTTTTTGTTCTTAGGGCTGAATATTACTTGATTACAAATCAGATTGCTTAAGGGTGTGGAATAGCAGACTAGTTTTAATTACCAACTTGTTACATAAAATTGTATGTGTTTTAGACCATTCTTATCTAGTTACAATTTAAGAAAGTTAACAAAATAAGCAGGTACTTATTGAAGTGCATCTTTTCAGTCTACATGTTTGTCTGTGTGTCTCGGTGTCTGTGTGTCCATGTGCACATGCGCGTGCCCATGGGCAGGAGTCAACTACAAAGTCAGAAGGTGAGATCCTAGACAGGATACGCCCATCCCCTTTTTAATTTACATGAAAGCCAAGGTTCTTTTAAGCACTCAAATTATTAACAACAACAAAAAAACAGGCACATCTATTCATCTAAATAGTTGTTTAAAAAACTAATCAGCAAAAACAAACACATAAAGCCAAAAAAGGGAAAGCACAAAAATTATTTACAGACTATTAATGAGGCCTATATTAAACTCAAGATATTTATCTTTCCACTTTTACTAGGGTGGGTGGGCGGGGGGGTTAGAAAGAAGAGGGTGAGCCAATCTATAAAGTTAAAAATACCAAATGGCTTATTGGGTAATACTCAGAATATTTCAGCTGTTGTTGCCCAATTGCCTTAGCCTACTCAAAAAATAAGATCAACAAAGTTTCTTAAGGAAACTTTAATTGTTTTAGATGTAATTTTTAAAGTGAATTCAAATATTGTATTATACAAAGCATTCATACACTTGAAAGTTTTTACTTACATCCTGGCATCACCTTCATCTAAATATGATTTCAATGATCATTCCCCATTTTCCTCCCAAAAAGGCAATGGATTGCGCCATCGCACACACAAAGACAAGCAAGCAATTACATCGTAAGCTGCAAAGACCACGCATCTACTTCTTTGTGTATTAGGAAACATTTACAGGTAAAATTAAAATTTAAAAAAAACAAAACACTCTACATTAAAACTCTTTAAATTTTTCATTTTTCTTTCCCTATTTACCATCACCAAAATTTACTATATCTGTATTGGACCAAATGTATTTACTGGCTTCATCTTGTTTATTGAATGATTTTAAATGTATTTGTTGCTATTGTTTCCTTTAATTTAATGTTGGATATATTTGTATCATTAGCGAAATCCAATATTAATGGGTAAATTTAGACTGATGAAAGTTAGGGATTAGGGACCCTCCAGGATGCAACATTTCTTCCAATTGTTCATGGTTTATTCTAAATTAGAATGGATTAGGAATTCATAAATATTACGTCTCATCTTGAATCACTAAATAGTATCTCATTTAGGACTGTAATTAGTAATATTAATTCTTTAAGACTATTGTAGTTTGTTCTAATGGACAAAATAATATCTATGATCTATACTACTTCCAGTTATTTGTCATCCACAGTAAGATCTGCACATAAACACATACACAATCATAAACATCTTAAGAAATTTTAAACTTAAATTGTGAAATAAACTATAAAATTAAAACATCATAATTTTTACATTTGAGCAAATGGAGTCATTGCTTTTTGCACAAGTGATTTGTTTCTACTGTTTCATTCATTGAAAATAATTTCTAAAAATTATGCACTAATACCTTCCAAGTAGATTAATTGATAAGTACACATTTGAAGGACATCTTAATATTTCTTGACATTGTAATCGAACACCAGTCATGAAATATAGCTACATAAACCAAGTGCTATACTTTCAGTGAGGAAAAATGTAAGGAAGTTATGTTGGCTATTTTAAAATTTTAGATGATATTACATAATAAGATTGAGTATCATGGGTATAATTTGATTTTCACATACACTTTTGGAATCATACCCAAAAGACTTACACTCATGAAACCAGTGAACAATAGGGTGAAATGGATGAACCACTCCTTGGGACACAGGGCCCAATTTTAAAATTTTTCTCTGGATATCAAGTTGCTGGTCACTTTTTCAGGATTTTCATCCAAACTATGTTTGGGCTGACTATAAGTCTTACTGCCTTTTCAGAAATCTGCTTTCCTTTTTTTGTGCTTTTTCTTGTACTGTATAGCACGGTTCATGCACCTCTCTTTAGATGGTGTACTTTAAAAAATAAATTTTAGAAAATGGTTTTAACACTGCATACCTAAAGTTAGTAGTGTGCAACATTGACTGCCTTTGATTTGTGGTAGACAAGTAAAAATGAACACGTTCTTGTAGAATGCTGTAAAAGTCATTCAGGAATGAGTACAGTTTCATTGCTATAATCATGAATCTTTTTACATGAGTGCACTCTTTAGAAGTGCTAATGTGATGCATTTTCAAATTAAAAATTTTTCAGATGACATATTTAAAATGTCTAAAATAATGCTGTGTTTGAAACATTAGTGTAAAAAGAAAAAAAAAAAGTGTGTCACTGTGATGTTGGTCCTCCCTGTGTGGACACAAGTAGAAAGTAAAAAAGTCGCAAGTCACCTTTGTGTACAATTTGAGGCAGTGGTTATATACAACAAATTGATCATTGTTATAACCTTCCCTCCCCCCCAAAAAAATTGGTGAGAAAATAGCAGCCACCAAAAGTTGAAATTATAACTTGTGATTTATATGAATCACACCTGAGCATGGGGGAGAGGGGTTGACATGCAGTGCTATTAAAAATTGGGTTTGTCAAAAGATCAGATCAACCTCCATGTATATGATTAGCAAATCAATTAATGGAATCCTAGTATTTCTGCAAGTTTGGTGATTTTTAAGAAAAACTGGAATAGAAGCATTAATTCAGTGCTTAGTTCTAGTATTAGAAAACCCCTTTGATGTAATGCCTTGTATTAACCCTTTGAGCATTGTAAGATATACAATGGGGGACAAAAGCCTTTCAGAACATTTATTTAGACTTAGACCGGTAAAATATACTCTATATCCAAATGTCTAATTATGCTGTTTTTTTAAGGGGGGGATAGGAAGAGAAAGTGTTTCCATGCTGAACACTTGCATTTTATATACAACTCTTAATTTTCTTCAAGAGGGCTTGATATATTTATTCCCAAATATTCACTGCCATCTAAGTAAGTGTACTGTTTACAGAAAAAAAAAAAAAAAACAAAACAAAACTTTTCTAGCATCACACCATGGCTCTAGAAAAGGAGGACAGATACATGGGCCTCTGGACCTATGTTATAACCAATCTCTGCACATTGAAAGTACCTAGATTGCCTTTAAAAGGTATAATAAAGAAAGGGTTACATTTCTGTTTTTTTTTTCCCCAAAACAGACAAAAGATCTCATTTATTTAGCTTTAGAAAGTATGTGTAGGTGAAGTAAGTGAAGCCTTAGGAAGAAAAGAGTTCAAGTGGATAAAGAAAAGTTGAACTCTTAGGGGGCAGATAGGCTATTTGGAGTTAGGTCTCATAAAATATCATTGGGAATTTCATACAGGGCATAATTTTATCTATGCTCCAAAACTTTAATGCTTCATCAAAAAGATTATATATAGATAGAATGGAGAGCAAAGCACTTGATATTAAGCTCATCTGTCAGGAAAAATGCTATGACTACTGCTTCTGATATCTATAAATACCAGTCTGCTTACACAATTGCTGACTTAGTTCAAGGGACGCTCTGCGTGCTCTTGACCCCCTTTGTCCCCTGCGTGGTAGAAACACGAGAGCATTGTCCTCTGCAGATGTGCTTGTGCTGCCCTCGCTGGGCACAAATAAGAGTGTAACCTATTCTGATGTCTGGCGAAAGGACATCCATAGCATAGTGCGAGTTTGCGTAAACGTTGCTTTTTAGGCAGTTTAGGAAGTCAAACCATGCAAATTACTCATGTGTTAACATGCAATACTCAAAGGGTTTTAATTTAACTCTCTTCTTTTGAATTCTTCACAATGATTTACTGTAAATGCTTCTCAGTTTGCATGCCTTGATCATTGCTGCTAGTGATTTTATGTGCCAGTAGACCTGAGTTTAGTTTACCAATTTTACTTAAATAGTAAAAGCCACTTACAAAGTGACTGCCTAGGATTTCTTTTTCTTTTATTTGAAGTAATTGATAATATGTTTTATTTTCAAAAAGGTGTTTTGTCTTTCATTTGGTTCTGATATTTGATTATTTTTCCTTCTTTCCTTTGTTTTTTTAAATAAATTATGATGTTGGGATTGGAAGCCCTGAGTAATGAAACCTTTGGTAAGAATTGTATATGTAGCTCATCAATGAGGACAACAAAACTTTGTTAGAAGAATTATGATTCTGGGAGGAAAGAAAAATTTAAAACTCCCATTGACTGTTGATAACCAAGTAAAATTTTTCTTCAATGAATTAATAGTTTTAAACAAATGATTGCCTTGTTTTAACCTGCTAAACACAATTTTTAATGACCCAATAAAGAAGGTATTGAATTTTATTCATTTAAAAAGCATCTTTTGTACCAAAGCAAATTTTTTTCTCTATTCATCTCCATCATCAATTTGGACCTTTGGTGGTGACCAATGCATTGGTTACAGAAACTTTAAGTGAGTGCCTTGAGAAAACTTGGAAATTTGTGCCTGGGGTGGTAAACTTTTAATTAGGTTAATTGTAGTGCTTACCAATCAGTAATTCTACTATCACTCAGGGCTTTCGTACCTTCTAGGTAAAAACTTCTTTCATTGTGTTTTTTTAAGATACTGTATTTTTTTTTAAGTGCCATCATTTAAATTTCACTTAGTAAGTGGCAGATTACATTATTCAGTCCCACAAGCACAGACATAGTAACACTAGGAGATATTTGAACATTTATTTTACAATCGACTGAATATACTATGTAAATGAGGTAAGCAACTTTTGTAGAGATTGTATGTGTGAGATAATGTAATGTTCTTTTCCAGGTTTTGGACTACAGTTGAATAAACTTTTTAATTATTTAAAAACATCTTTACCGAATAACATGTGATGGTTTTTTGTATAATGTATTTGATTTTGTAAATACGTATTTCCTGATGTGATTTTTGTGAGAAATGCTAAATCTTTTAGTATATCATGTCCTCTCAAAATTGGCAGGAGCTAAATAATAGTTTGTGGGCAATTTGTATTGTGTACTGTACAATAACTGGGGAACTTTTATAATTATAAAAATATATATTAACTTTTAGTGTGTTGTTTAAACAAATGACTGGAACATACTAAAGATATTAGTAGGATTTTTCTGAATATTTCAGACTTGAACTCAGGCTAGCTTTCTTGTGTTTTTCAAAACAAAATGGTGTCTTGTCTTTTAAAATCAATAAATTTGTTTCCTTGTTACAAATACATTTGAAATGGCTTGATTTCCCCCCCCCCCAAAATCATTGCCAGGAAGCTTATATTACACAGCCTCATCTAGAGGATAGCTCTGCCATTCGCCAGCTTAAAAACAAAATTAAGTTGTTTTCCTTTTCTGTGTCAAATGGAATTGGCAATATTTACACAGCAACAGTACAAAAAGAGAAAACAAAATTATAAGCCCAGCAGGGTACAAATCTTACCCTCAAAGAAAATTAGTGACTGAGTGCTATTTAATTTCAGAAGCTGTCAACATTTCCATTGTAAACCCAGATTTTTGGATGTTCATAATGTGTTTGTTTTATGTCACTCACATTGATATTTAGCACCCAACTTCCTTGCATAGATTGAAATAGCTTATGAAAATTCATTTTAATACAGTTAAGAAGTTATCTTGCCCATTTTTTTCTTCTTTATATTATGTAGTTATATACCAAAAAAAAGCACCCTTTTTAGTGTACAGTTCTGTGAGTTTTGACAAGCACAGTTATGCAACTACTGTTACAAGTTTAAAACAATTTTCATCTTGCAGACTTTTTTTTTTTCAAATAGACAATGATAAGCTGACTAATTCATATGGAAATTCAAAGGATGTAGCATAGCTAGTCAGAGGACTAATTCCTGAATTCATTTGCAGCTAACACCTAAAAAAGTCATGACTCTTAAAAAGCTATAGTAATCAATATAGTGTGATATGGACAACAGTCTAGATCAACGGAATCAAGTAGATCAATGGAATGTAATGAAGAACGTAAAATTGGACCCACACATTTATTGGCCATTGGTATTATACAATTGTATATAAGTGGTTCAGCAGAAAATGGTGCTATAACCATATGTGGGGAAAAAATCTTGGATTCTTAACTTACGTTTCATATAGTATTAGCTCAAGTGGCTCATAAATCTGATTCATATCCCTTAGTATCCTATGAGTCAGCTTGTGAGTAAAATAAATTCAAAACTAACGCTATAAAACTTCTAGAAGAAAATAACAAAAATCTTTTCAAGATCTTGGGTCAGGCAGAGATACTTAGATTAAGACTCCAAACATGATTTTTAAAAGTTAAATGGATAAATTTGACTTCATCCAAAATACATGTTCTATTCTTTTAAAGACATTGCTAAGAAAAATGGAAAACTAAGTCATATATTATGAGGTGATTTCCTTGGGTCTCTAGTTTCTGCATGTGTGTTGACCAACTGCATTAATCTATTTTGTACTGTTTCCTCCCCGCCCAATCCCCCCACCCCACGCCCCACCCCCATACCCCCTGCCACACACACACACACACACACCCCAAACACACCTGTGTAGCAAAAAGCCTTAAAAGAGAAAGGGTTCCTCTGGGATAAAGAACATATTTGTTTCCTCAACAGTATAATAAAGACATTGTCTTTTCTAGGGCAAAGTTTGGGTAGGTTTGCTAGCAGCCCTTTTATAATATTTGATTAGGATTTTTAAAACTTGAGGTCTGGCAACTGTGGCATCCATCCCCTATATGTGCAGTACCTACCTGGGCTTTCCACATCCTTCATGGGTCTTGGAAGAAAGGGGATTTGGGGATCAATTGAAACAATTGTGAGAAGATCCAAAACATTTTCTCTAACTCAAGAGCTTTGGGTCACCTGCTAATATTTTTGAAACTGTGATAGATACACTTTTTAAGTTTTCCAATGAGAAAAAATGGCCCTTCACAGTTCTTGGGACCACGAGCTGGGAGAAAATGTTGCCCCACCAGGGTCTCAAAGAACCTAGAAACATATAGTAAGTTAATTGTAGGACTTCACAATACCAGAAAACAAAGGGCTAAGGCTGCTCACTACTGACCCCAGCAGTGGGGTTAGAACACTTAAGTTACTGCAAAGCAGTGTTGTCTGACTAAATCATGTATTTCAGTCTGTGGAGTTTGCTAGATTACATTGCCCTATCTAGCCTTAACAGCCCCTCCGTTCACAAAAATCCAGAGTGTGGGTAGTTCTTTCTTTTGTGACCTGACATTCACATCAGCCTCACCATCACACCAAATATCTTAAGGAAGGCCTTGAGCAGCCATTTTCTGAACAAGCAACATGTGTGCTTGCATGAACCCCATCTGTGCAGATGACTAGCACCACCCAATATCTCCACACATCATCAAAAGACCGCTTCATCTCCTTTTCATCTTCCTTTTCCTTTAAAATTCTTTCTTGCCCCTACCTGGGGAGACTGTGTCTTAAGTTCACATTCTTTGTCTCCACTATCTGTAGACAAAAAAACAAACAAACAAAAACCTTCTGAAACGTTTTTCTTGGAAATAACTTGGGTCTGATCATTAGGGTTACATTCATGTGACAAACTTACTGCTGAGTTTGATGAAACTATGCACAGTCATACCTGTTGAAAGGGCAGCTATCCACAAGATACAGTGCTGTGGTGCTTAAAAGCAAAGACACATTCAAAGAAATAACATTTAAAGAAATATACGTATCAGAGTACAAAAAGTTAGATGGTTTAGCCCACCACACGGCTAGCAATACAGCATAACCCACTGGGCCATCTACATGTTCCTCACTAATTGAAATGTCAACAGGTGTCACATACCCATTAGAAAACGCTCAAATCTCAAGGTGTGGAAAATGGATGTATGTAACACTTGCCACTTTTAACACTAAAAAAAGAAAAGCACTTTATTAAAGATGATAATTCCAAACTTCATGATTTTGTGAACACTGAGCCTTTAAAGACTACCCTGCCTCTGGTGGCCGGTATGATGGGTAGCTGAGAATCCTCCTCAAAGTGAGGCCTGGCTTCTTGTCTCTGGCGCTCTGGCTGGTGGGAGCTGTGGGCGGCGAGTTTCCTGTGATCGTTACAGTCCTGTGGGACCCGCCAGTCTAAGCCCCTGTAGTTATCAGACACAAGTCTTTTATCATTGGAAGTATCCCTTGGTGACTAAAATCAGGGCACCACCCCGCAATGGTCCAAGGTCCCACGGAGCACCTCTGTGTGTCCCCTAAAACTGTGTCAAACCAGAAGACTGTGGCAGGAAGGCACAAGGCAGGTTTTCTATCGATTCAGGAGACAGTGAAAGAGTTCCAGAGCCCTCAGTCGTTTGTTCAGCCTTTTAATGCGCTGTCTATGACAGGTGGTGTGGGACAAGCCCACAGGCTGCAAAACAGGGAGGCTGCGGGCCTGGGAGCCTGGCGGCCCCGGGGCTCCCAGGCGAAGTTTTACTCTTTGGGCTCTAAGGTGGAGTCTGGCATCACTCTCTGCAGCCTAGCAGCCGCTCTGCCCTCCTCCCTCGAGTGCTGCACACTGGCTTCTGGGGCTCATTCAGCCCCAGGCACAGCTGCGTCCACTCACGAGCGGTGCCCACGGGCTCCGGGCTCAGGTGCGCACCATTAGGCGCGGCCCAGCCCGGCCCTCCAGGAGCCTGCTGCCCTCAGCGCCCAGCCACGGAGGCCAAGGGGGCAGAAACCCGAGCAAGCTTCACTTTCCCCACCCTGACTCTTTTATTCTTGGGACTTTGGAACCGTGAGACCAGAAACCCAGGACCACCGTGGCCTCCAGAACCAAGTGTTGAAGAGGCACTCGGGAGCGCAGCCACGAAACAGAGGGGAAAACATGGTGCCCGCAGCGGAGAAGATGCCGGCTGGCCCTCTGGCTGAAGCTTGACTGTAACAGGTGAGTGGCCTTCACTTTCAGCCTGGGCAGGATTGGCAGCTTCCGCCCTGGGCCCTGGGGCCGGTGACCCTTCTGAAGCTATTTCTCAGTTTTACTGTAGTCCTGCAGATCTCCAGAGTAGAGCTCCTCGGTTTACAGAGCTATGTGTTTGGGGGCTTGTCTCTCAGGTTCGGTCTTAAAAATGGGAGTGTTCTCTGTGATAAGCTTCCGGAAGGAGCCAGGAGTGGGTTTGATGGCAAAACGGTGGCCAGCAGCCCTGTGTCGCATGCTCGCCACTGCCTGTCTGATAGGTAGGCGATCCCCAGCCTGAGTGAAGCTTGGACACTTGTGCCGGACACTCGGTGTGTCCTTAGGAGGATAGAAGTTCAGTATCCTCTTCCATGGCCTTTGTGAATTGGAGCTCTAGGTACCTTGCAGATTTATAAAACTGTTTATTGAAGTAATATCGGTTTATAGCCTGGAAGGTTCAGGTGTACAACTTAATATCCCAGCACCTGTTTTGGCTGCGTTACGATACCATCACCACCAAAAGTCAAGCTTCCAGCTGAATCTCATAGATGACGCCCTTTACCTGTTTTCTCAAACCACCCACCCCACCCACCCCTTCTCCTCTGGTGACCACTGTTCTCTTCTCATAACCTGTTTGCTGGTTTTTGTTTCCTCGTTTGTTTTATTTTCCACACCTGAGTGAAATCATTTATGTCTTTCTCCCTCTGATTTATTTCATGTAGCATGGTCCCCTCTAGGTCCATCTATGTTGGCATAAGTGGAGAGGTTTGAGCTTTTGTTTTTCTTGTTTTATTTAATAATAGCCACATAAAATGTGAGGTGATCTCTCACTGTAGTTGATTTTTATTTATCTTATAAGGGATGATGAATATCTCCCAGTGTCTCTTGATCATCTGTGTGTCTTCTTTAGAGAAGTGTCTGTTCAGATCCTCTGCCCAATTTTTATTTTGGTTGTTTGCTTTCTTCTTGGTGAGCTATAGGAGTTCTTTGTATCTTTTGGATGTTAACCATTTATTCATTGTATGGTTTGTGAATATCTTCTCCCATTCAGTAGGTTGCCTTTTCATCTTGATGATGGATGGCTTCTTTTGCTGTGTGTAAGCTTTTTAAATTGATAGAGTTCCTTTTGTTTATCTTTGCTTTTGTTTCCTTTGACATTGTGGATAATTCACAAAGCTATCACTAAGGTCAGTGTTCAAAGAGCTTACTGCCTTTGTGTTAGTCTATATGTTTTATGACTTCAGGGAACCTTACAATCTCGATCCCAGTGTGTAACACATTTCTTGGTACATAATATAGTCAGCAGATATTTGTTGCATAAATTAATGTGCAATTCTCCTATGATTATACATAATGATTACACTATTTAAGGTTATCTGTACATTTGTATTATTTTGAATATATATATTCTGTACACACATTTCTTGATGTTGGATTTTGGTGTCAAGTCATGGTAAATATTTTGGGAATACATCACTGAACTCTACTGTGAAAACTTTAACCAATTTTTAATTATTTCCTTAGCTTTGAATCAAATCCCTAGAAGCCATTCACAAGGGGAAAGAAATGTAAAATCATCTTATATTTGATCTAGGACGGTTTGTCATTTTATGTACAGGAAAATCAACACTCCAAAGAATCCTGAATTATCTGACAAATTGATTACTTCGCAAAACATTTGATTATTTTGGAACCCTTCTCTTAGCATTTGCCATCAGTTGTAGTTGAGCTTAAGGCAAATAAATATTCTAAACCCCAAATGAAATTCTCAGAGTTAAACTTGAAATATGAATTGCAAATATAACAGTAAGCACTTATGTTAAAATATCATTACACCTCTGTCATTTTAATTATAACCTATTAAACATACCTACATATTCTCAGAGCACTTCATTATGTGTATTAAGGAAACTGTTTCTTAAATTATGAAAAAAGAAATTTTTAAAAATGTTGATCTAAAAAATGACTCCTACTCTCACTAAAATGAAAAAAAAAATTCCTTCAACAGATTTGAATAAAGAAATTATGGACTATGCATGTTGTGAAATACCACACATTAATGAATTAAATCAAGTACAAGTAACAACTTGAGAAACCTCACAAACATATGAAGAAAAAGTGCTAAACATGAAGGAATACATTTTCCATTATCCCATTTATAAAGTTCAAAAGCAAGAAAATATACATTATAATGTCTTGTTTGTTTTTGGAAAAGAGAAAACATTTGCCATAAGAACAAAACTCAAGACTCTGGTGTTAGCATCATTCTTGTCTGTGTTGCGGTTATCTTTTTATTTGCTCTGATATAATTTATTGATCTGAATTTGAGAAATGTTAAAACTAGTCGGGGTCCAGACTCACCTCTCCAACAGAACTTTTTTGACTTAAAATCTGAGATGATCCACGCAACAATTTCTTAATTCCTGACGTGTTTAACTTCTGCATTTCTATAGAAAGGCATCACAGTTACTTTGTGCCTGATGAACTTTTAACACATTATTTAGTAATACCTTGAACCAGAAGTAGCCATGAAATGTTCATGTTTCAGTAGTCACACATGAATGTTGCCTGCCTACCTGATTTCTTCTATCTCACTACAGAAGGATGTTGAAGTTCATACTAAGAATAGTCTTCTGAAATATTTCTGGGTGCCTGATAAGAGAAAAGGATGCAACCTAGAACAGGAAATTTTGGACAGTCTCCCAAATGTCAAGCTGTCCCTGCTGTGCAGAAATGTTTCTCAGTGGCCTCAGTGGCCAGTGTTTTTCCTGTTTGCTCACATGGCTATTCAGACAACTCACGCAAGCCAACTCAGGGCACTAGAGGAGTAATATTCCATGATCCTTAGAATGCGTACACCTCAGTGTGATCATTGGCAGCAAACCAAGAACACAGGATGTGTCTAGGGGAAACCCTAAGAAACTGCAGATAGCCTGGGCAGGAAGTCACACTGTTTGTGTTGCAGAAATAGGATGGTTTGTTTGCTTGGTAGGTGTGTTGCCACTGCCAACATGCCCAGTCCCAGGCAATTAAACTTAGGATTCCATATGGCCATCCTGAATGATTTGCAAAATCTAAAATGCCACACAGCTCAGGACCAGTGGAATAGTTACAGCCACACACCATTTGCAGAGCCATTTGCAGAGAAGTGCTTTGCTAAGCATTGTCATACAAATGAAGAGAGTCAGAGGACTTGTAGCTACTCCCAGGACTTGCCCTCCCCACTCTATCTGCCCTGGTTCTCAATTATTAGTCCTCAGGTGTTGAACCAGTGGGGATGTCCACACTTAGTGTCTATCCTCCTCTCTATCTTCACCACTCTGCCACCGGGGTTTAGAAGTTTTCTACATCTTATGAGAGACTCAGTGTCTTGACTACAGTCTAGATACACAGTAATAACAACTGGTTTTATAAGGTGACCTTTGGAGGAGAACACATTTCATGTCGTTTTCTGCTGGGAGAACCTAGAATATTCTAAAACTTTACCATCAAGCAGTTTTTCCATAGATAACAGAATTCATCTGACTCTGGACCAAAGAGAGTTGCCTTTAGGCATTAGGAAAAATGGATGTTTTTTCATGAAGTAATATAGTAAAGTCATTCCAAAGTGTGTCAAGTAAAAGGTCAAAGCCCCCCACCCAAGCCAAATCTATTTTATGAAGGTAGTAGCTATTGAGTTTTCTGCTTAACCATAAGAATTGGAGCTGGAAATAGAGATCAAAAAATACTTTTATATTGCTATTATAGGGTGCTATTAAAATAATTTTTAATGAAGCCATGTTTATGGATTGTGAAATTTGTACCCACCTCTCTAAATTCTGGGTCAGAGCTATGATCTAAAGCTTCTGTAAATGGCATACCCTCTTTCTAAAATTCAGCACATTTCAAAGTTTCCATTTTCTTGACATCTAGCTGACAGATTGATTAGAAAACCTAAATTATAAAGTTATTTTGTCTGCAGCAGCATCACAAGTATGTTCAGGGGCCATTGGCCCACTGGTGTTTTTCTCAGAACTGAAGGACCAACAGAAGCTGCTGGTGAGGAAAAGGTCACTCCAAATCATGCTGTCCAATCCCTGTGACCTGTGGGGGTTTTCTCTATTTGTTTCCTGTGAGTAACTCTCGATCACTATACATAGTCATGGGTATATGAGAAGGCAATTCAACTTCAAATTTTTCTATCGGCTTAAGAATAAATTTAGATACAAAGGTTCAAATAGACCAAGATCTATTTTAAAACCACTACAACATGCTCCACCAAGCAAAGCTAAAAATAGGAAATATGTATAATCATGACTAATGATTCCTTAGACTCAGTGTTGCACACTGGACTGATTCACATAACAAAATCGCTGAGATTTTCAAATACTGAACCTGCTACAACTATCAAGGGAGTGAGAATAATGTGCCTAGATGGAAAATTTTTGCTAGATGGAAATAACTCCTTAATGCTTGATGATGAAGACAGAACACTGGGGTAAGGTGGGGGCGGGGGTGTGATTGGTAATGGAGTTGATTTTATCAACCTCCAACACTTCTTTAAAACAGTCAGGATATTTCTTCTCAGAGAGGAACAAACATCATGCATTTTAGATATTCTTCATAATTGTAATGGACCCTGTTTAGGAAGTTGCTGGACATACTCAACATCTAAAAGCAGAAACACTGGGTTGCCATGCCAGCAGGGTAAAGGATATTTTGCAGAGATGCTTTCTGGTTGGTGACAATAAAGACTTGTAGATTAACTCATTTAATTACCCCAACAACGCTATGGGACAGTTTCTATTATTATTCCATATTTCATGTTGATGTTAAATATTTATCAAGTGCTATTTTAAAAACCTTTTAAGGGCAATTGCTAATAACTGTTTGGTGTCCATGTGGCACAGAGCTCCTAACATGGTCATTCTGTAAATAGCTACCCAAAGGTCAATTGTAGCACCATATGCTTCTTTGCCATTGTCATCACTGGTTAATAAGTGCCAAGGACGGGGAGTGCTGTTCTGTGAAGGCAAACAGTCTTGATTGATCTCACTGGGAAGCTAAATGGTACCACTTATAATGTAGTTATGGAAAAGTGGTACAAAGGATATGAGTTTTCCAGTCAGTTTACTTGTCTTCTTTTCCTTGACATGCCATCTGCTAACTACATGGTTGTGAAATCACTTTTCTAAAGTTCAATTTTGTCACCTGTAAAACCAAGATAAAATGGGGCCCAAAACATTAGGTGCCATGCAGATTAAATTAGATTAACACATGTGTGTAGCCCGGGATGTTGTGAGCTCTGTGGAAGGCCCACAGACACGCTTGGGGTATGGGGGGGTCTGTGGCTCACCCATATTCCCCTGGGGACCTTAAGGGGAAGGATTTATAAGGCATTGCTATAAGTATGCTAGAGAGGAGTGTTTTTTTCCTCAGATTCCAGCCTTTCAGTTTTGACTGCTAGTAACGTTAGTAACTAACTTTTTTTGGAGTGCTTATCAGATATGATAACTAGGACTTATATATTAACTTAGTAGCCCATCATCATAAGATACTTTCTGTCATTAGTCTTTGCTTGATGGAGATGATAAATAACTTGCTCAATCTCATGGAGTTGCAGAGTGGTGAAGTCAGATTGATCCTAGGCAGTGTGTCTCCAAAATTTGTGTACCATGATCTTTATAGGTAGTGGTCTCAGTTGGGGATGATTTTGCCCCCTGGGTACATTTTCAGTTGTCACAGTGTGAGATAACTATTAGCAGCTAGTGAGTAGAAGCTGGGATATTACTAACATCCTACAAAGCACAGGACATCCTCCTGCAGCCTGGAATTGCTTGACCCATGATGTCAGTAGTCAAAGGTGAGAAACTTGACAACCTTTTAATGACACCTCCTTAGTGAAGAGAGAGCAGCAAAAATGGCATTAATTTTACAAAATTTATTTGTAGGGAAAAATGTTAAAGGTTGCCTGGTCCTGCCTTCAACCTAGGGAAGGATTGCCTTTTAAAGAAATCCTGATAGAGGTTGGTGATAAATAACTGAGCCCTTCCATTGAGGGGACTCTCATTCATGAAGCGTAAATTTGATTGACTTCTGAAGAAAATTCTGGAAGGCTTATTTTAGTGTGTAGAAATGTATTCTAATTACTTAGCTACGCATTATCAGTTTCTGACTACCTTTCTGGTTCCATTTTCTCTATTCATTTGAAGCTCTGCCTTTACTCCATCATGTGTTCCTTAAATATGTATGCTCTTTCTCATTGCCTCTACACCTTTACACCCTAGGTCTGGATGGAATTTTAATCCTATATCTAAAAATTTCAACTAGCCTTTCCAAATTCAGCTCATGAGGCTTCTGGTTAGAGATACAATGCTAAACACAAGCATATACCTCTTCTCCGAATCCCAAGCCACTGCAATAATAATAAAGAGATTTTCAAAGACTTAAGCCCATAATAAGGTCACCAAATATTCATGTGCCAAGAAATGGGAGAATTCCTGGTATTCGGGAGTTTCAAAGTCCTGAATAGAACTAGGAAAGTATTTGGGAAAATGGAATGAATTGGTCACACTGATACACAACAAAAAAGAAATTGGGAGGGGAGACATTAGTAATAAGGTTTGGGGAAATGAAAGAAACAAATGATAAATTCAGAAGACCCAAGAAAATATAATCTTTATTTTTTATTGAAGTAACATTTCATTATAATATTATGTTCGAGGTTTTTACTATTGAAAAGGCATATGAAAAGATGTTCATCATCTCTCATTATTATTAAGTTTACCACTAAAATTTAATTCTATATGTTTACCCAAATTATTCACTTCTTCTCCCTTCCCTTCTGGTAACAACACTTTGGTTTTATAGTATAAAGATTTGTTTTTCTTTTATTTAGTTAATCTGCTTATTTATTTTCTCTATAAACCATGTGTAAGTGAAATCATATTGTTTGTCTTTCTCCAGCTGTCTTAGTTCACTTAATATAATATTACTTTCTAGGTACATCTATGTTGTTGCACATGGCAGAATCTTTTTATAGCTGAGTAATATTCCATCAGGTTTACATATGTCATCTTTATTATGCAATTGTCTGTGGGCATTTAGATTGTTTCTACCTGTCGGCTATTATAAATAGTGCTGCCCTAAATATGGGGGTACATTTGTCTCTTTGAATTTGTGGGTTTTGTATTTTTTAGGTAAATACACATTAGTGGGATTACTGGACTATCTGAAATTGCTATTTTAAAATTATTGAGGAATCTCCATACTGCTTCCATAACAGCAACACCAATTTACATTCCTACTAATAATAGTTTACGAGGGTTCCCTTCATTCTACAACCTCTGTAATACTTGTTCTTGTTTTTTGGATGATAGTCATTCTTACAGATATGAGGTGACATCTCATTGTTTTGATTTTCATTTCCTTAGTAATGAAAGATGATGAACATCTTTTCATATGCCTATTGGCCATCTGTATGTCTGCTTTGGAACAATGTATATTCAGATTCTCTACCTATGTCCTGCTTGGTTTGTTTGTTTTTAGTTGTGACTAAGTTTAATAAGTTCTTTTTGTATTTTAACCCCTTGTCAGATAAATGTATGAGATATCTTCTCCCATTCAGAGGTTTTTTTTTTTTCATGCAAATTTCCAAATTTTTTAGTTTGCTATTTCATTTAATTTTGCTTTGGTTTCCTGGTTTTTAGGTAAAGTCCCCAAATAACATCTTTAAGGTCCATCTCAGAGAGTATGTCACCTATGCTTTCTACTATGCATTGTATGGCTTTGGGTCTTATATTCCACGTCTTTAATCCATTTTGAATTTATACTTTTGCATAGTTTCAGTTAATTATAGAGTTTTATCCTCCAGTATTCCCAATACCATTTACTAAAGAGACTGTCCTTGCTACATTACATATACATTACTTTCTCCAAGTTGAATCAGGCATTGTATCCCTGGCATAAACTAACTTTTCATTAAAAAAGTGAACTATTACATTTATAAGTCAATATTTTTAAATGTTTTAAATGTGGGTATGTTCCAATATTTACTTTTTTACTACTGCCCTTACCACATTTTGGTAACTAACCCCATAAAACATAAACGGTGTTGATGAGCTTTTCTTTTATGTATTGCCCAAAACAATTTGTGTAGGTTGGGGCTTTTCTGACCCTTAAAGTTACAGTAAAATCCACTTGTAACTCTCTTTAATCTCTTTTTTGATGGGGAGCAGGGGAATGATAAATGAAGGGGGGGGCAGTTAGATTTAGACTAATTTCTTTAGTGGTTCTCCTAAATCAGATTATGAAAATTTTTTTAAGGAAACTTCTTTAATGAAATATAACCTTGCCCACTTTCTCTTGTGTTAGTTCACCTTTCTACAAGTTTCACTCCTATTACATACAGAGATGACCAGCACATAATGGAATGAATGACAAAGGGAGATGGCACCCCTGTCAGGAACTAATGCTACTGAGACTTACATCAAGACCATAGCCAACTGCACAGATGCTGGTTTGAATGGAACTAATGTCTGTGACTGGCAGAGTCACTGTACTGAGATTCTGGGTGTTAGCCAGTGGTAATGTCCATTCTCAGGGAAGATCACAAAAGGGCAGGGTACTATAAGAACAGCACTGGCCGGTGCTTCCCCAGTTATTAAGGCCACCTTGTAAAACAGCCCCCCCCCCAAAGTGTCTCAGCAGGTGTTCATAACCAGCTCAAGTTGAAGAGGCAGCAAAACCAATGGAAAGCATGGGATCACGTAGTTTGCGTAATTATTTGAGTTTATTTTCTCATTCACTCAGAAACATTAAATATAAAGAGACTTCCAAAGATGTTCTTTAAATCTATGACATCCACAGATTTGTCTTCTCTAATTACATTGTTCCTTTTCCTCCCACATCGCTGGATATTTTGTACGTTTATTAGCTTAATGCACTATAATTTAGCTACTAGTTATGTTGGAAAATGAAATCAAGATACGGAAGTTCATATATAGTATTGAAAAAGAAAATATGAAATTAGAAATATAAGCTCCTCTTTAAAATATCATATCACAATAAATTATAGGAAACCTTGTAATATTTTGTGTGTAACTTTTATTTTCCCATGTTCCCTACAATAAATTGGTTTCATGTGGGGGAACATGTTAAAACCTTGTGAGCTGTAGAGTCTGGCCAGCTAGCCAAAAGCTAGCTTACTTTTAAATTATTACAATTGTTTGTTTTTCTGACTCTGAGTTACTAAGAGATAAACCTATTTTCCAAAGTGCATCATGTCTGTCTTCTTTTCTTAAAATACAAATCCTGATGTCTCCTTGAAGTGTGATCAGAAACTGTCTTTCTCTTTCTCTCAATTTAATGACATTGAAGGAGCGC
The DNA here is from genome assembly GCF_000260355.1 of Condylura cristata. Lineage (NCBI taxonomy): Eukaryota > Metazoa > Chordata > Mammalia > Eulipotyphla > Talpidae > Condylura > Condylura cristata. The sequence continues at coordinate 41,622,219 of NW_004567107.1, read as the reverse complement.
TTACAGTGAGGCTTGAATGTTTCTCTTTCACACCTTGGATCCCACTGTAAGTTGTGAAGGATGCTAAGAAGTAATGTGCTTTAGTGGCTCTGGTAAGCTCCTCCCAAGGCAAATGCAGCCTGCCTATTGTTTTGACTCCGGCTTGTTTCTGCATACAAACAGTTGATGTTTTGTTTCCTAAGGCCAGCGTTTGCTATAGGTTTACCCACATACTTGACCTTAGCTCTTAATGGCAGACATTCTATCTGGCATCATTTTCCTCCGCCTGAAGTAAAGGATTTTAGTAAAGGATTTTAGTGGATACATTTAATGTTTTAAAACATGTTTAAATGACAACATATACAAAATAATACCTGTTTCCTGAAGAAACTGGGAGAATACAGGACAATTCAGAGAACAAAATATCACCCAGAATGCCTTCAATCAGAGAGAACATTTTAAAAACAGTTCTGCAATATGTGCATGTACCCATATACAAACATACACAGAGAATTGTGCATAATTATTTCAAGTACATATTGGTTATTGTTTTACTATTATGTGCTTATCTTTAACACTTGAAAAGATTATTTGTGGGGGAAAATGTTTTCCTCAACCCTCTAAGGGTTTCTGACTAGGTTTGAAAATTAAACTGATTAAGACAGATTAAAAGAAGAATAGCATATAAGTTCTATTGAATTTTTATATGTGCATGGGAGGCTTCATAAGAGAAGGAACCAGAAGAAATGAATCAAGCAGGAAATTTTATTAACATTTAGACAAAGGAACAATAAATTTATGAGGAATTAACAAGACAGAGGTTTGGGCTAAAGAGAGAAAATGTTTAGGAAACCCATGTTTACTTCCCAATAGTTGGGGTAACTTCAACTTCCTGGTTGCTTCTTTCAAGACAGTGGAGAAGTAACTAGGAAGAATAAAGGTAAGTTTAACAAGGTTTGCATAGATTATTTGACCCCAAATTTGCTATCTCTAGAGATGAGAATGTCCTCCCACCTTCTAATTAGGAGACAGAGGGGTTCGTCCACATGGCAGTTTATCACCTGTTCCAGGGAGGAGAGGTGATGTGGAGGAAGTCAGTGACCTTTCAGATTCTGTGATTAAAAAAAAAAAAAAAGCCTTCAGCTTAAGATAGTTAATATGTCAGGACACCATATTTTAGAATAGTATGTTCTTAAGCCTGTCATATATATATATTTTTAGGCAAAATAAGTATTTAATTCAATTTTTGAAAATGGTATCACATGATTTGGGATTAGAAAATATGGTAACCAAGAGCTTTGTTTTTCTGGAAATGCAAAGAATAGAAATAGCTGAATATATCCAATGATAATTTTCTGGATCTTCTTGCTTCAAATGCTACATGCTTACAAAACATCTTCTCTAAGAGCCAACTTCCCTTTTATATATTCTTCCAGCTAGGACAGTTAATTCACCTCCACCCCTGTCCCCCTGCCCTTCTTTCAGTCACACTATGGGGATGCCGAGGACCTGGGAATCTGACCAATGAACAGAATTGTCTTTCGGCTAGCAACTCATAGTTGCGACCTCCAAAGGCCCACCCTCAACCTCCACCCAGGAGAGCAACTACAGAGCTAGCATTGTTCCTACTGTCTGAGAAAACAAGAGCCAAATGCTGATCCTTAGCACAAATCAAAGTCTGATAAGGAGAGGGAATAATGACTCCTAGGCCCAGCATAGGGTGTGAGCTGGGGCAGGAAAAGGGAGTTTTTGTAACCATTTTATAGCAAGGGAGAGAAATATCTTATTCCTCTACTTCTCAATTCTCAGCTGGGACCCCCATAACAAAAGACAGATTCACAAGAGAAAAGCATACAGACTTATTAAGCATGACATGGTCACAAAGGTAGAGAAATAAAGATCCAAACCCAAGTTGAATCTGAGTATCTTATGCTAGGTTTAATTAGTAGTGGAAGTGATGAAAAGGTAGAAGTCAGTACAGTAAACTGAGGAAAACCCAAAAAGCTCTGTTTGTTAAGATTCCTCTCTAGTCTCTTTGGAAATAAGGGGGCACCTTTCCTCTGGAATGGGCGGGGGGTTCCTTTAGTCATGAAAATTATGTGATCTGCTTTAGGGGAAGGTAGCATGTTTAACAGATTTTAATGACCTGTTTTAGGAGGAGGTCAGAAAATTCTTCCAGCACATGCCATTTCTTATATTTCTTCAATTTAAAATATTCAGTATGCCAAGGTGTCATATTTTGGGTGTACTGTCCTGAGCCCATCACCATCTTTGGAAACAAGGGAAGAACTAAGTAGGTCCTTCTATACATTGTGCCCCTATAAGTTTTTTTTTTTTCTTACTGCTACTAAACTCTAGGGGATTCACAAACCCAAGGTTCTAAACAAATCAGGTTTTTTACTTACCTGGAAATGAGTGATAAATAGGAGATAGTTCAGTGTAATCATTTGTAGGAGGGAAATGCTAGGAACATCATTTTTTTTTTTTTCCACAGGACTACTAGAATGGCAGAATACCTGAATCTTCAGACCCCTTCCTCCATGCCAGGTCTCATTCCAGGTGATATACTAGAGACAAGATGGCATAAGCTTAGCTATGTGGGTCAGTGCTGGTCCCAGACATGGGGACTTCATCAGTGATACTAAGTGTTCCCAGAGAGCAACATAGCAGGCCGTCAGGAAATAACTAGTAAATGACTAAGGGGTGAATGATCTGCACAATCATAAAAGTTTTATTTTTTAACTTAGTAACAATTCACATTTTTCCTCTTGTCAATCACAGAGTTATGAAGTCCACATTGTGCAGGAAACTGATGCTTTTTCTCTTTGCTACCCTCTAGAGTGGGTATAAAGTGTTTCTGACATGTCACAGACCTCAACACAATGTCCAGCTTGCTTCACTTCAAGCTATGCTGGCAGAATTAGTGATATGGCAGAATTGTGAAGTGGAAAAGCACCATGAATGTAATTAGGTCTGACTCCCTTGTTTCCATCACTTTAGAAACTGAGGTAGAGTCAACATTCACCCAAAAGACACAGGAAATCAGAAAACTATCAGAGCCAACCTCAGGGTAAGTCCTCTTGACCCAAGAAGAAACTGAAGCTCACTTAGTACTTTTCAATCCTCCTCTTTTATGACATGTATAGCTAGTTACTGTATCACATATAGGAGGCTTTTATTGGCCACAGACAAGTAAACAAGGGGTCAGGCCTGGGCATAGCATATGTAGTGCCCAGCAGGCTGCCCTGTCCCATCCAAGGCTCTGCTCAGAGTTGAAATAATGGTAGAAATAATAACAACAACAAATGATATAGCTGCTATTTGCACTCTGCACAGAACCAGAGCTTTTCACCACAGTTCTGTACTCTAATCGCCTAAACCCATATTCATTTTCTGGAAGATTCTCAGGTGCTGGCAGGTTTATGAAGAACAGACTCATCTCTTCAGCTGTAGACCACAGTACTAACCTAGGAACCGAAGGCAGGACATCCACCTAATTTGTTAGGGACTCTGCCTCCTCTCAGCAAATAGGCTCCCAACCCAGACAGGGCCGCCAGAGTAGTTCTCATTACTCCTCAAAAACTAAGACTTAAATAGCCCCATAGAATGATATATACTGTTTTACACTTTTGTGCGTCTCATTACTGCCTCAGTTCATATATTGAAGCCCTAACCCCATCCATCACCCCCATAGTATAAGGAGATAGAGCCTCTAAGCACATCATTAAGGTTAAATTGAATCATGGCAGTGGGGCCCTAGTCCCAAGGAATTAAGGACCTTAACAGAAGGTTCATTGGAGCACTCACTAGTCCATGCACACACACGAAAGACAAGCTAGCTTAGAACACGTCAGCAGACAGCCGCCTGTAAGCCTGCCGGGGAGCTCTCACCAGAAACCAAACTGACTGGAACCTTGGTTTTGAATTTTTAGCCTCCAGAACTGTGTGTGGTATTTTGTTATGATAACTGAGCATAATATGCCCAGCATTTAGGCTAAAGCCATACTTGGTATAAAAACTGCTAATCACAGAATGTAGAATACTTAACTAGATCATGCAGCATCAACATTCAGAATTTCAAAACAGAAATATTGGTTACTGTTATTATAATTAGGATCATCAAAGGGCTAATTTTAGCACTATTTGAAAAGCAAAAAGAATCTCTTCCAAAAGTAACAGGCTTCCACTATCAGACACAGATTCACCAGCAACTCAAGTGGTAGGTTCCTCTTCACAGCAAAACATGGTGACTCCTCCATCACTGAACACTTAAGCACACCACATGGGGATACTGAAGTAACTAAATTGTTGCCATTTTGAATAGTATGAAGTTGTAACTAGTGGAAGATGGTAAATGTCTAACATTAGGTGAAATCCACATAATAAGGGGATGCTTTGTGATGTTTAAAAGTCATAAAAATTATTTAACATTCATAAATCTGTATCATTATACAGATTTAAAAGACAATTTTTAAAAGATCTACTTATGCATACAGAACTGGGGTACAGGCCAGAGGTGCAGGGGCAGTGAGAGGATTCACCACAGAGTGGAGAGCAGAACAGGCAGATTGACAAAGTACACTGCTGAGAGGAGCATTGGTCGAACAGGAGAGTTCTGCCACACTATGTGGGTCACCTCAAGGGTGGGGGTCGAACTACTTGCAGTGCTACATCCTAACCTGTTGTGCCATTAGGGAGGGCCCTAAAAGACAATTTTAAACACCTATATGTAAGGGAAAAATATCTTGAAGATTTGCATCAGATTAGTAATAAATGTCTCTGGATACATGGATTATCATTTGTATTTATTTCATAGTATTTGTATGTCTGTTCTAATTATTCACAATACCCTTGGAATACCTGTATAATTGTTGAAAGTTAAATAAAAATGAATAAATCCATGCGAATCCACTCTGTCCTCACAAAGACAAAAAATTACAGTCCTGTGGATAGTTTGTTTCACAGTACCTTCAGTCTCTGACCATGGATCTCCTGGCATATTAATATTGAATTCTGCCAATAATTTATATTCCCTTCTAACCCCCCAACCACCCCTTACCAAGTGCTGACTGAAGCAGCCCCCAAATTTCAGTCATTCTGACAGGACTTTATTCCTGCTTCACTTCATTTTGCATTAATGAGTTCTCTTCTCAATGTAGTAGTAATTGCTGTGGCATTCTCTGGAGACCACACCCTCCTGACTGTGTTTAGTTCTGAGTCTCTCAATCGCGTGCAAGAAACTGGGAAGATTTGAGAGAAGATTGCTGAAAAGTACTTCAGGGGCCCTGGAGGCACTGATTTAGGGGGTGGTTGAAAGACATACATGAGACTGTGTCAACTCCGCACTGACTAAACAAGGGATGTGAAAAAAACAGGTTTCTGGTGTATAAAGAATGTAAACACGAGGAGCCTTCCAAAGAATAAGAGATCACTTTGGGAGTATGGAACAGTGGGTGGACTAGGGAAGGGTAAGTATGACACAGAGATTTCTGTACAGGGCAGCTCTGCCTCAAAATAATCCCTAACAAGGGTATTCACCTCAGGTTTGCTAAACCTTGAGAAATATTCAACAGTGTGAATGGGAATGGATAATTAAAAAAAGAGAGATGTTCTGGCTGATGGTCCAATGGGATGTTTTCAAAGCACATTTTATGGAATATGTTGAGGATGCTTCTATACCCTGTAATTTGGACCATCACATAAAAGAATTTACTAGTACAATGTTGAAAGAGTGGGATTTGGAATTCCAGATTTCTAGTTTTCAAAGGCTGACATTTCAATGAAAGGTTCTCCTCCACTCTTGCCACCAAAGGCTCCCAGTGCCCTTCTCTTGAGGTATATTGTTTTGATCAGTTTCTTTTTTATGCTTCCACAGAATTCTGTGTATAGCTAAGAAGTTGTGGTGCACTTTGCTTTACCATTCACTACCATATTTTGAAGACTGTTCCATATCACTACATCTAGTTTCCATCCTTATAAATAGTATTTTATATTCCACAGTATGGATTACTAAATTTACATGACCATCTCATTTATGTAAGCTGTTTATACTCTCGTTAGGAAGTTAATATCCTCATCTCTATATCTCTAGCATTTGTGTGATTATGAAGTGGTAGTGCATCAAAAGACATTTGAATGAACTCCGTTAAGGAGAATAGAAAAAAATCCCATGAAATTTGGAAAAGACAGATTGTTTTGTAATTATTATAGGGAATTGCCAGAACTCATGAACCAAAGGACCAAAAATCATATTACTCAGTCTCTACAAACCAACCAACTTTAACCTTCTGAAAGCTAGCCAATTATGAATGAGACTCACTTCAATAAATCCAACCAACCAACCAAACAACTGACTCACTAGAAAAGCCAGCATTATATGTTGATAGCAGTATTTTTACAACTTCAAAGCCTGTTGTCCCTGAACTGCATGCTTTCTAAGAGCAAAACAAAACAAAAAACGGCAACACGCCACAATGTTGTCTTCACCATGCAACCTACTCTTTGCTGAGACATTGAGAGTATAACTCCCCTTTTCTATAATCAGTATGGAATTCAGCTTTGTCTTTATTTCAAGTATTTGTCTTTATGTCGGGTACTGAACCTGGAGACCTTTGGCCCGTAAGCCTGCCCTTACTTTAGTAAAGTCAGTCCGGGCAGGCTCTGGACTTTTCTCTTTTGTATCTGTAACCATGATGGGGGATGGACCAATCAGGTTTGAGCTCTCCAGCTGTCAGTCAAGGGTTTGAGGTAGTTTATACAGATTGAAAGTAGAAGCCAACTGAATTGGCACTAACCAGACAATCAGGTGCTTAGAAATGAAAAATGGTCCAGTTAGGTTTGTTGGGTGGGGACCCTTGAAGAGGATGTAATGCAGGGCAGGAACCATTTTTACTCATCAGCAGCCAGCCTCTGAATTAAGAGGTAAGAAGCAGTAAGCAACCAGACTCCAAAGAGAGAAGCACTCAGGAGCAGCCTCCAGAGAGAAGCAGCACTCAAGTAGCCAGCTTCTGAAGAAAGAATAAACATTCAGCAGATGATCTCCATGGGAGTGAGCTGAAATCCATGGAGCTCCAGACCTCTATATCGCAGAGACTTGGCTACAGCACCTGCTTCTGGCCCTACCTCTGACATCACTGGCAGGGAGCACCATCAGCCTCAACATCGTGTCCTGAGAAGCAGTTGGCTGTTGACTCATACCACAAGGGGTTGTAATACTGGTATCTCTGGCACTGCCTTGGTGGTGACTAACACCACTGACCAGTGCTAACCAGCACTGCTGACAGATGACCCACACTCTGTGTCCTGTCAACTTTTAGAGCTATCTACAATTTTTGACCATCTAACACTTCCTCCCAGCACTATTATCTCTGTTGCTGTCCAGTCCGGCAGTGGTGCTGTCCAGCCCAGCCTTCAGCCTGCTGCTGGCATATCACCTCAGTAGACCCAACCATGAGCACCTCCAGTGCCACACCGTGAGTTGGATCCTGGCCTACAGTTGTGTTACCAGCTCCAGGCTCTCATTGAGAGGAGAGCACCATCTTGTACAACTGGCCTTAGTTTGGGAGCATTGAACACTAGGGACACTCTCTGGCATGAGATAGCTAATCACTTGCCTTAGAAATTCTTTGTTTCCCCAATCTCCTGTTTGTTAAATAAATCCCACTGTTGTTCCTTGAGTGCTTTTGCAATTGTTAGCAATGGCAACAACCCACAGACATTATCCTGTCCCTGCTGTAGTTCTGTCCTTTGACACTGTGTTAAGTCTTATTTTTAGTACTGTGTAGTATCATCCTTTGTTGCTGCACATACTGTAAAATTATATTTTACATACACTTATCTACACATTCATATGTTTCTTACAGATAGATTATAACCTTACCAGATATAGAGTTGTGCTTTGAGGAAGATTGAAGGGATTGGGATAAATTTGTTATTTTCACTTAGAGTTTGACCTGAATCTGGTGTCGTATGTTTTGAGTTCTGAGTATCTGCTGTCCATTTTTATACAAGGAATTGTTGAGTCATGTGAGACAGGTATTTTGAAATTTGCTGTAGATATTTGAAATAAATAGTATCCTCCAAAGGAAATACCCAATTTACATGATATCATCAGTCAGTAAGATGCTTACTTCTCTGTCCCTTCATTAATACATTTTTTAAATGTTTAGTAAGTCTACAAGTGAATTTTTTATTTCACATTTTGCAAAAATAAGCTTGATATTCTTATATGTAAAAAACATTTATATTTTCTTTTTTTAAAGTTCGTGATCTATAGTCTGGACTAACTGATTTTTAAACATTCAAGTGAGCATTTCTCTTGTTATAAATGCATAAAGAAACCTAGGAAAATAATAGTAATCCATTTGCATTGATAATTGGTTTACCATTAAATGTCTCATTTGACTGTTTCTAATTTTCAGAAAAGCAGTTTACTATTTGAAGAAAAAACATTGTTTTAAGATACAAGGAAGGAGAGACTCTTTGCCCCCACTTGTGTTAAGCCTACACAAGTTAAAGTGGTTTTCTATTTTTAAAAAGCAGGGATTGCAGCTGTTCTAGAGTGCAGCCCCTCTTAGCAGGTACCTGGGGAAGATAATTGGCAGGTACCACTGAAGGTCAAAGCAAAGTACTGAGTGTTGCCCTCTCTGAAAAACCTAAGAAGGCGTGGGCCCAGTAACCTGTGGCGACTGGCCTCACAAGTGACCATTTAGAACTGTTTTTACCAATGACCAGCAGTTATGTTCCTTCTTTATATGGGAAAGTATATAAAATAGCATTAATAAAATTCCTTATGTAGTTCTGAATATTGCCAGGCACTTCTACAAATCTCATTCCTATTGCCATGTTTTATACTACAAAGCTATGCATGTTTTGGGAATGGAAAGGAATTTAAAATTAGCCCAGATAAGATTTAAGAAGATAAATCTGGACAGTATTCTGTCCAATCAGTTTTATTATTATGTCCATTTTTAAAGGGGTGGGAGGGGGCACTGAGGTACTCAGAGTTAAAGAAGGTGTGTCAACCTGTGAGAGTGAAGTGGAGGTATAGGTCTGCAGACTAGGAACCCTGTCTCTGTACTTTTCGAAATTGAAAACTGTATATATAAGTATCTGAAAATATTATCTTTACAGTATGTAAAAGGAATTCTTTTCTTAATAGTGACAATTTACCAAGCATAAAAATTATTGGTGGAAGGAGAGCAGATGTTTAACAGGAAACTGCAGAGTTCTGAATGTACTTTGAAGACTTTCCAAGTGCACAAACATTGCAGGTTTAATTCTGATTGCAAAGCGTAGGGAAGCTATTTAAAATGGCCCACTTTGCATTTGTGTCTGTATAGAAATTGTTTGAAGATTTATTTTTATTGTCAGCAATGAGTTTGTATATGTCTCCTTGTGCAACTTAAGCCCCAGCAACTGAGTTCCTTCTCCCAAGAAAACACATTGCAATGTACCTTGACTGAGAGCACAATGATAAGTGTCTTTATCCTATTATACAGTCCTATTTTTAACTTTACAGTAAACCTGTCACACTTGTAATGTCCTCATATCAAAAATTAATTTTGATCCTTGAAAGGTAAGAATTTATGTGCTCTGCGTGTGTCAGTGTTCTTGGCAATCTAATTGAGCATCTCCCGCCCTATCCCCTCATTATAGATTTGACAAATTTGGCAGACCTATAGGAGCTACAAATATGCATTGTAGTTGTAAATTCTAAGATTCTCTGCTTTTCACAGATTTCAGTTCTCCATTAGGAGGAATAATTCAGAAAAATAAAGCAATACAGTTGAAGAAATCATAAACATAATAGAATCTTAAACAAAAAAGGAGGACCCAAGAGATCAGTATTTCGGTCCTTTTTTTTTTCTTTCTTCTTTCTAGTAAGTAAAAACCCAGCTTAAAACACAAGTTGTCAGTTTGCTTTGTAGTTGCAGTTGAAAATCTTAGCAATCCCCTGCAAATGTTATGTTAGCTTTGCAGCCAATTCTACTGACATACTGAGATTCTTAATTAAGAATGTCTTCCTTCTTTAAACGTCTCATTTTGATTACACCTGATACTTTGTATATATCTGTTTTTCAAAGTAATATTCACTGAGTTTTTCTCACGAGCCAAATGTTGCCATTCATGAAAAAAAAAAATATTTTCTAATTGCCTGTGAAGTACCAGTAACTGGGTTAAGTGTTGTAGAATCAACATTGGCAAAACAGATACTCATGAGATTTACAGTAGTGCTGGGGAGAGAGATTTTAACTAACCTCCCCCCACCCGCGCGCGCGTACACACACGCACAGATGTGTGGTCTGAAGGAAACGAATGAAGTGAGGGGAGTCCAGGGCTGTACCATTGCTTTTGTATACATGATTCATTGAATCTTCCATCAAGTCTTTGATGTAGGAGTTACCATCCACACTTTGCAGATGAAAACACTGCACACAGAACAGCTAAAGTGTTCTTTATACTACATCTTGGATGCTTGTGTAACAAATATGAGTGAAAGGGAAGTGCTGATTGGTTGGCTTATAAGCATGAAACCAGGTAGAGCTGTTTTAAATAATCTGTTCTTCATTTGCCCCTTCTGCAAATTTTGTGGCAATGTATCTCTTGAAACAAAACAAGTTGTTATTATATCCTCAAGATGATGTGGAAGGGCCTCCTTGGTGGCATAGGGGTTAAGTGTCAGCACTCACACTATCACTGCCTCCCTGGCCAGGAAGCCAACCCACACATAGAGCACAGCAGACCTCTCTCGTCTCACCTACTGCTCTCCTTGGCAATCTATTTCAGTCAGTCTACTTGTCTCTGGTGAATCCTTTTACCTCCTCTACCCATGGTTTACACACCAGTTCTTCTATGCATAAATAAAAATTTAAAAAAAATCTTTATAATAATGTGAAATAGTTCAAAATGTCTCTGGCAAAAACTACCCACTTGTAATAGAATGATCAGTTACCCTCCATTATTTCAATGCAATTAATCACTTTCTGTGTTAGTGTGTACATTATAATATGTAGCCTGATTTAGGATGCAGCTCCTCTCGAGGTTAGAAAAAGACCTACTTCACGTGTGGTCTGTAGAAATCAGCATCACCTGAGATCTTGTTAGAATTATGGTGCAAGGGATTAAAGTGCAAGAGGTTAAAAGGGGGGACCCATGTGGCACAGCAGACCCCTCCTGTCTTGCTTGCTGGCTGTTCCACTCAGCAATGTATTTCAATAGATCTGCCTGTTCTGTTCCCCACTCTGGTGAACACTCTTAACCCCTGCACCTCTGGCCTGTACCCCTGTTCTTGTATGCATAAATAAATAAATCTTCAAAAAGCAAAGAATTATGATTGGAAATAGAAATACAAACTCTTGACCACTACACTAGATCTGCTAAATCCTAAGTGCTGGGGCAGTTCCCAACAATCTGTGCTTTAGCCATCTATCTCTACAAGTGATTTTTTTCCATGATAAAATGTGACCAGAAATGCCCTTCAGAATATGGCTGTACTAAGACTACCACAAAGGAGTGTTAGTGTTAATACTAGGCTACAGTAAATGTGTAAATAAATGAAAATGCATGTGGAGCAATGAATAATATAAGCTATGATTATATATGTATTACATATAATAATATATAATGTATCATATATATAATATATATAATAATCTATAATACTTAGAACTGATAGGAGCATTATGATTAACTGGTAAACCAATTTCCTTTTACTAGTGAAAAAAATTGCAAATGGTAAGGGTTTGTTAGAGAAGTATTTTATACTTCCTGCTATGTTCTCTAGTAGATCCAATAGTCAAGTACTTATGGTGAGTTGATGAAAGAATAAGGCGTGTACTAAGTCTGTCTTTTAATTACTGTTTGAAGATCAAAAGAACCTTGTAAGAAATCATTCATACACCCTATATAAGCACACCACTCTTCTGGGAAGGACTCCAGGCTGATGATCAGCAAAGTAATTTCTTTGTAACCAACTACTATAGAGGTCTGTCGGATTTAAATGTGGGTTGGCAAGTTATTAATAACCATGCCAGTTTTTCAAAAAGCCCCTCCCACCTTTCAACCCTTCTCAGTTTTTCAGCTTATTTTCCCCAATCTATTTTTATGTTTGCTTTCACCTCCATACAAAAGGATTTGGAAACATAGCTGCTGCTTATTTATTTGGTAGTTTATAAAACATGCCAATGTGCCTGAGGGCATGAGTACAGTATAAATCACAAGCCGTAAGTAAATGACAGAACAACAAAAACAAAAATAAGTAAAAGTTGAAATACATGCTCTTGTCACTAATAATTCTTTATTTTTGGGGGGGTTGAGGAGATGGAGTCATTTTAAATATATCTCATACCTGTGCACAGTCATACTCTTTTCTCTTTCAAAAAAAAAAAAAAGCTGACTTACTGCCAATATTACAATAACTCCTTTAAAATAATTGCAATAATTGCCTGAAGGTGAGGGAATATGGTTTATTTAAGCTTTAATCTTTTCACTGTCCTATATTTCCTTTTATGAGGAATAATACTAATAACCACTGTGTAGCAGTGCTGGCTAATTTCCACAATTAGTTGATCGGGTCATCATGGGTTTACTTGAAAAGCTTCCATAAAGTCAAGACAGTAATTTATCTAGGTTACCCTATTCACAATGAGTGGGATTGGGATTGGATCCCAAATCAGTCTTCTCCCAAGATTTAGTTCACTCCTCAGTGTGATTTGCTCATTCCTTGCAGCCACAAACCCATGGGACAGCCTTTCACTTCTGGATGGGAACAGTAACCGAGGTCAAATGCTGCTTCCTGGCCATGGAGCCAGCAGAGGCACAAATGGGAGGCAAGCCACATTCCTTTTTCTTAGTCTGAGTCTCCCCCTGCTCCCCTCCTCCCCCCACACACACCAGCTGCAGAGGCAGCGCTGACAGGCTATGTCACAGAAATGGGGTAATTAAAGGATATTATAACCTGACACAGGAAAAATTGCATGCCAACTGAGACTTTGCTCCTGAGCTAAGGGGAATCCTTGGTGTGTTCTCTGGTGCTAACCTCGCTCCCCTCATTGCAGGTCTACTCTCTGCAAGCCCAGATCACCATCAGCTACTAACTGTGTCTACCCCCAATGTCCCTTGCTCAGGAAACTTGACCATGAGGGAGCTGGGTTTTGTTAGGTTTCTTTCCCCTCCCTCCTAAGTTAACCTTTTCCCATAGATGAGTTATTCAAGCAAGAATCATGCCCAAGGGCTGCAGCAGAACTGTCTGAGGTGGTTCCATAGGGTCTGAGGTGGTTCCATAGGGTCCTAGGTGCCCCTGGAAAGAACAGGGTGGTCAGAAGATTTCCAACTCAAGACTCTGTCATCAGCAAGAGGCCAGGGGTGGCTGCCTCTTTATTCTGTTTATAACTACAGTCAATCAATTCTTTCTTAAGTATTTGGCAATTCCTAAATGAAGTTTGTAAATTCATAGATTACACATTTTAAACTTGACTTCTAAAATGTTTCCAGTTTAAATATTGACAAGAATATTATTTTCATTACATTATTGACATTTAAAATTAAAAAGTTATGCCACATTTTAAATAAATCCATTAAAAATTGACTCTCCCTTTTTATCATCAAAATTGTATATTTACCTTCTTAAAATTTTATTTCCACAATTTTGTCCTACTTGTTTTATATTTTATGGTTAAAAATATTACATACCTGGGGCCCTCCCTGGTGGTGCATTGACTTAAAGTGCAGGACTGTGAAGCTGTCTGAAGTGAGTGAAGCACGAGTTCAGTCCTCTGCTTCTGCTCCCCACTCTGTCTCTGGTGAATCTTCTCTGTCCCTGCACCTCTGGCTTATACCCCAGTTCTTTTTCTTTTCTTTTTTTTTTTTTTT